>NW_006159987.1:578489-600513 GCF_000334495.1 Tupaia belangeri chinensis | reverse complement strand
TGGGCTGTGTTAACCACCTCACCACCAGCAGACTCCGATAACTACTAAAAATGAATGGCTCTGAGGACCTTCCGGAGTCCTATGACTATGACCTCATCATCATCGGAGGAGGCTCCGGAGGATTGGCAGCTGCTAAGGAGGCAGCCAAATATGGCAAGAAAGTGATGGTCCTAGATTTTGTCACTCCAACCCCTCTTGGAACTCGATGGGGTCTCGGAGGAACATGTGTGAATGTGGGTTGCATACCTAAAAAACTGATGCACCAAGCAGCTCTGTTAGGACAGGCCCTAGAAGACTCTCGCACCTATGGATGGAAGGTCGAGGACACAGTTAAACATGACTGGGACAGAATGACAGAACCTGTACAGAACCACATTGACTCTGAACTGGGGCTACTGAGTGGCTCTGCAGGAGAAAAAGGTCATCTATGAGAATGCTTATGGGGAGTTTATTGGTCCTCATAGGATTAAGGCAACAAATAATAAAGGCAAAGAAAAAATTTACTCAGCAGAGAGATTTCTCATTGCTACTGGTGAAAGGCCACGCCATCTGGGCATCCCTGGAGACAGAGAATACTGCATCAGCAGTGACGATCTTTTCTCCTTACCTTACTGCCCGGTAAGACTCTTGTGGTCGGAGCATCCTATGTTGCTTTGGAGTGTGCTGGGTTTCTTGCTGGTATTGGTTTAGATGTCACTGTTATGGTTCGATCCATTCTCCTTAGAGGATTTGACCAGGACATGGCCAACAAAATTGGTGAACACATGAAAGAATATGGTGTCAAGTTTATAAAACAATTTGTCCCAATTAAAGTTGAACAGATTGAAGCGGGGACACCAGGCCAACTCAGGGTGGTAGCTCAGTCCACCAACAGTGGGGAGACCTTCGAAGGAGAGTATAATACAGTGTTGCTGACAATAGGAAGAGATCCTTGCACAAGAAAAATTGACTTAGAAACTGTGGGAGTGAAGGTCAATGAAAAGACTGGAAAAATACCCGTCACGGATGAGGAGCCGACTAATGTGCCCTACATCTACGCCATTGGTGATATACTAGAGGGGAAGTTGGAGCTCACCCCGGTGGCCATCCAGGCCGGAAGATTGCTGGCTCAGAGGCTCTATGGCAGTTCCACTGTGAAGTGTGACTATGAAAATGTTCCAAGGGAACCAGCAGTTAGCGTAATGGCTATGTCGCTGGACTCCCACGTAGTCGACTGCGGTTCGCGTCCCGGACCCGGTGGCTTAAAACTCACACCGGGCGCGTGTGCGTGCGTGCCCATGATCCCGAGAGGAGAATGGAGGAGAAGGGATTGCGGCGTGACCATCCCCCCTGGGGGGTGATTTCTCGCTTTCTGTCTCTATGTCTCTCTCTGTCTGTCTGGCGAGCACACACGCCCTATAGTGAAAAATCTCTCTCAAAAAAAAAAATGTTTCAACAACTGTATTTACTCCTTTGGAATATGGTGCTTGCGGCCTTTCTGAAGAGAAAGCTATGGAGAAATTTGGGGAAGAAAATATTGAGGTTTACCATAGTTACTTTTGGCCGTTGGAATGGACGATTCCATCAAGAGATAACAACAAATGTTACGCAAAAGTCGTCTGTAATACTAAAGACAATGAACATGTAGTGGGCTTCCACGTCCTCGGTCCAAATGCTGGAGAAGTTACACAGGGCTTTGTGGCTGCGCTCAAGTGTGGACTGACCAAACAGCAGCTGGACAGCATGATTGGAATCCACCCCGTCTGTGCAGAGGTGTTCACGACACTTTCTGTGACCAAGCGCTCCGGAGGAAGCATCCTCCAGGCCGGCTGCTGAGGTTAAGCCCCAGTGTGGGTGCTGCTGCCGAGACTCTAGACCACCCACTCGTCTCCTTGCCAAATCCAAGGTGAAGTTTTCAGGAACACTCTTGGGCTCCTGGCACCTGTGTGTCCTGTGCTTACCACCATCCAGGACCTTGGAGCCAGCTCACGGGGAGGCGGTGGTGAATGAAGGCAAGCAGCACTCCATTGGGGTCACTGTCATGGACTCGGAGCTAACTCTTGGCAGCACATCAGAGGGATGTGTCCATGAAGTCACCAGCCTCAAGCCCGTGTGGTGGGTGGTGATGGAACGACTGCCAGATCAGTTTCAGCATGTCCTTTTCTTTGTCATTTTCTTACTCTCATTCTCGAGCTTCCTAATGTTGATTATCACTATTGTTTTTCTTATTTCTCATGGTGTTAATATTGGATGTGAAAATGTTAGCTATCGATTTTCATCCAAAAGCAAGTTGTGGCTTGAGTACCCAGTGGAGTGTCTTGGTGCATGAAAGAGGTGAATTGTAGCTCAGAGGTCACGTAGGATGGTCTGTGAGAGAGAACTGTCTTACAGTTGGAAATAAGTCTATGTCCAAAGTAAGTAAATCCAGTTGACTCTGGCCAAATTCGTTCCAGTGTGCTACATGGCTGATTATCATTGAATGTTTTCGTGAGAGAGAATATGGTGACTTGACCAGCCTATTTGAAGTAATAATATCTATCCCCTTGTATTATTCCCACCATTATTCATGCTGGAGGTAGGAATACACCTAAAAAATAGGGGAAAAGAATAAATCACGTCATATTTTATTTCACTTATTGTGTGTTGACCTAAGATTGTTTGCAACAGAGAACACTCATTTCAAACTTTTGTCTTTTTTTGAGGGGGGTAGTTTTATGTGTGTTATGTATCTATTTTTTCCCAAGGAGCACATTCATAGGAAAATAGAGTCTGTCCACACATATGATTTAACTCTTTTGTGGTGATTACTTTTTTTAAGGAAACTGTTAATATCCTAAGTTATTATTTTTGAACACAGTTGGATGTGAAGGATTTTCATTTAAAAGCCAAGTGGTTTTGACCTTTTCTTTGATGACGCGTACCTGGTGGAATCTGGGCCACATCCGCCCTGCTAGCATTCCGACTTGTGTGATTGCAGAGAGGCCTCTGCTCCTGTTACCTGTTTTGTGTAAACGGACTAGCGAGGGATGTTAGTCAGGCCCTGTGTCCTTGCTCTGGGTTGAGGTTTTGAACCTGTGCTATGGACACAAAGCTTCTGCCAACAGTTCTTTAAGTCCCTCTTCACTCCCTCCCCTCTTCCTGTGTTCCTCAGCCACAGCGCTGCATTTCTGGGCACCTCGGGGAAGCCATGCTTCTGCCTGGCATTTAGTCAGCAGAGCCCCCAACCCTGTCTCAAGGTCTGTGTCCTCATCCCATCTGGTCGTATGAAGAAAACGGGAAAAGAGAAACGGAGGGGAGAAGGGAGAACAGTTGATTATGTTCTTTTTTTAAATTTTATTTTAAGATTTTTTTCCGAGTCTGCCAGTCTCAGAAGCTAGAACAGTAGGCAGTATGAGATAATCACACCTGATCATGTCTCTTCTTAGGGGAAGGGAATTCTCCACCCCCACAAGAAAGATTACACTTCATAGCCTCCTCTTGTTGAGTTTCTGTAGCTGCCCAGTGTACCAAAACTCATACTAAACTCCATGTATGTTTGTTATAAACCTTTTGAGAAAAAAATAACAATGTGAAACATTAAAGGTATTAATATCCACTTGTGTGCCTCTTACTGAACGGTGGTGTTGGGATTCTCGGCCAGAGCGTCAGGAGGCTTGCAGCTTCACAACGAAGGTGCTAGGAGCCTGCTGTCGGGTAAGCTTGGCTGATGCCCACTGGGCCTGGCTGGTGCGTTTTTTTTTTTTTTTTTTTTTTGAGAGATTTTTCGCTATAGGGCGCCGTGCGCTCGCCAGACAGACAGAGACATTAGCGACAGAAAGCGAGAAATCACCCCCAGGGGGGATGGCCACGCCGCAATCCCTTCTCCTCCATTCTCCTCTCGGGATCTTGGGCACGCACGCACGCACACGCGCCCGGCGTGAGTTGTAAGCTCGCTAGCGCTCTCTCTCTCTCTCTCTCTCTCTCTCTCTCTCGGGGGAAGGGGGTGTACATGACATACTGGTTACAAGATTAAACTGCAGCAGAGCACGTTTTCTCCTTATATACCAGAAACGGGATACCCAAGGTGTTGGACACAAATCCCTGAGCTTGCGGCTAACACACGTTCCCATCCACAACGTGATGAGGAAAGTAAGTGCAGTCACGTCACTTCAGTGAAACCAAGGAGACGAGACCCCAAAACCTCTCTTTCAACAACACCTTCTTTAAGTATTTTAAGTTCATTCATTCACTTAACTTGAAAGACAGAGAGAGAGAGAGAGAGAGAGTTGATAAGCCACCAGGCCTGAGGCTCGAGCCACACACAGTCAGCCATGTGAGGAAGTGCCCAGCGCCTCAACCACCACGCGACCTGCCAGCGCCAAGACTTACCTGCTTGCAAGTTCAGACTCAAATGACCTTACAACTGACTCAGACCAATTTATTTCGTTAGCGTGCTCTGTTCACATGCTCAAACTCTGCACAAAGCAGTCAAGAACCCGCGGGCCCGGGCTGGTAAGCAGGCGCGAGAGCGCAAAGACTCGGGGTGGACCAAACGGGAACTAGCGCCAAGCAGCGGGCGAGGTTTGAGATACCCAGCTTGAAAACACCAACAGCCGCGGAAAGCCAACCCCACCTAAAGAAGTAACTCTGCTTTTAAAAAGACCAGCGAGATAGGCCCCCAGGGGGGGGTGCACCGTTCCTGGAAGTACTGCAATACCAGGTCGATGCGTGGAGTGGACGGAGCAAGCTCCTATTCCATCTCCCAGCTCCAAAAATCCATTTAATATATTGTCCTCGGATAGAGGACGTATCAGATATTAAACTGATAAGAACAGATACTACACTTGATCTTAGCCAAAAGGCCGAGAAGCGATACCGGGGAAGCCTCCCTGGCCGGTGTCTATCTCCTATCGCCCATATTGCACTCGCGGTGACAAAATCACGCCCAAGTAAAGACTCACCCTCCCACTATTTTCACACTGTATTACTGACATGCTCGCCAGACATGCTTAATTGCCCAGATTGTTACTTATCTGGGGAATTTTCACTTTCCTATTTTCCTCCCATGGCTCCCGAGCAAAACCGCCATTTCAAATTTGCATGCCCCGCCCCGCGCACGCCGTACCGTGCCGTGCCGTGCCGTGCCGTGCTTCCCGGGCCGCCCAACCGGAAACCGCCTGTACAACACCGGATTAACCGAGCGCCCCTTCAGCCTCGTCACCCCTTTTCTTCCCAGCGTTTCTTCCCCCACACCCCTTTTCTATATTTTCCATACATACAGCTACGTCGAAAGAATTTTACAGTGATAATCTGATGTTTGCCTTCCTTGGTCACAGTCGAGTTAGACAAATTTATCCTCCACCCACGATGGCAAAGAAAGTAGAGCCGACAGAGGAACGCGTCTC
Organism: Tupaia belangeri chinensis; assembly: GCF_000334495.1. NCBI lineage: Eukaryota > Metazoa > Chordata > Mammalia > Scandentia > Tupaiidae > Tupaia > Tupaia belangeri. The sequence continues at coordinate 595,150 of NW_006159987.1, read as the reverse complement.
TCGGCTGCCGGGCCGGGCAGAAGATGGATACAGAGGACAGACAGAGGCGCCCTAGGCTCTCGCGAGGATGACGAAAGGGATTAGATGAGTGAAAAGTCTCAGGCCACGAGTCTTCAAATGACGGCATCCTAGATTAATTTTCTGGGGCTCCAGAGCCTGCACCTCAACACGATGACGGGCCGTCAGAGGTTTAGCAAAGCTCATCTTCGATGTCCGTGTTTTGATGACGCGCAAGCGCGAGAACAGCCAGAAGCTAGACCCTCACAGAGACGCTCGTCCAGGACGCCCGGATGCCGTCGTTTGACAAGAGACGTATCTGAACTCTGGAGTCCAGGTTCACGTATGACAGTGACCTGGAAACTATGAAATCGGAATAGGAATGAGGGTTTGCCATGCCGATATTCCCATGTTAATCCTGTAATGAAGTCGTTTCCCACTGTCCATTGTATTTACTTTTCTGTAAATTATTCGCAAATTTCGTTCAATCAAGGGACCGGCAGTTGGCATCATGGTTACGTCGCTGGACTCCGACGTAGTCGACCCTGGTTCCAGACCCGGACCCGGTGGCTTAAAACTCACGCCAGGCCCGTGTGCGTGCGTGCGTGCGTGCGTGCGTGCGTGCGTGCGTGAGCCCAAAATTCTGAGACTGGAGAAGGGACTGCGGCCCGGCCATGGGGGGGAGGGGGGCTGATGATTTCTTTTCTCTCGCTCTCTCTCTCTCTGTCTGGGTCAAATTAAAGTTAAAAAATTATTAATGGGACCAGCAGTTGGCGTAATGGCTATGTCGCTGGACTCCCGTGTAGTCGACCAGGAGTTCGAGTCCCGGACCCGGTGGCTTAAACTCACACGCGCGGGCGTGTGTGGGTGCGTGCGTGCCCAAGAAGGGATTGCGGCGTGGCCACCCCCGGGGGGTGATTTCTCGCTTTCTGTCTCTGTCTGTCTGTCTGTCTGGTGAGCGCACGCGCCCTACGGCCCCCCCACAAAAAAATGAAGCGCAAAACTCTCGCCTACTTAGCCCAGTTCCCATCACACCATGCGGCCCTACCCTGAAAAGAACCAAAGCAAAACAAACTAAAATAGGTGGTGTGGCAGTTAAAAAGTGCCGGACTCCCACATGGCTCTCTCTCTCTCTCTCTCTCTCTCTCTCCCTCCTCTTTCTCTAATCAAACTGGAAAATAATGACGATAAAAAACAAAAATAACTCTCTCAATAAGAAAGTAAAAAGAAAATAAAAAACCAGAATCGCCAGCCCTGAGACACCTATTTCCTCTTGACTCACTGTCTGACTCTCAAGTGTCTCATGCCATACCCCACCCCACGGTGGCCTTCTGTGCCGTGCAATGGGGTCAGACTAGAGGAAAAGATCAAGCACAGAGAACGACACAAACCTCTCACCTCCACCAACAAGACAAACAGCTTGTTGCTTCTATTCTTATGTCACCAGCTTATATGTCCCCCGATGGGGGTGCACCGTTCCTGGAAGTACTGCAATACCAGGTCGATGCGTGGAGTGGACGGAGCAAGCTCCTATTCCATCTCCCAGCTCCAAAAATCCATTTAATATATTGTCCTCGGATAGAGGACGTATCAGATATTAAACTGATAAGAACAGATACTACACTTGATCTTAGCCAAAAGGCCGAGAAGCGATGCTGACTGCTGTCGCCTTCCCTGCTGCCACCGCTCGGCCACACCTTTACACACACGGCGAGCCATGCCACTGTCCAGCGAGGCCTCTCTCTCTACCTCCAGGGACTATGTGAAACGCCACACTGTGGGACGTAGTCGTAAATAGTCTCCAAGTCTGTGAGAATTTTCATGTGTATAAGAGTTTTCCACCCGAGGTCGACGTGCCACTTCTAATCTGCATGCCCCGCCCCATTCGCGCGGGTAGGCGTGACTGTCGCAGTCCGGTCCCACATCGGGGACTTCCTCTGCGGTCACGAGCGGAAGCTGGGCCCGGAGCGAGCTGCTCGTTCCTACCCGCCTGCCGGAGACACCCAAGCGAGGGGAAATGGGAGCGGGCGTCCGGAGGCGTCTGTGGAAGGGGGCTGTGGACAGTGCCCCGAGTTCCTGCGTAAAAAGCCATCGGGGTCTTCACCGCGAAGACTCCGAGGGTGTCGCGCTCTGGCTGCGCCTGGGCCGAGCGCCGGGCCGAGCGCTGGCAGCCGACCGGCGCCCTTTTCCCCCCGCCCCCCGCCCGGTGGTGGGCAGGGAGCTTGGGCCAACTGTTGGGCCTCCCTACTCGGCTTCCCGCGCTGGGAACCGGAAACTCGAATGCCTTGCCTTGTCCTTGTCAGCCGAGGGGGAGGAAACCGAGCTGAGGAGGCGACCCTGGCTCGGTCTACCGCGTGGGCGTCCCGGTGTCCGACGCGGTTCCCCCCGAAGGGGTCGCGGCTGTGAAGTTGGAGCAGCCGAGCCGCCGGCCTGCCCGGCAGCCAATTCCACACGAGGCCTTTACAGGGTGGGCCGGGGCTCGGCCGGCGTGCGCGGCTCAGGGCCCGCTCGCAGCATCTCCCGACCGCGGCCAGGCTGAGACGCACAGGGTAGTCCACGCGCCCGAGAGCTCACAGAGCGAGGGCCGAGAGAGAGTTTGGGGGCCAACTCCTGGCCGGGTGGTTAAGGGAGCCGGATCCTCTTCTAGAGGCCGGCAGGTGGCGTGGTGGTTAAGGGCGCTGGACTCCTATGTGGCCGGCTGCAGGTTGAGTCCCGGACCTGGCCCTGGCCCTGGCGACTGGCTTTCTCACTTTCTCGCGCGTGCTCTCTCTCGCTCTGTCCTCTGTCCCTCCCTAGTTAAAGAGAGAGAGAAAGCCGGATCCCCTATGGCCTACCTCTGCCGGGAGCGTGAGCGAGCGTCGAGGGCACCTCCCCTCCACAAACCGCCCCCCCCCCCATCGAGGAGGAAGCGGAGGAGGGATTTGAGCCTGGCCAAGCCCTCCTGGGGGGGTCCTTTAGCCCTCTTCCCCACTCCCCTCCCTCCCAGAGTGACTCTGGCTAGCTCGTGCACTCTGGCCAAAGAAAAAGAAAAGAAAGCGAGTTACAAATGAGGTAATTTATAAATGAACAACAACGATGAAATAGAGCAATTATAACAGTATACTGTAATAATCTCCGACCCCCAACTTACAGTGCTGCACTCACCTATTTATCTTCAGTCCACCGTGAACTCCAGACCACTGAAACAGCCAAAAAAAAAAAGGAAAGAAAGAAAGAAAGAAAGAAAGAAAGAAAGAAAGAAAGGAAGGAAGGATGATGAGGGAGAGAGTGTTGTGTAGTATTCGATAGCAGTTTCTGGAAGTTAGGGGCCTGTGGTTTTGATGCAGGGGGGTTTGGGGTGATCAAGCTGATGAATTCAGGACCTGGAGATGATCAGGTTCTTTGTCTCACGCTCAGGAAGAATTAGAGACCCAGACGCAGAGAAGGGATAGCAAAGCAGAGTTTATTAAGAAAAGAGTCAACGCTTCCAGTTAAGTGGAAGGGGGGAGGCCCCAAATGGATGCCCGCCCCCCATGGGTAGGGTAGCCCAGTTGTATAGCCCCTGACAAGCCAACCCACCAACAAAAAGAAAAGAAAGAAAACTGTAGGTAGGGGGCGGTGTGTGGTGGTTAAGGGCGCTGGACTCCCACATGGCTGACCGCGGTTCAAGTCCTGGACCTAGCTGCTTGCGTTTTCACGTTCCCTCTCTCTCTCACTCTGTCCCTCTCTGGTCAAATTAAAATAAATAAATAAATAAAACTAAGTAATTAAAAAAAAAAACTGTATGTAAACTACTTTTGTTTAAGGAGATAGAGGGAAAAGACTTCTGGGGAAAATACTACTTTCTCTTAAGAGATGCCAGTACAGACGTATCGTGTCGTGCTGCCGGGGAAGTTTTAGGCTAATCGTTGTCCTTGAGCTGGAAGGTGTTTGCAAGACTATAGTTAATTTGTCTATTTCTAGCGTAGTCAGCAAATAATCATACATTTGGAAACATATGAAAGAAGAGTGTATTGTTCAAGGTCTTCCACTCGCCTGTTCTCCAGACAAGGAGAGACCACAGTCCCAGTTTGGAATGCAGTAATGATAATGACAAGTGCTGCCTTCAGCTTTCATTATCTCAAGCAGGCTGCAAGCAGCTTTCTGTGCAAACAACTACTGAAAGCTAACAACTGATTAAAGGCTTGACTACAGTGACTCCATCTTGTCCTCTCCATTCCCTGGACTCCTAACTCTATCTACCTAGCCAGAGAGTTTATTCCTATCTCAATTTGACAGTGTCATATGCTGTGTTGCCACGTTGCGTGCAACTCCGCCTCTGGGGATCTTTGGGGGTGGGGGAAGGCATCAAGTGCAACTGATGGGGGAGTGCGGGGCAATCAGACCCAACTCTGGGGCTGGTACTTACCGCATGCCGGCGAAGAATCGGAGGGAGACATGGACACGGAGAGGAGTTTCTTTTTTCTTTTAAAGAATTATTTTATTTAACTTTATTTATTATTATTATCATTATTATTTTCCAGTTTGATCAGAGAGAGACAGAGAGAGGGGAAGTGAGAAAGCAAGCCACCGGGTCCGAGACTTGAACCGTGGTCGGCCACGTGGGAGTCCAGCGCCTTTAACCACCATGCCACTTGCCGCCAGAAGAAAGGAGTTTCTTCGGGAAGGAGAAAAAGCTTCCAGTGCAATGGAAGGGGGCCCAACGGGGTTGCCAAAGAAGAGCAGGAGGCGAGGGGTTTTTATGTAGTTAGCAATCGGAGGAATGGGATGGCTTTGTGATAACTCCCAAAACAGTTAGGTAGTCTGAGTGACTGATTTCTGTACTTCTCGTTAGAATACAGTTACTTGGGGTGGTGACCAGTGGGTTGCATCGTGGTTAAGGCACTGAACACTCCCACATGGCTAACCACGGTTCGAGTGCAGGACCTGGTGGCTTGCTTTCTCACTTTCCCTCTCTCTCTGGTCAAATTAAAATAAATAAACGAATAAATGAAATTAAATAAATAATTCTTAAAAAATAAAGAATACATTGGGGGCTGGCAGGTGGCTTGGTGGTTAAGGGTGCTGGACTCCCACATGGCTGACTAGGGTTCAAGTCCCGGACCTGGCAGCCCTCTCTCGCTCTCTCTCTGGTCAAGTTGAAATAAATGAATGAATGAATAAAGTGAAATTTAAAAAGTTAAAAATAAAAAAATAAAGAATACCGCTACTTGGAGGATTGTGGCATCAAGTCCATCTCTCTCACCCTGTGTTTCTCTCAATGTGCATGATTACATGACTTAGAAGAAGAGGAGAATACAGTTCCTTTGGGGCCAGCAGAGAGAGTAGTGGTCACGGGAGTCCCAGGCCTAAAGTATGACCAAGCTATACCAGGAGGAGAATCGATTGTGGCATGGGCATCCACGTCCGTGCATCCCCCTCCCACCATGTGTAGAAGGGATGTATGATTTACATTAACCAGACTACAGGGAGAAAAAAGGGAAAAAAAATTTTTTTCACGCAAAAGGAAAACACCAGCTTTTTTGCGGGGAATGTCACCCTACCCTGAAAAGCCTCTTTAGAGATATACGGTCACGGTAGCTAAGACTCTGAAGTACAGCCGCGCCGCGTCTATACTGTGGAACCGCCTGACTCTGAGTGGCTGCACGACCCCACAAGCTACAAGCCACAAAAACTCAAATACACCACAGGACAGAAGAACAACAGTAAAAGAACGAACGAGCCTCTTTTAGAAAAACAGGGCCAGCAAAGCCTAAAAGGAAAGAAAAACAGCACCCAAAAGCAGATCTTTATAGCTACCTTTGCACAGGTTCACTCCCCGAGATGGGGGGTGCACCGTTCCTGGAAGTACTGCAATACCAGGTCGATGCGCGGAGTGGACGGAGCAAGCTCCTATTCCATCTCCCAGCTCCAAAAATCCATTTAATATACTGTCCTCGGGTAGAGGACGTATCAGATATTAAACTGATAAGAACAGATACTACACTTGATCTTAGCCAAAAGGCCGAGAAGCGATACCCTGCCTTGCCGCCCTCGCCCTCACCGCCCTCCCGTCGCCCACATTCAGCTCGCGGCGACAACCCCGACACTGGCTCCTTGCTTCAATTCCTCTGCCTCCTGCACACTCCTGTGGAGCCCTTGGGACACTGGCGCTGATTTCCCTATACTCGCCACATTTTCAACCAGAAATCTCACACCCGGCGCCGTTCCGGCGTTGCCGGGTGCCGATATGCATGCCCCGCCCCCTCCCCAACCGGGCCTGCCCACCGTCGGCGCCCTCCGCCCCTCCCTCCCCTGGGCGCGCCCGGCCGGAACCACCCTCCGCGGTGGCTGCAGCCCATTTCCTCTTTCGGACCCACGGAGCCGTTCCGGTGGGCAGCCAGAGGGGTCTGAGGGAAGCGGGCCGACGCCGGAGAGCGGCCCACGCTCTGACCCGGCTGCCAGGTGTCGTCACGTGTAACGCCCGCAGGGTACCGTGTTTTTCACGCCGCGGCCGGCCAGCCCAGCCAGGTGGAAAGCTTTCCCATCCGCTGAACGAAGGGCTCGTCCTCAGTTAGGGTGGCCGGACCTGAGCTTTGCAGGGAAAGCTGCCCCTGTACCTGGGACATCCCTGCACCTCCAAGGCTCCGGGCCACTTCCCAGGCAGTCACGCCCTTCCGCACCGCGCCCCAAGTCTGAGAGGCGGGCCGGTCATTCTATCAGATCCGCCCTTCACCACCCTTTTGGGCAGTCCTTCATCTCCCCCACTGAAATCCGAGATCACCGGGGGCTGTGACCCTCACCGGTCCTTATCCCTGTGTCCCAGAGCTAGTGCGGTGTTCGGCATGCAAAAGGAGCTCAGTAAGCGTTTGTCGAGTGAATAAACGATGTGCCGGCGCCGCTAAGTCTCCATGTGCGCCAGCAGGCCGAGTCAGAGAAGAAACGGGGCTACCTGCCCGCTTAAGAGGTGAAAGGGGAAGATCTGGTTCCGAGTGGCGGGACGCCCGAGGGGAGAGGAGTGGATGACTGCAGGTGATGCTCTGCGGGGAAGGTGGGCCTGGAGCCCTCCTTCGCCCCCGCACCCCAAAGAAAGTGGTGGAGTAGTTTCTCTTTGCCGCAGAGTGCCGGCTGCCTGCGGAGTGGGCACTGACCGTTCCCAGTCCTCCTTCCTAGTAACACTCGGTGTGGTTGGGGGTGGGGGAGCGTTCCCTGGTTTTTCCATGGGAAAAAAAATCAAAGACCCGGAATAAACAAAAGGGTCGTGAACAAAAAGGTGATAATCCGTGAATCCATAGTTTAATGATGCTGCATTGTATACGTGTATTTAAAAAAATCACAGGGAACACCATAAATGTATATATACAGTTACAATTTTTCAAGAGAGATCCACAATAAAACATCTTCAGGGAGGCAGTCAGCTCACTCAGAAGGAGTACAGCATGGGCTGCAAGCAGACTGGGGATTCAAGCTGCACTGTAATTGCACATCTGAGAATTAGAAGAGCTAATTACTATGTCATCAAATGGTCCAGACTCTCCAATGGTGACACGTACAACACATGCATATCAGAAGTGACATGACACACTTGTCACTCACATGTCACATGCATGTAAAAAGTGTCATATCTGAGAAATGTGTCAAAGTGATGGACATGTCACTTGCATGTCGAAAGTGATCCTTTTTTTAAAGAGTTTTAAAAAGTTATCTTTATTTATTATTATTATTTTCTCCCAGTTTGATCAGAGAGAGACAGAGAGAGCGAGGGACAGCGAGAAAGCAAGGCACCATGTCTAGGACTCAAACCACAGTCGGCCGGCCATGTGGGAGTCCAACGCCTTTAACCACCACGCCACCTGCTGGTCCCCAAAAGTGACACTTTTGTAATGGTTACATCACATAGTCAGCCATGATTTGAGCCCCAGACCCGGCAGCTGAAAACTCACGCAGGGCACGTATTCATGCGTGCCCAAAATCCCAAGAGGAGAAGGTATTGTGGTGTGGCTGTTTCCCTTGAGGGGTGATTTCTCTCTCTCTCTTCTCTCTCTCTCTCTCTCTCTCTCCCTCTCTCTCTCTCTCTCTCTCTGTCTCTCAGGTAACTACATGTGTCCTATACAAAATTCTCTCTCTCTTAAAAAAAAAAAAAAAAAAAAAGTGATACAAGTCTGATCAGAACCAGTCCAAACTCAAACTAACTGGTCAGAACCAGAATAAACCAGTCAGAACTGGAATGAAACATACAGATCTGGAATGAACCAAAATACACTGGCCTAAACCGGCCAGAACTAGAATAAACTGGTCAGAGGCAGAATAAGCTGTTCTGACTGGGTCAAAAATGGCCAGAACCAGTCTGAATGGGAATAAAATGGTCAAGACTGGCCAGAACTGGAATAAAATGGTCTGATGTGGAAGAAACCGGTCAGAACTGGAATAAAGCAGTCAGATCTGATCTGGACTGGAATAAAGTGGTCTGAACTGGGAGAAACCCGTCCGAACGGGAATAAGTTGGTCTGAACTGGTCAGACTCAGTCTCAGCCCAAAGAAACCAGTCAGGTCTGGTCTGGTCTGAACTGGAATAAACCAGGCTGAACTGGAATAAACCGGAATGAACCAGACAGAACCAGTCTGAACCTGAATAAAGTGGCCTGTACCTTTATGGACTGGTCAGGACCTTTCGGAGCTGGCCAGAGCTGGTCTGAACTAAAATAAGCCAGCCAGAACTGGAAATAAGCCAGCCAGAACTGGAAATGAGCCCGCCAGAATGGTATGAATCAGAATAAATTGGGATAAACTGGCCAGAGCCATTCTTAACTGGAATAAACCAATTTGAGCCAGCCAGAACTGGTCTGAACCAGTTATAAAGTGATCTAAACCAGTCTGAACTACCCAAATCCTGTGAAAACCAGTCTCAATCCCAAAGAACTGGGCAGAACCGCTCAGAACCAGTTTGAGCCAAAACAAACCAATCGGAACCAGTGTGAACCAGCCAGCCAGCCAGAACTGGTCTGAAACAGAACAAACCCGTCAGAACCAGTCTCAACGGAAACAACTCGGTCTGAGCCAGTCAGAACTGGAAGAAACTGGTTAGAACCAGGAAAATTGGTCAGAACCAGTGAGAACTGGAATCAACCAGGCAGAACTGGAACGAACTGGTTTGTACCAGAATAAAGCAGTCTAAACCGACCTAAACCAGTCAGGGCTGGTACGAACTGGAATAAACTGGCCACAACCAGTCCTAACCACAATGCGTCGCCTACGCTGGAATTAACCAGTCAGAATAAAGCAATTTGAACTTGCCAGAACCGGTCTGAGCCACAATAAGCCAGTTTAAACTTGCCAGAACCGGTCTAAACCAGAATAAAGCAGTCAGAGCCGGCCAGAATTGGTTAAAACCATTCTGAGCCAAACAAACAAATCCCCCAGAACCAGTCAGAAATGGCTGGCCAGAAATGGTCCGAACAGGGATAAACCCATTAGAACTGGTCTGATCCGGTCTGAACCAGAGTTAAGTGGTCAGAGCCGGCCTGAACCGGAACTAAGCGGCCAGAACCAGTCTGAACTGGAATTAAGAGGCCAGAACCTATGTGAACTGGAATTGACTGACCAGGACCAGTCTGAACCGGAACAAACCAACCAGAACCAGTCTTGTGGCAGGCAGTTAGTCAGTCATGAGCAGACAGCCCTAAGAGAACCGTGAAAGGCTCACCTTAGCTCCGGGCGCCAGGAGGGTGAGGCAATTTGCCATCTTTCTTCCTTGGGGCCTGAGGGAAGCACACAGGGATGATTCGTAGATATTTCTCTTATCAAAAAGACCTAAGCAAGCGTTTTGGTCAATGCCCTAATTCCCATGAGGGCAATGGACTAATTGGGCAGTCTAATTGGGGCAACCTGGCTGGCACTGGGCGCGCGCAATCAGGCGATCAAGTTCCTCATTCTTTACCTGTGAGGAAGGTGCCCAGGTGCAGGAAAAGAGCGTGCGGATTCAGATTTAAAGGAAGCACGTAGGCTGCGTAACGGGCCTCCCACTAATGAATACTCATGACCTCTAGTAATGAAAATGATGGTTAACTAGTACCAAGCACCGTTGCCACCTGGCAATCTGCCCGCCCAAGAGCCCTTTTTGGGTGTACTCCCTTTCTCTCCTTCCCTTTCTTTCCTATTACATCTTCTTTTCTACCTACTTCATTCGTGGTTGCGGTTTCATTTTGCACCTAGGGACAGATCTCTAATTTTAGTGATCTGGACCCAAAGAACCAAGGATTTCACAACGCAGCTCGACACTTTCCCATCCGTTAACGGTCTGAACCTCAATGAACTGGTTTGAACCAGCCAGAACCGGAATAAAGGTGGTCTCAAACAGTCTGAACTAGAATAAACCAGTCCGAACCAGAACAAAACTGTGTGCACCAGCCTGACTGAGCCAGAACCAGTCTGAACTGAAGCAAACTGGGCAGAATCGGTTAGAACCAGTCTGAACCAGCCAGCCAGAACTGGTCGGAACCCAATACATCTGTCTGAGCTCATCAGAACCAGTCAGCCAGAACCTGTCAGACCTGGCCAGAACCAGTCTGTTCTGGAATAACCCAGTCCGAACCAGAATAAAATGCTCTGAACTGGCCAGCCACAACGGGCCTGAACTCGAATAAACCTGCAAAGCCACTCTGAACTGGAATAAATCCGTCTGAACTGGACAGAACCTGTTAGATCAGGCCATAACTGGTCTGAAACAGAATAAACTGTTCCGAACACTGTCTGTCCCAGAAGAAAGCCTGGAATAAACCAGTCATAACTGGTAAGAACCAGAATAAACCAGTGAGAACTGGAATAAATCAGTCTGAGCCTGTCAGTGCCAGAATATACCCCAGAACAAAATGGTCAGAACCAGCCAGAACTGGAATAAACTGGAATAAACCGGCCAGAGCCCATCGGAACCAGAATATGCCCTGGAATAAACCAGTCAGAACCGGAGTAAATCAGACAGAACCATAACAAGCCAGTCAGAACTGGAACAAGCTGCCCAGAACCTGCCAGAACAAAATAAACCATTCTGAACTAGAATAAACTGGTCTAAACTAATCGATCAGAATCCGAATCGGAATAAACTGGTCTGAACCCATCAGAACTAAAATAAAGCGGTCTGTACTAGTCCGAAGCAGAATAAAGCTGTCGAATCTAGCCTGAACTGGAATAAACTGGTCATAACTGGCATGAACCAGAATAAACTGGAATAAACTCGCCAGAACTGGGATGAACTGGAACGAACCGGTCTTAACTGGAATAAACATGCTAGAAGTGATATTAACCACGGCAAGCTGGCTTGAACCAGCCAGGACCAGTCTGAACTGAAATAAACCCGCCAGAAGCAGAATAAGCTGGTCTGAACTGGAACAAACCGGTCAGCACTGGTCGTAACCCGAATACACTGGAATAAACTGGCCACAACGGGTTCGAAGCGGCCAGAGCCGAACCGGACTAAAGCAGTCTGAAGCAAAACAGACCAGTTCTCCAGTCTGAACCAGAATAAAGCATTCTAAACCAGTCAGAACTGGAATAAACTGACTAGAACGGGAACAAACTGGTTTGATCCAGAATAAAGTGGTATAAACAAGTATGAACCGGTGTGAGCCAGAATAAAGCAATCTGAATGGTAATAAAGCAGTCAGAACCAGTTCGAATTGGAATAGATGGGTCTGACCTGGTTAGAGCCGGTCTGAACTGGAATAAAAGGTGGTCTAATCTGGCGTCAACTGGAATAAAGCAGTCTCAACTGCCCTAACCTACATTTAACTTGTCAGAATCAGTAAGAACCTGAATTAACCAGGCCGAACTGGCCAGAATTGGCCCGAACCAGAATAGGCCGACCTCAACCGGCCTGAACCGGAATAAAGTAGTCCAAACCAGTCCAAACTGGAATAAACTGTCTGACCCCGTCAGAACCTGTCTGGACCATTATTAAACCAGTGAGAGCCAATCTCAGCTGGAATAAACTGGCCTGAACTAGCCAGAACCGGTCTGAACCCAAATAGACGGGTCTGAATAGGACAGAACTCGCCGAAACTGGAATAAACAGGCGAGAATCCGAACTGGCACAAACTGGTCGTCTTAACTGGAATACACTGACCACAACCAGTTTTAGCTGCCCGGAACTGGTCTGAACTGGAATAAAGCATCCTCTGAAACAGGTCAGAAATGGCCATAATAGGAAAGAACCAGTCCGAAAGAAAACAAACTGGTCTAAACAGTTAGGCCTGGGACCAGCAGTTGGTGTAATGGCTGTGTCACTGGACTCTCACGTAGTCAACCGCGGTTTGAGTCCTGGACCCGGTGGCTTAAATTCATGCCGGGCGCGTGTGCGTGTGTGCCCAAGCTCCCGAGAGGAGAATGGAGGAGAAGGGATTGCAGCGTGGCCATCCCCCGTGGGGGGTGATTTCTCACTTTCTGTCTCTATCTCTCTCTCTGTCTTTCTGGCAAGTGCACACACCCTATAGCAAAAACCTCTCCAAACGAATAAATCTTTAAAAACCACCACCACCACCACAACAAAAACAGTTGGGCCTGAACTGGCCAGCTAGAACCAGTCTGAACAGGAATAAAACGGTCTGAATGCGTCTGAACCCGAATAAACTGGAATGAACCAGCCAGAACTGGTCTGAACCAGAATAAACCTGTCTGAACCAGAAGAAAGAATTCAGAACCAGCCAGAACTGGAGCGATCCATCAGAACCTGTGTGTGCGTGCCCAAGATCCCAAGAGGAGAATGGAGGAGAAGAGATTGTGGCGTGGCCATCCCCCCTGGAGGGGTCACTTCTTGATTTCTGTCTCTCTGTCTGTCTCTGTCTTTCTGGCGAGCGCACGTGCCCTATATCAAAAACCTTTCCAAAAAAAAAAGGAAAGGAACAAAGAGTTCTAAACCAGAAAAACAAAACAAAACAAACAAACAAACAAAAAAACTGGTTCGAACTGACCGGAAATTAAAATAAACCAACCAGAACTGGAGAAAACTTGCCAGAAGTGGTACAAACCAGAATAAGCTTGAATAAACCAGCCAGAACTGTCCTGAATCAGAATACGCTGATTTCAACTGGCCATAACTGGGATAAAGTGTTCAGAACCAGTCTGAACGAGAATAAAACTGTCTGCACTCGCTAGATCTAGTCAGAACTAGTCTGAACCAAAACAAACCTGCCAGAACTAGTCTGAATCAGCCACCCAGAACCAGTCTGAACAGGAATAGTCCGGTCTGAATCGGTCAGAACCTGTCTAAAGTGAAACAAACCACTCAGAACAAGACAGAACCAGTTTGAACTGGAATAAACCATTCTGAACTGCTCAGAACCTGTCAGAACCGGCCAGCACTACTCAGAACTGGCATAAACCAGTTTGAACCGGAATAAACTGCTCTGAACCGGCTAGCCATAACCTGCCCGAACTGGAATAAATCAGTCTAAACCAGTCAGAATCTGTTAAAAAGAGCCAGCACTGGTCTGAACTGGAAAAAAACAGGTCTGAACTCAGTCTGAGCCTTAGGAATAAATCCCGGAGTAAGCAGGTCTGAACCAGAATAAACTGGAATAAACTGGTATTAAGTGGAATAAACTGGTCTGAGCCTGTCATGACCAGAATATATCCCGGAATCAACCAGTCAGAACTGGCCAGAACCAGAATGAACTTATCAGATCTGTAGTCAACCTGTCGGAACCAGCATAAACCGCAGAATAAACCAATCTGAACTGGAATAAGCTAGTCAGAATCAGAATAAACTGGTTCGAACTGGAATAAACCAGCCTGGACCTTTTAGAATGGGCCTAAACCAGCCAGAACTGGAATAAACTGGTCTAAACCAGCCAGACCCAGCATAAACAAGCAAGAACCAGTCTGAACCAGGCAGAAACAGATCTGAACCAAAATAGACCAGTCTCAAACAGAATAAACTGGCCAGACATGGTCTGAACTGGAACAGACCGGCCAGAACCAGTCTGACTTGGCATAAACTGGTCTGAATAAACCTGTCTAACCTGACCGGTCTGACCCCGAGTAAACCACTCTGAACCGGTCTGAATCGGAATAAACTGGTATAACCCAGGACAAACCAGCTTGGACCGGTCAGAACTGGAATACATCTGCCAGAACTCAAATATACCCTGGAATAAACTGGTCAGAACCAGAATAAACCATTCTGAACTGGTCAGAACTGGAATATATCCCGGAATAATCCAGCCAGAACCAGAATAAGCTAGTCAGGACTGGTAAAACCAGAATAATCTGGTCAGAACCAGTCTAAACTAGCCACAACCACAATAAGCCTGAGAATAAACTGGTCAGAATCCAAATAAACCAGAATGACCCAGTCTGAGCTCATCAGAACCAGAATATACCCAAGAATAAAGTGGTAAGAACCGGAATATACTGGTCAGAACTGGGAGAAACCAGTCTGAGCCTGTCAGAACCGGAATATTTTCCCTGCATCAATCAGCCAGAACCAGAATAAACCGGTGAGAATCGGCCAGAACCTACTTAAAGTGGTCAGAGCCTGAATAAGTCAGTCGGAACTAGTCGGAAGCAGAATAAATCCCAAAACAAGCAAGTCAGAACTGGTCAGAAATGGAAGAAATCAGAACAAACCAGTCTGAATTGGGAAAAAGAAAAATGATCAGAACCACAATAAATCAGTCCGAACTGGAATAAACTAGCCATAACCAGTCTAAACTGGAATAAACCCATCAGAACCTGTCTGAACCGCAATAAACCATCAGAACCAGTCATGGGTGGGTAGAGGCCCACAGGGAGGAAGAGATCCCTGAGGGCAGAGGCACTCCCAACTGTGTTCTCATTGCCTTTTACACCCTGAGCTTATCAGCTTAGCAGCCCCAAACACCCCTTAACCACCACCACCACCACCAAGCAAGGCCCTCCTGCTCTTTTGGAAGCCCCCCGCACCTGGGCCTTCAATCCCGTTTCTGAGCCTGGACATTCTGACTGAGACTGGAGTCATCGTTCCTCGCAGAGCCTGTCACCTCTGTCGAGATGACCTTTTCCCCCAAATCTTCAGTCCAAAATAAACTGGTCAGAAGCAGAATAAACTGGTCCGAATTGGTCAGAATGGAAATAAACCCAGAATAAACTGGTCAGAATCGGTCAGACATGGAATAACCAGACTGAACCAGCCAGAACAGAACTCAAATATACCCTGGAATAAACTGGTCAGAACCAGAATAAACCATTCTGAACTGGTCAGAACTGGAATATATCCCGGAATAATCCAGCCAGAACCAGAATAAGCTAGTCAGGACTGGTAAAACCAGAATAATCTGGTCAGAACCAGTCTAAACTAGCCACAACCACAATAAGCCTGAGAATAAACTGGTCAGAATCCAAATAAACCAGAATGACCCAGTCTGAGCTCATCAGAACCAGAATATACCCAAGAATAAAGTGGTAAGAACCGGAATATACTGGTCAGAACTGGGAGAAACCAGTCTGAGCCTGTCAGAACCGGAATATTTTCCCTGCATCAATCAGCCAGAACCAGAATAAACCGGTGAGAATCGGCCAGAACCTACTTAAAGTGGTCAGAGCCTGAATAAGTCAGTCGGAACTAGTCGGAAGCAGAATAAATCCCAAAACAAGCAAGTCAGAACTGGTCAGAAATGGAAGAAATCAGAACAAACCAGTCTGAATTGGGAAAAAGAAAAATGATCAGAACCACAATAAATCAGTCCGAACTGGAATAAACTAGCCATAACCAGTCTAAACTGGAATAAACCCATCAGAACCTGTCTGAACCGCAATAAACCATCAGAACCAGTCATGGGTGGGTAGAGGCCCACAGGGAGGAAGAGATCCCTGAGGGCAGAGGCACTCCCAACTGTGTTCTCATTGCCTTTTACACCCTGAGCTTATCAGCTTAGCAGCCCCAAACACCCCTTAACCACCACCACCACCACCAAGCAAGGCCCTCCTGCTCTTTTGGAAGCCCCCCGCACCTGGGCCTTCAATCCCGTTTCTGAGCCTGGACATTCTGACTGAGACTGGAGTCATCGTTCCTCGCAGAGCCTGTCACCTCTGTCGAGATGACCTTTTCCCCCAAATCTTCAGTCCAAAATAAACTGGTCAGAAGCAGAATAAACTGGTCCGAATTGGTCAGAATGGAAATAAACCCAGAATAAACTGGTCAGAATCGGTCAGACATGGAATAACCAGACTGAACCAGCCAGAACTGGAATAAACCAGTCTGAACCAGAATAAACCTCAGGATAAACTAGTCAGAACTGGAATAAACTGGTCAGAATCAGTCAGAACCAGTCTGAACTGGAATAAGCCAGTCAGAACCAGTTAGAAACTAGAATAAACTGGTCAGAACCTGTCTAAACCAGAACAAACCATCAGAACCAGTCATGGGTGGGTAGTGGCCCACAGAGAGGAAGAGATCCCTCAGGGTAGAGGAACTCCTGTGTTCTCATTACCATTAAATTTTTTTTTCTTTAATTATTTTAATTTTCTTTATCCATTTATTTATTTATTTTTATTTGACCAAAGAGGGATAGAGTGAGAGAGAGAGAGTGAGACAGAAAGTGAGAAAGCAAGCTCCAATCGAGGTCAGCCATGTGCGAGTCCAGCACCTTTCACCACAACGCCACCTGCTGGCCCCATCAGTATCTTTTTTTTAAAGAATTATTTTGTTTGGGGCAGCAGGTGGCATGGTGGTTAAG
>NW_006159987.1:572277-573928 GCF_000334495.1 Tupaia belangeri chinensis | reverse complement strand
CAAATAGAATTGAGATGTGCAAAACAGGTCTTTTTTTTTTGTTTTTTTCTTTTGCTACAGAGCACTTGCACCGCTGGGAGGTAGAAACAGAGAGAGACAGAGAAAGGGAAAGTGAGAAAGCACCCCCGGGGTGGGATGGGCACACCGCAATCCATTCTCCTGTCAGGATTGGGGGCACACACAGACATGGGCCTGGCATGTTTTTCAGGCTGAAACACCGCGGGCGCCCTCCGCCCCTCCCTCCCCTTGGCGGCCGGGGGGGAGCCACCTTCCGTGGTGGCTGGAGCCCATTTCCTCTTTTGGACCTACGGAGCTGAGAGCCCCCCAACCAAGGGCGTTCTGGTGGGCCGCCACAGGGGTCTGAGGGAAGCTCTCCTGAAGACAGACCCAGCTGCCAGGTGTCATCACGCGTGAAACGCACACAGGGTACCGTGGGGGTTTTTTGGTTTTTGGGGTTTTTTTAGAATTATTTATTTAATTTTATTTATTCATTCACTTATTTTAATTTGACCAGAGAGAGACACAGAAAGAGAAAGTGAGCAAGCAAGCCACCAGGTCCAGGGTTCAAACTGTGCTCAGCCATGTGGGAGTGTCCAGCGCCTCAGCCACCATGCCACCTGCTGGTCCTCATAACTTTATGTATTTATTAATTTAAAAATTTTGACCAGTGAGGGACAGCGAGAGTGAGAGCGAGAGAGAGAGAAAGTGAGAAAGCAAGCTGCCAGGTCTGGGATTCAAACTGTAGTCGGCCATGTGGGAATCCAGCGTCCTTAACCACCACGCCACCTGCTGACACGTATAATTGTACATTTATAGAGTGCGAGCAGACCTTCCTGTGGTATTGTTCCCACAACCCACCTAAAAAAATGTCTTCTACCTGCTCGGGGCCACTGGACATCTACCTCGATGCTCCCTAGGAGCCTTGAGAAAGCCATCCTCCCGCAACAAGGCAGAGACCACCTCCCAGTTGCCCTGGTAGCGGCCACATTGTGAGGTGGTTCTGGCTATAGGCAGTGGGCCTGAGCGGGAAGAGGCAGAGGTGGTGGGGGCAGTGACAGTGTCCTGGCCTCTGCCTGCCCCCACCCCCTGCCCAGGGCCTTCCACCACTCCAACATCATGAGTAGCGCCTACCACTGGGAGGCCCGGCGCCGGCAGATGGCTTTGGACCGGAGGAAGTGGCTGATGGCCCAGGAGCAGCAGCAGCAGCAAGAGCAGGTGCATGAGAGAGGCCAGGTCCATCGGGGCCCTTCCTGGGGCAAGGAAGGAGTAGGGAAGGCACACAGACCCCTAGGGGGCCATTATCTGGTGAAGATGGTTTGCTGGGGTAGGAGGAGAACAAGACCACTTAGCTCCACTGTGTGTGTGTAGGGGTGTATGTGTCTGGTTGGGGGAATGAGATGGAAGTATGCTAGCTCCTGACCTGGTTTTACTCTGTACTACTCTGGGATGGGCACAGGTACTAGGCCTAAGATTTTTTTTTTTTTAAAGAATTATTTTATTTAACTCTATTTATTTTAATTTGACCAAAGAGAGACAGGGTGAGAGAGATAGAGGAAGTGAGAAAGCAGGCAGCCAGGTCCGGGACTCGAACTGCAGTTGGCCATGTGGGAGTCCAGTGCCCTTAACCATCATACCATCTGCCAGCCCCCCC
>NW_006159987.1:571601-572214 GCF_000334495.1 Tupaia belangeri chinensis | reverse complement strand
AGTGCCGACTGCGGTTTGAGTCCCAAACCTAGTGGCTTGCTTTCTAACTTTCCCCCTCTCTCTTTCTCTCTGTCCCTCTCTGGTAATATTAAAATAAATAAAGTTAAATAAAATAATTAAAAAACAAAGGAACAAAAACCAAAAAGAATTATTTTATTTAGAGGACCAGCAGGTGGCATGTGGTTAAGGTGCTGGGCACTCTCACATGGCCGAGCATGGCTCAAGTCCTGGCTTGCTTTCACTTACCCTCTCTCTCTTTCACTCTCTCTGTCTCTCTCTAGTCAAATGAAAATAAATAAATGAATAAATTAAATTACATAAATAATCCTAAAAATTATTTTTAAAATAATTATTTTATTTAAGTTTATTTATTTTGAGAAGTTTTTGCTTTAGGGCATGTACGCTTGCCAGAGAGACAGGAACAGGAAGCGAGAAATTACCCTCCCCAGGGGGGACGGCCACGCTGTGATCCTTTCTCCTCCATTCTTCTCTCGGGATCTTGAGCATGCATGCACACGTGCTCGGCATGAATTTAAGCCACCAGGTCCAGGACTCGAACTCATCAACAACATGGGAGTCCAGCGACATAGCCCTTATGCCAACTGCTGGTCCC
>NW_006159987.1:551366-571560 GCF_000334495.1 Tupaia belangeri chinensis | reverse complement strand
GTGAGTGACAGCAAAAACGAGAGAGAGAGAGAGAGAGAGGAAAAGAGAGAAACCAAGCTGCCAGTTCAGGGACTTGAACCACAGTCAACCATGTGTGAGTCCAGCATCCTTAACCACCACACCACTTACAGGCCCCTGGACAGCAGAGCTTTAAAACCTCTCTGGCCTGGAGCTGGCAGGTGGTGTGGTGGTTAGAGGTGCTGAATTCCCACATGGCAGACCATGAATTGAGTCCTGGACCTGGTGGCTTGCTTCCTCGCTTCCTCCCCCCACCCCCGGTCAAATTAAAAAATAATAACAAGTGGATTTGATTTAATAAGTATATATGTATTTAAAAAGATTATACTGTCCAATAGGATAACCACTTTTTTTCTGGAGAAGTTTTTGCTATAGGGCATGTGCGCTCGCCAGAAAGACAGAGAGAGACAGAGAGACAGAAAGCGAGAAATCACCCCCCAGGAGGGATGGCCATGCCACAATCCCTTCTCCTCCATTCTCTTCTCAGGATCTTGGGCACACATGCACACACACCCAGCATGAGTTTAAGCCACTGGGTCCGGGACTCGAACCACAGTCCAATACATGGGAGTTCAGCAACAGAGCCATTATGCTGTTGGTCCCTCAGTGTGATTTTCAAGCCACCAGTACTGGAACTTGTATAGCATTCGGCCATGTGAGAGCACCTTAACCACTATGCCAACTGCTGAACTGTCTACTAGTAGTTTTTATTTTTTTTAAATGTTATTTATTTATTCATTTTATTTTTTTAATTTCACAGAGAGAGACAGAGAGAGAGAGAGAAAGAGGGAAACTGAGAAAGCAAGCCACCAGGTCCAGGACTTGAACCATTGTCAGCCATGTGGGAGTGTCCAGCACCTTAACCACCATGCTACCTGCTGGTCCCTACTAGTAGTTTTATATTGTGAGGACTTACATATATTTTTGGGGTTTGTTCCTTTTTTAAAAAATTATTTTATCTAACTTTATTTATTTTAATGTTACCAGAGAGGGACAGAGAGAAAGAGAGAGGGGGGAAAGTGAGAAAGCAAGCCATCAGGTCCGGGACTTGAACCATGGTCAGTCATATGGGAGTCCAGTGCCCTTAACCACCATGCCACCTGCTGTCCCCTCTTATTGTGGTTTTAATCTGCCACAGAGAGAAAGAGACAGTGAGAGGGAAAGTGAAAAGTGAAATATCACCCCTCAGGGGGATGGCCACACTGCAATCCCTTGTCCATTCTCCTCCCAGGATCTTGGACACACACTCACCCGCACCTGGTGTGAGTTTCAAGCCAGCCAGTCCAGGACTCAGGACTCAAACGGTGGATGGCCATGTGGGAGTCCAGCAAGGTAACTGTTATGCCATCTGCTGTCCCCTAAACAGTTTTTTTTTTTTTTTAAAGAATTATTTAACTTTATTTATTTAAATTTGACCAGAAAGGGACAGAGAGAGTGAGAGAGACAGAAAGTGAGAAAGCAAGCTGCCAGGTCTGGGACGAACTCTGATCCCCCATGTGAGAATCCAACAACTTTAACCACCACATCACCTGCTTGCCCCCTAAACAGTTTTTGTATGCCTTTTAGCTATTCCTAAGTCTTCTTTGAAGAATTGTCTATTCTATTCATTTGCCCATGTTTAAATTGTATCATTCATTTTCCTATGGGTGAGCTATTTGAGTTCTCTGTATATTCTGAATATCAATCCCTTGTCTGAGGGATAATTTGAAACTATGTCTTCCATTTTGATGGCTGTCATTTCACCCTAATTATTGTTTCCTTTGCTGTGTGGAAGCTTTTTAGCTTGATGTAATCTCACTTGTCTATTTTAGGGATTATTGCAAAACTACATTTTAAACTGTAGATTTTATTTATTTATTTATTAGAATTATTTTATTTGGGCTAGCAGGTAGTGTGGTGGTTAAGGGTGCTGGACTCCCATATGGTCAACTGCAGTTCGAGTCTCGGACCTAGCAGCTTGTTTTCTCACTTTTCCTCCCTTTTTTTCTCTCTCTCACTCTGTTCCTCTCCGGTCAAATTAAAATAAATACAGTTAAATAAAATAATTCTATTTATTTATTTAGGAGAGGTTTTTGCTACAGGGCGTGTGTACTCACCAGAAAGACGGAGAGAGATAGAGAGACAGAAAGTGAGAAATCACCCCCCAGAGAGGATGGACACGCTGCAGTCCCTTCTCCTCCATTCTCCTCTTGGGATCTTGGGCATGCACGCACACGCACGTACATGCACCCAGCATGAGTTTAAGCCACCAAGTCTGGGACTTGAACCATGGTTGACTACATGGGAGTCCAGCGACATAACTATTATGCCAACTCTTGGTCCCTCCTTCTTCCTTTTTATGTGGCTACTAGAAAATTTAAAATTACACACAGTAGATGGCGTAGTGGTTACATCACTGGATTCCCACAGGGCTAACTGTAGTTTGAGTCCTGGACCTGGTGGCTTGAAACTCAGGTTGGGCACATGTGTGTGCATAGCCAAGATCCCAGGAGGAAAATGGAGGAGAAGGGATTGTGCTGTGATCATCCTCCCTGGGGGGTGATTTCTCCTTTCCCTCTTACTATCTCTGTCTCTTTCTCTCTGGTGAGCACATGTGCCCTAATGCAAAAACCTCTCAAAAAAACCCACACACATGACATGCATTATCTTTTTATCATATAGTGCTGTTTCAAAGCATTTGCAAAGAATTGTTCTTTATCCTCCAGCACCAAACACTGCTTTTAGTGTCCAGTGCCTAAGCTAGGAGGCAGGTGCTCAGAGACAGCACTATTTCCTAGACAGGCTATGCCAGGGAGCACTGTCACTCAGAAATAGTTTCTGAAAGCTGTGGTGGGTGAGGTTAGACAGCTGGGCCCGCAGCTTCAACCTCTAACTCCAGAGAACAGAGACCCTCTCGGCAACCTATACCTCTCCATTCTCTTGCTCTGCTCCCAGAAGTCTCTCTAGCAGATAGTTACTGGGTGGAAAGGGAGGAGGGTACCACTTGTTGGGGGCTTCTTGCCAGGAACTGAAGAAAGTCCAAGAGGAGGAAGACCAATCTGGTAAAAACCTGCAGCTGGCTCAGCAATCAAAGGAGCCTCAGCCAGCACCCATGCAACAGAAGCAACCACCAGTGCAGCCACCACCAACACAGCCATCATCTCAGCCAAAGCAACAAAGTGCCCACGACCCTCTTGCTCAGGGCATCTCCAAATGCCAGCTCCAGAAGGATTCTCGAAGGCCAGCCCCCCAGCTTGGCTCAGAGAATACCCAGCAAGCTGGAGGGCAATCCCACTGTATGAACAACACCTTCCATGGGCAGGTGAAAAGCTTTGCTGGCTCAGGTCCGTGAGGTGCCTGGGTGAGGGGAGGGCCCCATGCTCCATCCCAGCCCTATGGTCCAGATCCACACCTGACACTCCACCCTCGCTGACTCTCCCAGCACTCAGCCTTCACCTCCTGGGTGGCCACTCTCTCTGGGTGGGTCTGTGACAACCTAGATTGCCAAGAAGTCTGCCAGCTTCTTCGGAGGGCAGCTGAGCCCCTCTTCCAGGGTGAAGGTGACAGGAGGTAGGAGTGGTCAGAGGGTGAGATATAAGTTGTAGTCTTAACGGATATATTAAATCCTTTGAGTTCTGGGAGAAGGAACCACAGCATGGCTTCCTAGTAAGCAATCTTCAGGGTGCCACACTTAATCTATGCCTTGCCCCAGGTAGGGGCCTGCCATGTTCTCTTGCCCTCAGAGTCCAGCCCTGCCTTGTTTGATTCTTGGAAACTGTCAGATGAGTAACTTGTGCTTTGTTTGTTCACCAGATTTCATGAATCCATGCCAGTCTAGCCCTACCCAAAACACCAAGTATTCACGACTCACGGTGAGACAGACACACAGAGTAAAAGGCAGACAGACTGGCTGAGAGTCTGAGAGTGTGCTTGCTTGTGTGTATAGTCCAAAGAGGCTTGCTTTCTTTTTCCTTTTTTTTTTTTTTTTTTTTTCTGCTATAGAGCACATATGCTTGCCAGAGAGAGAGAGAAAAGTACGAAATCACCCCTGGTGTGGGGGTAGACATGCTGCAATGCAATCCCTTTTACTCCTTTATCCTCTTGGGCACGCTTGCACAAGTGCCGAGCATTGTTTTCTTTCTTTTTAAAATTACTATTTTTAAAATTTGGCCAGAGAGAGAGAGAGAAATTGAGAAAGTAAGCCATCAGGTCCAGGACTCGAACCACTGTCAGCCATGTGGGAATCCAGAACCCCAACCGCTAGGGCATCTGCTGGCCCCCCACATGGTTTTCAAGTCACCAGGTCTGGGACTCAAACCACACATTTGGCCAGGTGGGTGGGATCTAGCTACCTTAGCCTCCATGCTATCTGCTGCCCCCAGCAAGGCTTTCTTAGCAGCAGTGAGGGAAGGGGATCGAATTTTTTTCAAAGTCACTTTTATATGGCTCATTCCTCCATTCCTTGCCCCTATAAAAGTGTTGAGGTAGGGCCTATTGCTCACCAGACGTGTGTGCATGCAAGCCCAAAATTTTGAAAGAAGGGAGAAATGGAGAAGAGATTGTGACATAATCACATCTCATGGAGGTTCATTCCCCTCTGTCACTCCCTCTTTGTCTCTCTCTGGCAAGCCCATGAGCCCATTGACAAAGGTTTTTTTGTTTGTTTGTTTTGTGTGTGTGTGTGTTTGTTTGTTTGAGATTTTTGCTGGGATCAGCAGATGGGTGGGGTAGTGGTTATGTTGGTGGACTCCCACATGGCCAACCTCAGTTTGAGTCCCAGACCTGGTGGTTTGAAAATCACACTGCAGAAAGGATTGTGGCATGGTCATCCCTCCTGGGGGGCGACTTCCTGCTTTCCCTTTCACTCTGTCTGTCTGTCTCTATCTCTCTAGCAAGTGCACAAACCCTAAGGCAATAAACCTCTAAAAAAAAAATCTACAAAACCTAACTCAATAAAAAAAGTTAAAAAAAAGTTTTCTTTTTGCTATTGAGTACATGTGCTCACCAGAGAGACAGAAAGTGAGAAATCACCCCCCATAGGAGATGGCCACGCCGCAATCCCTTCTCCATCCTCCTCTTGGGATTTTGGGCACACGTGCACATGCACTCATGGTGAGTTTTGAGCCACAGGGTTTGGGACTTGAACCACAATCCTCTGTATGGGAGTCCACTGCCTTGACCACTATGCCACTTGCTGGCCCCCAGGATGGTAACTCTTAATGAAAATACAAAATGGTGGAAACTTTGGAAAGATTTCTCTGACACAGGGGCAAAAGTGCTGCTAGCACTTTTAGGATAAGGACTGGGCTGGTACTTTGATTCCTCTGGCCTCAAAGAGCTTAACACAGTGTTCTGAACCTGCAGCCCAGAAATTGCTAACTAACTTGTTTTGCTTTCCATCTCTCCTTCTTCTCAGTCAACAAACTACATACAGCAGTGGTGATCCTGAGATCAACTCTAAGACCCTGCTAACCATCACCAAAAGACAAAACAAAACAAAAAACCAGATGAGCAGCACACCTTCTTACCGCACGTCTCCATTCCAAAAACCAACCACTCTGGAAGAGGAGGCTAGCTGTGAATAAAATGTGATTTCTTCCTGCAAAGAATCAAGAGACCGGTCAGATTTATGAATCTAGGAGAAAAAGGGCTGGACGACCCATGAAGGGGAGGGAGAGGAATGGAAGGCAATTACACGCTTCTCTGGCAAAGCCATTGGGAGAACTTGGTGTTGGGTCTCCCATGCCTTGAAACTCCTATTACTGCTGGCCCTTATTCAGCAATGCTGGGACTATGAGGGGTTCAGATTTATGATTTGTCTCTGGAGCCATCATCCTTTCCCCAAGTTCATGCTTACTGAGAAATAGCTTGACAAAGGAGGGGCTGCATCACACCAGAGTAGACCTGGGGCAGCAGTGACAGAAGCAGCAGGGAGAAATACTGCCCCCATCCCCTAAGCCTATAATGCTTCTTGACCTATAGGCAGGCACTCAGCTACTAAATGGATGATGGTGACAGGGACAGAGAGAAAAATCTCAAGGGAAAGGGGGATATAGGCTCAGGGACAGGATATCTCAGTCTGGGAAGGGAAGGGGTCTTACCTATTAGAATCCTCAGGCCTCTCCCTTTCCAGGCCTCAGTCTTTCCATCTAGCAGAGACAACTAAGAGGCTCCAAAGGCCCCAGGCTTCTCTCTCACCAGGCCAAAGTGGAAGAAGGCAGGCCTGGGGGACACTAGGTGTCAGCCTATGGGAAGATGCACGCCCTGGTAATCTTTTCTTCCTCCATCCTGAGGAAGGCAACCTATCACTTCAATTACAACCCAGGTATAGGAATCAGAGAGGTCATTTCATTGTAGCCTGTACAATGTCACCTTCGGGTTAGACAGAGGGAGCCCTGTCTTAGTTGAACCCAGGAACATTTCTTTCTTTCTTTCTTTCTTTTTTGAGAGGTTTTTGCTATAGGGCATGTGCACTCACCAGAAAGATAGAAAGTGAAAAATCACCCCCCAGGGGGATGGCCATGCCACAATCTCTTCTCCATTCTCTTCTTGGGATCTTGGGCAAACATGCATATGCACATGCACCCTGCATGAGTTTAAGCCATTGGGTCCGGGACTCGAACTGTGGTCGACTACATAGGAGTCTACGCCATCTGCTGGTCCCAACAGGGAACATTTCCTTAGGAGAGCTGTCAGGGAAGGCATTGGAGGTAGGGGTGACTGTGAACCGGAATATTTAAGTTGATGGTGCAGTCAGTGGTAAACTTAACTGCAGCACTGGAAGCCACATGCCTGACCATGGATTGGGATCCCAGAATTGAACTGAAAACACACCAGGTATGTGCATATGAGCCCAGAATCCTGACAAGTTAAGAGGGCTGGGGAGAGGGGATTATGGCAAAATAAATCATGTTAAGGGTGCTTTTTGTTTTTTAAAGATTTTTTAATTTTATTCATTCGCTTCTTAAAAAATAATTATTTAATTGCATTTATTACTCTTCAATTTGTCCAGAGACAAGAGTGAGAAAGCAAGCCACCAGATCTGGGACTTGAATCATGGCTGGCCATGTGGGATTCCAGCCCCTTATTCACTTATTTTGACTAGAGAGACAGAAAAAGAGGGAAAGTGAGAAGCAAGCCATCAGGTCTGGAACTTGAAGTGTGGTCAGTCATGTAGGAGTGTCCAGCACCCTACCTACCATGCCACCTGCTGTTCCCCTCATTTATTTATCATAGGGTGCATGCACTTGTCAGAGTGATAGAGGGAAAGTGAAAAATCTTCCCCAAGAGGGAGGGCCATGCTGAATCCCTTCTTCATTCTCCTCCCGGGATTTGGAGCATTCACACACATGCTCCAAGTGTGACTTTCAAGCTGGCAGGTCTGGGATCGGAACTGTAATCTTAACCATTCCACCTGCTGGCCCCATAATCTTTTATTTTTAAATCATCAGAGTATACACACTGGCCAGACAGAGAAAAGGGAAGCATCCCCCAGTAGGTTGTGGCTATGGCACAATCCCTCTTCTTCCATTTCTCTATCCTATTGGGATTTTGGGTATGCGTATGCACTCACCCAGGGTGTTTTTCAAGCCATTCAGGGCCGAAATTAAAATTGTGGAGAGTCAAGTGGGATGTGGCTCCCTTAACCACTAGGCTATGGGGTTGGTTCATTTGGTGAGCAGAACAGGACACATTGGAGCTCAGAAGCCCAGAGAAAAGAGACCTTGATGACTTTTCAAATATTAAGACAGTTTGTGAGATGGGGAGTATCTTACATACATTTTTTACATCTGCTGGCTTGCACATAGAAATCTCCAGCTTGGTTCCAAGGACTTCTGTGCTCTTACCAGTAGTATCTTTTTTTTTTTTTTTTTTAAAGAATTATTTATGGGACCAGCAGATGGCATAGTTATGTTGCTGGACTCCCATGGTTCAAGTCCTGAACCTGATGGCTTAACACTCATGCAGGGCATGTGTGCATGCATGGCCAAGATCCCAAGAGAATGGAGAAAGGATTATAGTGTGACCATCCCCCCTGGATGGGGAGGGGAGTGAGTTCTTGTTTTCTCTCTGGTGAGCACATGTATCCTATAGCAAAATCTTTTAAAAATAATTATTTTATTTAGCTTTATTATTTCTAGTTTGAGCAGAGAGAGACAAAGGGAAAGTGAGAATGCAAGTCACCAGGTCCGGGACTTGAACCAGTTGGCCATGTGGGAGTCCGACACCTTTAACCATGTCACCTGCTGCTTCCCCTTCCCCCATTATTTTTAATTTGCTACAGGGCACGTGTGCTCACCAGAGACGGGAAATGTCAGGCCCAGGACTTGAAATGCAGTCTGCCACAGAGCCCAGTGTCTCAACCACACCACCTGCTTGACCCCACCAGTACTATCTTGATCCCAGCTGCGCAGGCAAGAAAGCTTGGAGACAGCACAAACCTTTCCCAAGTCCCTAGTTAACAAGTTGTCACCACCTTCCTCTCTCCTACCTCAAGTTCTGCTTTCCCTATTGCATACTCATCTCTCCGCCCTCTGCACAATACAGACCTAGCCACCTTTAGTGAGCACACATCATTCCTGAAGTACAGAAATGCTGAGAGCCCATGGGAACCTGGGTTTAGCTGTGTGTGACAGGAGAGCAGAGGCCTCTGTGAGCAGTGAGTGGGCACTGGTGCTAAGCTAGGGGTGGACCAGGGCCCAGTAGCCTAGGTGAAGAAAGCAACCAGGCACCCATGTTTGATCTGCCTGTGCCCACTCTCATTCAAGACTGTGAGTTTAGAAACCCTCCTATAATAAATACCTTTAAGTTACTGGTTTGGCTGTTTTTCCTGTGTAGGCCCAAGAGGTGCAGGTACATCTCTCCCCCCACCCCCCCACTACGAGAACAATAAATCTGTTTTATAGAGAAGCTTTAGCTGGAGAATAACTGTTTTTCTACAATTAAGGACAATCATTAGTTAGGAAGGACAGAGGGCAAAAGGGCTTTGGCCAGTCCTACTTTCAGATGGGCACAGAACCAGCTGCCAAAAAGCAGGCCATCACCATCATGGTCTGCCATACCACCAAACTGGAGAGGCATGAGAGAGCATAAATGGTCCCCTAAATGGCTTTGGAGAGAGCACTGGGTATCCCCAAAGTCACTTTCTTCTCACTGGGTAGGAAACTTGAAAAGGGTTCATGTTTTAAAAGCTAGGCAAAACTATAGCTTCTTCTTATTCAGATAGGTGGGGAATGGGCCCTGATGGAGTTCACCACCAAGGTGCTCAGCATGGAAAAGGCAGGTGCCACTCTAGGGCTGTCAAGGCAGCCCCAAGAAAATGTCAGGTTCAAAGTTCCTCAGGACAGACCAAGACCAAGGGCAGGACCTGATACTGACTCCTGAGAACACCCATGGAAATCAGTGTGTGTGTGTGTGTGTGTGTGTGTGTGTGTGTGTGTGTGCATGTAGCAAGCTAACATCACAGCCAGCTTTCTGTGGTGATGGATCGGGATAAGGGGTGAGAAAGCAGGACTTTTCCTTTGGCAAAGTCACTACAGTCCTCCCTTGAGCACCAGGGAGTCCTTGGAGATGCAGACAGGTGTGCAGGTGCCTGGAGTAAGGCACAGCACACGGTCACGGTGGGTGAGAGGTCAGCAGGTGGGGCATTGAGGTGTTTCCCCGGCAGTCCACATACTGGTAGTTCTGGAAGACCACCTGCTCAGAACGGCTCAGGTAGGAGTAGGTCAAGGTGCCCCTGGAAAGGAAGAAGGATTCATGGCCACGTCTGGGAGGAAAAGGCAAGCTTTGGCCCTGTTCCACAGTCTGGGTTGAGTTGGCTCCTCAGAACTTCCTCCTCCTTTTTCTTCTGTCCCCCAGGTACCTGGGTGGCTACCCCACCTGTGTTCCAGCAGCTTCCAGACATCCCTGTGGCTGTCACACCAATAGCTTATAAGCAAGACAGGGCACAGAGAAGGGGCTAGACTTGTAATTCTCAAGAGCAGCAAAGGCTCATGAGGAGCTTGGATGACTTTTTCTCCCACATGAGACTGAAGTCAGTGTGAGAGAGGGGATTCCAGAGCTCCAAGCCCTACTTACTGGATATGCAAAAGCATGTGATGGACTTTGATTTCCAGCCAGGTACAGATTTTGCTGAAAGATAGAGAACAAGAGACCACATTTCACATCGGGAAGCTCAGAGACCTGTAGATCCCAGTTTCCATACTTTCCAGGCCTTCTTTCCTTCCATCAGGGCCCCCCAACAAGCCACTCTCTTTCCTGTTCCCCTTTAAGCTGAACATGCACCTTGCTGCTCTATCACTTTAACCCTTACTTGGAGGAGGATAGAGGACAGCTCCTGGTTTCCCCTCCCATCTCTGTTCCCACTGGCCCCATAATGCTGAGCCATCCACTTTACCTCCCTAAGCTGTTTGCTAATCTGTGATACGAAGATAAATTTACCTATTTCTCAGCAGAAAACAAGTCATTCATCTTCCTCAGTGATTCAGGCTGAGCCCAGGGTCACATATTGTAAAGATTAACCAAATTCCAGCCTGTTTTTCATTCCAATCTAGGTTCAAACAGGCAGAGACTAGGGATCCTGAACCCTTGCATTATTTTAGCCTTGGCCACAGGAGAGCAGGCCGAATGCTAGCTAGTTTGCTAAGCAGTTAAGGAAACCTGATAAGTATTATCTGGGTTTCCTAGCAGGGCAAAAGGCTAAGGGAGAAGAGATCAAGAAATACTCACTAGGTATTTTCATCCAATATCCTGCTGGCTACTTCATAAAATATCTGTCAACCAGATGAGCACAGGGTTAGGAACAGCTCTAGCTGCCCGTCTCCACTGCCACACACATCCACACACCTGTAGGCAGGGCTGGCTGGGGAGAGGGGAGTCACCTGTTCACTGGCCAAAGGGCCCATGTGCAAGAGGAGGCTGTTGGAAACCTGCCCCACCACGAGGGACAGATGCAGGACCTCAACGGTCAGCTGGGTCACAGTGATGGGGTAGTAGTTGCTATTGGTGATGTTCAAGACATTCTGGGAATGAAGATAAGGAAAAAGAGGGGTGAAGGTGGCTTATCATTAGACAAGAGAAGCCTATTGCAGAAATCTGGCTCAGGTACGGAGGACTAGTCTAGGATCACCTTGGAGGGGTTCTTAATGGTACAGTTGGGGGAGTTATATTTAAGAAGCTGAGCTGGCTCTGGATCTGGTTCCACCTTGCATAGTGTCTCTCCACTCAGTCTGCCTATTCTGGGGCCCTCAGGCACTGCCACCCCTACTCCACCTTATGATTTATCTGGCCCTGAATCTGACCCCCACTGTTTAGAATCCCATTCCTACACAATCTGCTATGGGGCTCATAGTTGCTCCTGCTTCTCTTCAGGCTTCCCACACCCTACGGGTGATGTAAGATCCCTGAGTACTCACGCCCAAAGGTGCCACATGGGCCAAAGGCTATAGAGAAGTGCTGCTGGGAAGGAGGGGTTGGCCACCCACCGTGATGTTGAGGTTTATATCGGAATTGTCAAAGGCCACTGTGGAGGAGTTGAGGCCTGCAGGGTGCACGATGATGGACCGGGGAAACAAGAAAAAGATGATGAACGAGGAGGTCAGCAGGGAGATGAGTACTGCCAGGAACACGAAGAGCTTCCTGTAGGAAAGAGGACCTGGGATGGAGGAGTGAAGCCTGAACACCTAGGAAATCTGGGGAGGTTCAGACACTCCTGTCCATACACAAGAGCCTCCCCTGTGCCCCTACTCCTGACATGTGCACATTTATCTCCACAGATGTTGCCCAGAGTAGGCAGGAGCACAGATTAGGGGACAGCTCCTGGCTTCCTCTCCCACCTCTTTGTTCCCACTGGTCCAATAATGCAGAGCCACCAAATTTTTAAAAAACTATTTAAATTGTATTGTTATTATTTTAAAATTTGACCAGAAAGACAAAGGGAAGGTGAGAAAGTAATCCACCAGGTCCAGGACTTGAACTGTGGTTGGCCATATTGTCCAGCACTCCAACCACCATGCCACCTGCTGGCCCCTTGAGCCACCCACTTTACCTCCCTAAGCTTGTTTCCTTACCTGTGAAATGAAGATAACTTTGCCTATCTCTTAGTTTGCTATGGGATAACAAGGGAAAAAAAACCAAACCACTAAGTGCAGGTTCTGGCACATAGCAAAAAGCTCAAAGAATGCTATCATCTCTAGAAGAAATAAGTTGCACTAAATGTGAGTTTTAAATGTTAATATTCCTATACAGGACAGGACATCATTCATCCATCTAATTTATTTTCTTTAAAATATCTATTTATTTAATTAATTATTATTATTATTTTAATTTGACGAGAGAGAGAGAGAGAGAGAGAGAGAGAGAGAGAGGAGAATGCAGGAAAGTGAGAAAACAAGTCACCAGGTCCAGGACTTGAACTGCAGTTGGCCAAGTGGGAGGCCAGCTACCCCTATCACCATGCCTCCTGCCAGCCCCTCACCATCTAATTTAAAAGTGAGATATGCAATCTTGTGAGGAGCACTGCTAGTTTCTAATTCTGGTGTAGAGACTGGGTGGTGGTTCCCAGGTTGAAGCCGAGGACTGCTGGGAGAAACTGCAGGGATCCATGTCAAATG
This sequence comes from Tupaia belangeri chinensis, assembly GCF_000334495.1. NCBI lineage: Eukaryota > Metazoa > Chordata > Mammalia > Scandentia > Tupaiidae > Tupaia > Tupaia belangeri. Next base: position 558,952 of record NW_006159987.1, on the reverse strand, counting down.
GACTCAGATTATAATCAGGGTCATAAGCCCCCAGTGAACCCGAGCTGCCTCTCCCACTGCCTGAGTTGTCCCAGAACAGGGAGCAGCTGGTTTTCCATTTCTAGTAGGAAGAAAACAAACAGATCATAACTGCCAGAGTAGGGGAAGTGCTTAGGAAAAACAACTTCCTCAAACCAGTTGCAGTCAGGGTTGCATGCTTATGGGAGGGTTTGCAGAGCCAAGAAGTCCCTGGCTTGGAGAAGGGCCGTGCTTCTGGGCAGCAGTGATACTTTCAGGGAAAGACACCAAGTAGCCTCAGGAGACATCTTTTGTGCCTGGGGTTTCCCCCTTCATCCCATCCTCCTGCCTCAATCACCCAGTTGGGGCTTATCAGTCCATACCACCACCATGTCTGGGCTTGTTCTTTCTTTCCTTTCTTTCTTCCTTTCTTTTCTTTTCTTTTTCTTTTTCTTTTGCTACAGGGCCCATGCGCTTGTAGACAAAAGAGAAAGAGATAGTGTGGGGGAAATGAGAAATCACCCCCCAGAGATGGCCACACCACAATCCCTTCTCTTCCATTCTCAGAATTTTTTTTTTTTTTCATAAAGCAAAGTGGAGAATTTGTTAAAAGAGGAAAAACAGAGCTCCTAAGAAGGGAGGGGGTCCTAGAAAATGGGTTGTCCTCTTCTTGGGATTTTAAGCACACATGCACATGTGCCTGGTGTGTTCCTCAAGCTGCTAGGTCTGAGACTTGAACTGCAGTGTGGTCAGCTCTGTGGTATCCAGCCACTTTAATCACCACACCACCAGCTGGCCCTTGTTTTGTTTTTTTTTTCAATCTTAAAACAAGACCTTGCTAAGTGGCCCAGGTCAGTCTCAAGCTTAGGATCTTTCTGTTTCAGTCTCTTGCTTAGTCTCCTGGGTGGCTGGGATTATAGGCACATGCTACTGCACCAGCCTTTAGGTTGGACAGAGAACTGAACTCTGGCTTCCCATGTGGTCACAGCCTGCAGAGCACAGCAGTGTAGCAGTAAATGGTATGCTACCTCCACTGGGCACCGGGGCTTCATAAGCCAAGAAAATGCTTGGAAACAGGGAGTTAGTATGTAAGTTCGGTGAGGCTCAGGCTTTCTAGGGAAGAACCAATGGGAAAAAATGAGAGGGTTAAAGTGGGGGAGACAAACAAGTGGAGCAGCCTTCTGGGGAAATAGCCTGGACCTGAAGAAGAAAGAGGTACTTACGTGTGCCTGGGTTTCAGTCTCTGGTCCCCATAGGGGATGAGAGCTACCAGCTGCTTCTCCAGTTCTGTAGAAAGGAGGTGAAAAGGGCCAAGTAGCATCATAAATAATGCCTCCTGTGCCAGCCTTTCAGGAGCACCCCTCCACCCTATAGAACAATGTCAGAAGTGTGCCAACTCTGCCCCAGACCACGACTAGGAGCATGGGGCTGTCCTACAGAAGTTGGCAGCTCAGTTTTGCCATCTCTAAAATGGAGGTAAGATTTCCACAAAGAGTCTTTGAAAGTCACCAGCAAATCAGAGATACCTAGCTTCTTTGGAAAGGTAATTTTGGATTCCAAGACAGTGTTGCCCAGGGAGCAGAGTGGTTAGAACCCTTATCCCCAACACATACACACAGAACTGGGGAATATAACTAAGAGGGTTGGGCTCTGCAGGGAGCTCAGGGATAGTTAGCATCTCCCTGGCCTGAGGCTGGGGGACCCGAAGCTGGAAGCAGATCCAACCCCATTCAAGGAGACTTAGAGGGGCTGGGCCCAGGTCAGCTCTGAGCTTTTCTTGGCTTCTAGGCTATTTCCAGAGCCTTGGGCCACTCACCTTGGGGGATCTCCCCACTACCTTGACAGGTGGGACAAGTCACAAAGCTGGCACCAAGAGCCCCTTCGCAAGGTACACAGGAACAAAAAGACTTGCTGCTATTGATGCTGGAATAGCTGGCGGCCTTGCTGCCAAGAGCTGAGTCCGAGGGCAGGATCGACTTGTTCTCATCCTCCTGCCCAGAGCCCATCTGGGAGAACACCTCACCCATGGTTCAGGAAAATATTTTCACTAAGGAAGAAAGTTAGTTCATTGCCAAGCTTGTTAGCACACAGGCCAGGTATAATTTTGGTTTCCAGTTCTCAAGATTGGCAGGAAGCCTCACCACAACTTAAATAAGCTCAAGTCTAAGGAAAATGGAGCGGTAACATGGAGTTCCAGATCAGAAATCTCAATGCGTTTCAACTCCTTTCATCACCATGAGTGAGATCAATCTGCCTACAAAAGGGAAAACAAAAGCGCTGAAATTATTTCACTTCAACGGACTTCCATGTGAACAGAACATTTATTTTGGTCTGGAAAAGCTGCTGAGCTGTCACTTCCCCAGGAGGGAGTAGGACAGGGCTGGGGGCGGAGAGGGTAGTACTCTGAAGAATCCCTTCCTCTACTCCATTTTGTGACTGCTCTGAAGAGGGCTCATGGTAGGTAGCCGGAAACAAGCAGACAGCCCTGAGATAACAGCAGAAGGACATCAGCTACATCAATCACAGCTGATCAGGAGTTTCAGCCAGATCCTGTGAAAACTCCCTCTTCCCATCAGGCTCAGTGCCAGGAAGCAGAATCTAATTTTCTGCCCTCCCCCCCCTTTTTTTTAAGTTTTTTTTCCTTAGGACGCGTGTACTTGGGGAAGGCTAGGGAGGGCACAGACAGTGAGAAGGAAAGTAAGAAATCACCCCCCCTCTCAGGGGGATGGTCACACTGCATTCCCTTCTCCTCCACTCTCCTGGGATCTTGAGCAAGCACACATAGGTGCTGGGTGTGATTTAAATATATATATATATAATTTAATTGTAGTTATTCATTCATTCATTTTACTTGACCAGAGAAAGAGACACGCAGAGAGAAGGAAAGTGAGAAAGCAAGCCACTAGGTCCAGGACTCAAACCCTGGTAGGCCATGTGGGAAAGTTCACTGCTTTAACCACACCACCTACTGGCCCCAGGGTCCAGGACTCAACTGCGATTATGTGGGAGTCTAGTGACATGACTGCTACACCACCTGCTGGTCCCATTTTCTTTTTTATTAACTTGACAAGCTTAAAGCCAAAAACTTAGGGAAGGTTGTAATCTTTCCTCTTGTGGGGGCCAGCAGGTGGCATGGTGGTTAAAAGACACTGGACTCCCAAATGGCTGACCACAGTTCGAGTCCTAGACTTTGTGGCTTTCTTTCTTTCTCTCTGATAAAACTGAGAAATGATAATAAAAAAAATAATTCTCTTTAAAAAAAAAAAACTTCCCTCTTGTCATTCCACATAAGTACACAGGAATCCTACAGAACGTTTGGCCAAATATGGATGCTTATATATGTTCAAAGTCTACACTGGGCATATGTGATTAGGTAATCAAATTTCTCACCTGAGGGAAGTGTGCAAACACAGATAAAAGCCCAGTAAGTCAAACGAAGAAGCCAGGTACTATGACAGGCCTTCCCTAGCTAAATATTCATTACCAAATCTTAAAATAAAAATAAAACCTAACCCTATACCTAGTGCAGTTATACTTTTCTGGCAACTGCTCACCCAACATACCTTTCTAATGTGGGGGTATATTTATTTTCTATGAAAAATCTCCACTTTCCTATTCAACTTCTCTTTTCCTACTTTATACATTTGTGGTTTTTCATTCTGCATCTAAGTATAGGTCTTTAGAGATCTGGACCTAAAGTGAGGATTTCACATAGAGCAGCTCAAGTTCCCCATCCCGTAACAGTCTTTCAGCGCTGCGTGTGAATGCACGTGGGTGCTTGCTTAATAGGAGACAGAAGTCTCTGCAACAGGAGAGAAAGGGGGCTTGAGTGCTCACAGGCGTGGCTGAGAACCATACCTGAAAAAAGTCGTGATGGGGAGGCTGTAATCCTCTTCCTGACAGCTAGGTCAGGTGGAGTGGAAAGAAAACCTGGGTGAGGGGCGTAGTAAGGTTAGGTCTGTCCTTCACTAGGAAAGGTCAGGCTAACTCTGGGGTTCTTCCCAAAGAATCAAGAGCGGTGGCAGAATGAGGTGGGCAAGGTGAGCCGCACTCCGATCTTCCTGGGCTAAAATAAAGGGAGCCTTACCTTGGCTCAGGACTGAGAACGGGGTTCCACTCGGTTGAAAGAGGGCGACGTGTCTGAAGACCGTCCCGGGGGAGAAGGGCCTTTAGGACAAGATGGCTCCAGATTGGGTGGGGCCAAGGACTGGAGCCCGCCCCTTTCAGCAGAGTCCTTGCGGGAGCGGCTGTGCGGCGTTGAAGGGGTGCAGGGACCCTGGCTCCCCTAGGCCAGGTTGCTTCTCATTCTACTCAGCGGCTCTCATGGGCCGGCATAGTGGGCGTGAAAGGAAAAGGTGAGACTTACTTGGGGGAGGATTTCAAGTCCTATTGGACACCGCGAGGCCGTTAGTCAAGCTTGGTACCCGCAGGTGCCTGTATGTCGGGCGAGGGGCGGCACAGAAGGTCCCTTGGCCCTCAGCTTAGAAAGGGAAAGCAGGGTACCGGGAGCACCTTACCTACGAGGGACGTCAGCGAAAGAAACAGCTGCAAGCAGAAAGTGTGAGAATAAAGCCCTCGCCTCCAGCTTTGACTGGGAGCTTCGATGAAGCTCCGCCCCAGCCTGTGGCGCAGGCTCCGCCCCAGCCTGTGGGCCCACCCCCCTCCCCGGATCCTCCCCCTCCCCAAGACGGACGGAGACAGATTTTCAAAGGTCACTGCGGGCCCAGGCGCTGCTTCCCGCAAGGGCTAGCCGGTACAGGTAGGGGTTTCAAAGAACATTTATTTCATCAGTCTTTAAATGGTTATGTACAAGTACAACGGGGAGAACGACCGGTCCCAAGGGCTCTTTTGGACCCCTACTCAGATGGTTAAGACAGGTCCCGCTGGAAATCAACCCAATTACACACACCCTGCCGCTCCTCCTCCTACCCAGAAGCCCCCGTAAAAACGTTTAAATAATAAACAGCCTGGTTTATGTAGTAGCATCCAAGAGTTACACTGTAAATAAACATCATTATGGCTAATAATTAAAATCACCTTTCATTATAAATACCAACCAGGTTAAATACTATTTTACCTATCCTTTCCCCTTCAGGCCAAGATTCTTCCTTTTCATGAATAAAACAGCGTTTCCTCCTCCTTTTTTTTTTTTTTTTTTCCTTCACGAACTACCCAAGACTCCGTTCTATAAAGAGGGAAACCCCGGTACTTCTGGAAGCCAGCTCTTTCCTATTCATTCTAGTCGATTAAACAAAAACTTTTCCAGCGAGTTTACCCCATCAAAATTTTGTGAAATACCATCTTCCTGTTCTGGGCTCTCTAGGACCAGATATCTCTGGACAGAGTTCAAACCATCAAGGAATCGTCTGCATTTCCTACAACTCTCAATAGACTCACTTGCCCACTCTGAACTTGACTGAGAAACTAGGACCCTGCCTTTTTCCCTTTTCACATTTTTCTACTTGCCATACTCTACAATAAGATCTGCCCTGACATAAAGAAAAGAATTAACTGTTAAATTTACTTTTCCCTTTAAGTAACAGAAAGGTTATTTTCCTTCTCTATAGGATTAGCAAAATATTTCACACTACCTACCTACATTTTTTTCCCTTAAATAAAAGAAAAATGTATGCTAAATTACTACAATAGACACTGCTCAATAGGAGCTGGTGTGTCAATCAGCACACCCTTTCCTCTTCATTGAAATGCAGCGATCCCTGGGAAGAGGTACTTTTAAATGCACCGATGGGGTCTTTAGAAAGCAATTGCTAAGTGCCAATTCCTAGTTTTGTGGGGAAGTGACCTTCTTGAGAATGGAAGAATAGCAATGTTTCTATCATGCGCTAGGTGTCATTTCAGTGCCACCTTAGCTAAGAGGCCTGGGGTAGGTTACAGAAATTATGAGAATAATTCTTGAAAAACAACTTCCAAGGTAATTTCCTTTAAAAATTGACAATTAACAGATATCCCATAAAACATCCACAGTAACCAAAGAAATAAACTTAAATACAAGCAGAAAGAAAAAGGTTCTATAGAAATTCAAGTTATACTCTTCAATGCACTAAAATGGAGAAAGGAGTTTTATCCAAATCAGTTGAAAAACTGTCTTCCTATTACTCATCCAATGTCTAGACTGAAAATTTTAAGTTCTGATCTTTGATTTGCTCCAAAAATACTGTAACAGGTATTGTCTTGATAATTCAATAAAGGGCTCTATATAATACATTCATGAGGTTTAAAAACAAGCAAGGGCTTCTCCCCCACACCCCAATGACAGAATACAGATCATCTCTGAGCAGCAGGTAGTTATTTAATACAAGGTCACTCCTCAATAGCGGTGGCTGTACCAGTCATTGTTGTTGATCTGAAGGAGTTCTGTCACAACTTGCAGGATGTTGTAATTGTGTTTCTTCAGCAGCCTTAGGTTCAGCTGCCTGTCACAGAATCCCATTTCAAAGAGATGGGCCATCAGGGCTGCTGTCTGATCTTCAGAAACTATTGGCTGTGCAGAGACAAGAAAAGTGTAACATTTTCTGTATAATTTAAGTGCTTATCTTACAAATTTTTATCCTGTGAGTCATATTGGTCTTTCGACATTTATTCAAAATACTAGGTGATGAGGTGCAATAATATAGCACTCCTGTCCACCTGATGATACCAATGGGTCTTCTGACAGGGTATGGACGGAGCAGGCCATGATTTAGATTAGTTACATCTGGACCTGAAGGAGGAGAGAAGGAAAACTGGGGGATAATGGCCTATCCTTAGAACTGTAATACAGGCTGGCAGGCTGCATGGTGATTAAGGGCGTGGACTCCTACGTGGGTAACTATGGTTTGAGTCCTGGACCTGGTGGTGGTTTTCTCACTTTCTCTCTCTTTCTCTGTCTCTCTCTGGTCAAATTAAAATAAATAAATAAATATAGTTAGGAAAAATAATTTGAAAAGAAAAAAGAACTAAGTATGCTTGAGAAGGAACTTTTGAAAAGAATCATTCTTTGGCCAGATGAAGGAGATCTCATAAGACATGGAGACTCTGTGAACATAAAGGTAACTGTGATGATGGAGAAGTATGAACAAAATAAGAGAGATTACTACTGGAAGGTGGTATGAGAAATTCTGTCAGATGTGCAAAGAAGCTGGTCAAAAAATGCTTGGGAAATAACATCCTGTGCAGCCTTCTTGATTTTTTTTTTTTTAAGAATTATTGGATTTATTTATTTTTAATTATTTTATTTAACTTTATTTATTTATTTGTTTTAATTTGACCAGAGAGGGACGGAGAGAGGGAGAGAGAGACAGAGAGACAGAGAGAGGGAAAGTGAGAAGGCAAGTCGCCAGGTCCGGGACATCAACTGCAGTGCCCTTAACCGCCACACTACCTGCCAGCCCCAATTTTTTTTTTTTTTTTTTTTGAGAGTTTTTTGCTATAGGGCTCGTGCGCTCGCCAGAAAGAAAGAGAGGGGTGAGGAGAGTGAGAAAGCAAGCCGTGGTTGGCCATGTGGGAGTCTGGCACCCCCAACAACCATGCCACCTGCCAGTCCAGTGTTTTTTTTTTTTTTTTTTTTTTTTTTTTTACGGGAGATTTTT
>NW_006159987.1:540785-551351 GCF_000334495.1 Tupaia belangeri chinensis | reverse complement strand
GCACTCAGAAAGTGAGAAATCACCCCCCTCGGGGGCCACACTGCAATCCTTTCTCTTCCGTTCTCGGGATCTTGGGCATATATAAACATGTGTCCCAGTGTGAGTTTTAAGCCACTGGGTCCAGGACTCAAACTACAAACTATGTGGGAATCCAGTGACATAAATAACCATTACGTCATCTGCTGGTCCTAGCCTTCTTGACTTTTATTTCTTCCTAAACAAATGGAAGTCAGTTCCCTCTTTGGGCACAGCCCTAGGGTGGACACAATACCTTCCTAATTCCTCCTAACAATGTCTGTTCTATTATCATCCCCATTTCAGACTGGGTATAGTAAGGCTGTGCAGCAGAGCTATTAACTTTGGAGGCTGATAGGCTTAGGCTGAACTATAACTCCACAACTTACTTAACTGCTGAGTATTAATCCTCTTACTACTGAAGTAAAGATACATATGCATGCTTGTGACAGTGTACAAAGATGACAAAAGTATGTAAACGTGTTCAGCATGTTTTAAAACTGAAACCCCTTGGGGCTGGCAGGTGGCCTGGTGGCTAAAGGTGCTGCACTCCCACATGGCCGACCACAGTTTGAGTCCTGGACCTGGTGGCTTGCTTTCTCACTTTCCCTTTCTCTCTCTCTGTCTCTGATGAAAACTGGAAAATAATAGTAAAAATAAAGTTAAATAATTCTTAAAAAAAAAAAAAAAAGGAAACTCCTTAACACAGTATTTCTGATCTATATCTAATTAAACTGTTCCTGTTAGATCACCCCTGAATAGCTTTTAGGTGATTTCCCATGAGAAAACGAGATGGTGGCAGAGACCTTTGGCCAGAATCTTCCAGCCAGAGCCCTCCCTTACTGACACCCATAGATGGACTGATAAGGTCCCAGTGGCAAGTAAGCTAATCAAAGTACCTACTATTCTTGTGACCTTAACTCCTCCACCCTTTCCATATAAATACATCCGTGTCTCTTGGGGCTGGCAGGTAGCATGGTGCTTAAAGATGCTGGACTCCCACAGGGCTGACCATGATTCAAGTCCTGGACTTGGTGGCTTCCTTTCTCACTTTCCCTTGTGCTCTCTCTGTCTCTCTCTGATTAAACTGGAAAATAATAACAATAATAAGGTTAAATAAAAAATAATTCTTTAAAAATATCATCACGTATCCTTGGCAGGGTGGGCTGAAGCACCTCTGGCTTCAGACCCCACCGGGCGCTCTTTGTCTCAATAAACTTTCCTTCGTCTCTCGATAAAGGAAGGCGCCTCCTGAGTTTTAGTCAGAACACTAACAATTCCCTTCTTCCCTATTATTTCAAAATAGATGATCCATCTACTTTCAGGTTAATCCTTCCATGTGTACTTTGCTACTGCCTTAGCATCTTTCTCCATTCATTATCCTCTCAGTTATTGCTAACCTCTCTTTCACTACCGGCTTAAGTTTCTTTAAAAATGTGTCTCCTATGCACCTTAGCGTTTTCCCTTTGTAGCCTAGCTATTTGAAAGTAGGGCATACTTGCACTTTCAAATTCCTCACCCCTCATTCACATCTCTGTGTAGCATCTAACACTGGTTACCAAGTTCCCTCATTAAAACTCCCTTCCCTAAGTTCCAATTTAGAATTTGCTCTACATTTTCCTCCTAGTTCTCAGTCTTCTTTGCAGGGTCCTCCTTTTCTTGCTCCTTAAAGACAGTTTCTTGCCTCGACCACTCTTCCTGGATAATCTCATGGTTTCTGCTATAATTTCTGTGCAAGTAACTCTCAAAACTATAGCCAGGCCAGGGCACTGGACTCCCACATGGCCAACTGTGGTTTGTGTCCTGGACCTGGTGGCTTGCTCTCTCACTTTCTCTCTCTCTCTCTCTGTCCATATTTGGTAAAAATGAAAGATAGATTTAAATAAAATAATAATTAAAAAAAAAAAACTATAGCCAGGCCAAATCTCTCCCCTGTGTATATATCCAATTACACTTCCTATTTTCACCTTTTATCTAGATATGCTTCAAATTCAACACTATCTGAAACTGACCTAATTTCTTCTCTTCCTACTCAAATATATTCTCTCACCTGCTTATCCTCTCTTAATGAATGGTACACTATTTATTGCCTAAGCCACAAACTTTGGATTTGTCTTGGACTTTCTGCTAGTCATTTAATTAGTCTCCAAGATCTGTCATTTCTATCTCTTAATGATCTCTTCTACCCCTCCTTTCCACCTATACATGGATACTCATATAGGTTTATTTTTTCTTTCAGTTTTTGCTACAGGGCATGTGCAGTTGTGCACGCAAGAGAGTACATATAAGAGGGAAGTGAGAAATCACCCTCCCTCTGGGGGTGGGGCCATGCTGCAGTCCCTTCTCTTCCAGTCTCCTCTCAGGATTTTCGGCACAAATGCACACAAGCCACTGGGCTTGGGACTTGAACCATGCAGCCAGCCATGTGGGATCCACCACCTTAACTTACATGCCACCTGCTGGCCCTGATATAGGTTTCTTTACTGTCTCCACCAGCCTCCAGACTGCAGCAGAGTGATCTCACTAAGAACAAAGCTGATCACATTAATCACTGGTATAAAGCCTTATAGGGCTGGCCCCAGACTTACTCCAGAGAGGAAGCTAGATCCTGCATGGCTGACCAGGGTATGAATCCTGGGCCAGCTGGCTTAAAAAAGATGTCAGGCACACATGCCCAGGATCCTGACCAGATACGGAACTAAAGGAAAAAGAATTGTGGGTAGGACCATCCCTTTGGTGGGTTGGCTCACTCCCTCCTTCCTTTATTCTCTCTGGCACATGCAAGCATAGTCTGGCATTTAAAAAAACCAAATCTATGGCTCCTCCCATTAGCCTTAAAACTGAAACTCCTTAACACAGCATTCTGCCTACATAGTTGGTCTTTTGCTTTCTTGCTCTTCTCCTCAGACCAGATTTACCCTCTATGCTCATATTTCTAAGACTTTTTACTGTCTACTCTGGCTACAGTTCCCTTTCTCTTTCCTGGGGAACACTTACTCTTTTAGGACTCAGTTCAGGCCTCACTAAGAAGCCTGCCTCAGCTCTACTAAAAGAAAGCATTCCATCTATCTGGCAGCATCAACAGAGTATCTGACCCCATATTATAAATGCCTGTTTACCTTGCTTGAAAACCCATAGCACAGGACCATGTCTTATTCATCTGGTAGTGCCACTACCTGGGATAGCTCCTCTTGGCTTACAGGAGGTCCTCAACAAACACTGGGTCCTTCTCTTTCCCCTCAAGTAACTTGGTTAAAGTCTTATAGCTAGAAAGTAGTGGAGTTAGGGGCCAGCAGATGGCTTAATGGTTAAGTCACTGGACTTCCACGTAGTCCTCTGAGGTTTGAGTCCTGGACTGCATGGCTTAAGACTCATGGGGGGCAGGCTGGTGGCAGGTAGTATGGTGGTTAAGGCGGCTAGACTCCGATTTGGTTGTCTGTGGTTTGAGTCCTGGACCTGGCAGCTTGCTTTCTCACTTTCCTTCTGTCTCTCTCTGGTCAACTTCAAAAAAATTAAAAAATAAAATAATGACAACAAATAAAAATAAAATAATTCTTTTTTTTTTTTTTGGAGAGATTTTTGCTATAGGGCGCTCGCGCTTGCCAGACAGACAGAGAGACATAGAGACAGAAAGCGAGAAATCACCCCCCAGGGGGGATGGTCACGTCGCAATCCCATGAAACACTCTCTCAAAAGTATTAAAAGTTGGGAACCAGCAGTTAGCGTAATGGCTATGTCGCTGGACTCCCACATAGTCGACCGCGGTCCGGGTCCCAGACCCGGTGGCTTAAAACTCATGCCGGGCGCGTGTGCATGCGTGCCCAAGATCCCGAGAGGAGAATGGAGGATAAGGGATTGCGGCATGGTCATCCCCCCAGGGGGTGATTTCTCGCTTTCTGTCTCTCTCTGTCTGTCTGGCAAGAGCACGCGCCCTATAGCAAAAACCTCTCCAAAAAAACAAACAAACAAACAAAAAAAACCTCATGTCAGACATGTATGCGTGCGTGGCCAAAATCCCAAGAGGAGAATGGAGAAGGGATTGTGGCATGGCCATCCCACCTGGGGGGGTGACTTCTCACTGTCTGTCTTTCTCTGTCTCTCCAACAAACGCATGCACCCTATAGCAAAAACCTCTGAAAAATAAAAGAGTGGCGTTGTTGTGTGTTCTAAAGCCCATCCTCTTTTCACAGTGCCATGTTATTCTCCAATCCAGACAGATGCCATCATTTTCACCGGTGACTTGGAGATGAGGTTCAGAAAAATAAAACACACTGACCTGTGCAGTGACTGGTGGCCCAGCAAATAGGGCCTTGTATGCAGAGGCAGCAACAGACAAAGCCCCCTTCACTAGCCCTCCTGCAATGCTGCTTCCTTGGTGGCGCCTGTAGAGGAAAACCACATTATCTCCCCAAATAAACACAAGCTGTTACCCTCTTAAAGATAATCTGGGTTCTAATCCTTGAAAGAAAATGAGATTTTTCTTAAGGAGAAAAAAATCAGATATAGAAAGAGAAACATGGTTGTTTTCAACATCAGTTTTATAGCTACAAATCCTGGTTTGATGCAGGGCCCAGTTCTGCTAGTGTAAGATATGGGCACTCAGGAAACACACCACTCTGGTTAGCATGCCAGTTTTTAGTTCTAGCTGAAAATTATTGTGGTCAAAGGCACACTAGGGTATCAACAGTCTGTTTGTTCAATTAGTATCTCAGGGAAGACACTTCACAAGAGAAGTATGATTTTCTGGATACTGCTCTGAGGTGACTTGGAGCAGAGGCAGGTGTGTCTAAGAAAAAAATGACTAAGATGCACTCTGGGCTTGACCTTTCTGCCTTATCCTCTGACACTCAGATGAGGTAAATTGGAGGGCACCTCTTTCTTGTCTGGACTGTGAATGCTCTTAAACATCAGTTATGGTCCTTTGTTCAGTGCTGGAGAGCTTTGGGAGAACAAGAACGTGACGGAAGGGGTCTCTTCTCTGCTCTCTGAACATGGGCACACACTCTGAGAGGCTCTTTTAAGCAGAAGCAATAGTAGGATATCCACCTGCTTCTGTAGAAGAGACTGCACAAGGTCGTTACCTTGAGTGGTCATAGCTCTTCTGTCTGTTGTTTACAAGTCCTGATGAGCCTCTGGGCTCTAAAAGCAAAAGAGCTATTGGTTAGATGCAGCATCCATAAGCGTCTAGTGTTTCCTAACAGCAAAGCTATTATTGAGGCAGGTGGCAATCTGATTAGTGTTGGAAGCCTTTCTTTATTTTAAAAAGTATTTGGGAAGTTTTTCAGGTGGTTTAAGTGATAAAAGAAACTGTCCAGAAATGCAATGCAAAAATACTTTATTGAATCAGAGAGAAACCGATTCTATAATCTTACCCTGATAAGTAAGTTCTCAACTACTTTTAGGTTTAGCTTTTTGGGGAAGAGTGAGAAGTGACTTTGAGAGTCTAATCACAGCTTCGTAGCAGTACTGTCCTGACTGTGTAAATAAGCAGACTCACATGCATTATAAATTCTCTGAACTGCTGCAAGATCACACAGAAAACATGTAACCAGAGCTGGAACCAGACTGTTCTGGCTCCCAAACCTGTGTTTTTTCCACTACAGCACAGTGCCTCCCTCTATGAGGTCTCACTTACTAGATATTTAGCTAGAGACTAGAAATAAAAGTATGAGGGGCCTAGCCCCAGTCTAGTGGTTCAGGGACCTTAACCACAATAGCCAATTATAATTTGAATCCTGGCCCCGGGGGCTTGAAAGATATGCCTGGTATGCATGCGTGTATGTAGTATGTGTGGGGCCAAAACCCCACAGGATGGAGAAATGGAAAGAAGGAATGAGGTATGACCATGTGCATTGTGCATTGTGTATGGGGGGGTACTTTCCCTCTCTCCATCTGTCTGTCCATCTCTGGCAAGCACACAAGCCTTCTGGCAATTAAAAAAGTATGAGGGAAGCACAGAAAAAAATGAAAAGGTAAGTTTCTCAAATCTGACAAGAATCATGAAGACTGCCTATACCTGATTTCCATTAGAAAGGAGCAAAGAAACAAGTAAAACTTAGGCTGGTCATTACCTCCTCTGATCTGATCAGGGACTGAAGACACTTCTGGTATGGTAACTGGTAAATCCACGTCTGGGGAACCATGATGCTGTACACAAGGAGCGCTCCTTTCAGAAAGACACAATATTCAAAGTAAGTTGAAGAGTCACCTCTGGCAACAGTGGAGAAACAGTAAACACAGCATAGCAGTGCCAAATTCTCTACAGAGACTTCACATTTCTGATCCAGATCACATGTCTGAGTTAGGAATCCGGTCAGAAGGGCTACACTCTACTCCTGGCTTTCCTCTGTAGCCACAATCTAGAAAGACTGGCTTCAGCCTAGTCACTTCTTCCTTACATTAAGTGATATTGATAAAAGGAAATGTCTAGCTTCTTGGGAGAATGGTTTAAATTAGTCAAGGCTCCAACATTTTTTAATGCTATAAGAGAGCATTAACTCAAATCCAATAGAGAATTAAAAATAATATCCATTAATTCTTTTTTTTTTTTTTTAAAGAAATTGTTGCTATAGGGTGTGTGCACTTGCCGGAGAGACAGAGAGACAGAAAGTGAGAAATCACCCCTCAGGAGGGATGGTCACACTGCAATCCCTTCTCCATTCTCCTCTTGGGATTTTGGGCACGCACACACACGCGCCCAGCATGAATTTTAAGCCGCCAGGTTTGGGAGTTGAACCGTGGTCCACTACGTGGGAGTCCAGTGACATAACCATTACAACTGTTGGTCCCATAAAATAACATCCACTTAATTCTGCAGTGTATTTTTTTCCATGATGGACTTAACTTCCTAATTATGCTTGATTTTGGTTAATGAGTTTTTGTTGCTTTTATCCATGAAACCAGTAGATCAATTAGTATAGGTTCAGGGATGTTTGTGTTTAAAAACTGGCTCTCAGTAATCATAGACAAACTACATTCAGATAATTAAAGTTAACTAAAATGAGTATTTCTTTAAATCCAAAAAATGAAAAAAAAAAAACAAAAAACTTTGGAACTATGACTTTTACTAATTTATTGTAAATTCAGACGTCATATGGAAAAGTCTCTCCCCATGCTGATGAAAAACCAAATTTTGAGACCAAGTTGGTTCTTCTCACTCTTTATTTCACCTCTGAATAGCTCAACTGAAGGGTATGTGGGTGGTACCTGGGCCGTGGTGGTGGAAGCCCCACCACCTCAGGGATTAGGGGCACTGTTTCCAGAGTTTGTGAGGTCATGAGGATGTCATTGATGCTGTGTTCTTGTGGCTGGTTCTCTCCTCCAGGGAGTCTTTCCCCCGCCTCGGCTGGTTCCTGCCCAGCCTCAATCCCAGGCTCGCCTTCAGCCACTCGCTCTAGGCCGGGCTGCGAGAGCGCAGAACTATACATGGAGTCCCCCAGGGGGCGGCTTGTATCAAAGCACTCGGGCAGGATGATGATATAGTCCTCCGAGGAAGCAGAGGATTGACTCCGAACTTCATCTTTGAGCTCATCCTCCTCCTCCACAACTTCTTCCTCAGCAATATGGACAATTTCCTCCCTCTCATCTCCAAGTGGTCCCTCTTCAGGCAAGGCAAATTTCACTAAAGGATAAAAGCAACCAATTTTAAGGAAACTAAAAGTAGCCCCTAATGCTATCCTTACTTAGTAAAGCCTTGTTAATCATGAGCTAGAATTATGACAGCCAGAGGAGTGGGAAAGATTAGAAAGAAGGGCATTTCTGGAACTATGGCCGTAATCTAATCTTGAAGATCACGTAAAACTAAATAGAACTAATTCTGTAGCAGAGACTATGTAAAACTAAAGCTCATGAAAACAGCACTATGAATCTTAAATAAGAAGATTCCACTCCTTTTCCTTTTCCTATGACAGTTAATATACTGAGAAGGGTTTAAAATTAAACTGATATCAGAGCTACAAAAAAAGTTAGGTGATGGGGACCAGCAGTTGGTGTAATGGCAATGTCGCTGGACTCCCATGTAGTTGACCGTGGTATGAGTCCTGGACTCGGTGGCTTAAACTCACGCTGGGTACATGTGTGTGCGTGCCCAAGAACCCAAGAGGAAAATGGAAGAGAAGGGATTGCAGCATGGCCATCCCTCCTAGGGGGTGATTTCTTGCTTTCTGTCTCTCTGTCTGTCTCTGTCTTTCTGGCAAGAGCACGTGCCCTATAGCAAAAACCTCTCCAAAAAAAAAAAAAAGTTGGGACCGCCAGTTGACATAATGGCTATGTTGCTGGACTCCCTTGTAGTCGACCGTGGTTCAAGTCCTGGACCTGGTGGCTTAAACTCATGTCAGCCATGTGTGCAAGCATGCCCAAGATCCCAAGAGAAGAATGGAGGAGAAGGGACTGTGGCGTGGCCATCCCCTCGGGGGGTGATTTCTCACTTTCTGTCTCTTTGTCTCTGTCTTTCTGGTGAGTGCACGTGCCCTATAGCAATCCCCCCCCCCCAAAAAAAAAGGAAGTTAAAAAAAGGTATTCATGAGGTTGGCGTGTGGTATGGTGGTAAAGGGGTGCTGGACTCCCACATGGCTGACCATGGATCTGACCACTTGCTTTCTCACTTTCACTCTCTCTCCTTCTGTCCCTCTCTCTGGTCAAATTAAAATAAATAAATAAACAAACAAAGCTTAAACATAAATAAATAAATAAAATATAGTTTAAAAGGAAAATAGGTACTCATAAATTCTACCAGAATGACAACTGTGAACATTCTGGTGTAAGTTCTTTCAAACTTCTTTGTTATGCATTTGTACATACATGTGAAAAAATACATGTAATTCTACATGTATTGTTTTTTTTTAGAGGTTTTTGCCATAGGGCGTATGTGCTCACCAGACAGACAGACAGAGACAGAGAGACAGAAAGTGAGAAATCATCCCCCAGGGGGGGTGGCCACGCCGCAATCCCTTCTCCTCCATTCTCTTCTCAGGATCTTGGGCACGCACGCACACGCGCCCGGCGTGTGTTTAAGCCACCGAGTGTGGGACTTGAACTGCAGTTGACTACATGGGAGTTGAGAGACATAGCCATTATGCTAACTGCTGGTCCCTCTGCATGTATATTTTAAACAAAAGTGAGACAAATCATATTTAAAAGTACAGGTCAGATTTCAATATTATAAATACAGAGATTTTTCCATATTATTTTTCTGCAATAGAACTTGAATTTTTGGATCGTATGACATTGATTCTGTCTGTTATCTATGAGTTTCTGTTATAAAACTATTTACTATAGCAGAACTTAACTTTGGCTAACTAACTAAACTTAGTTTGGTACTCCTGTTTCTACTCCATTTCTCAGACTACTGCTCTTAGAGAAACCAGATAACTCAGCTGCCAATGGGGGTCTCCGCTGAGGAGCTTGTTCAACTTACAGGAAGATTCCTCACTGCAAAGTCCAGGCAGCACAATAGGCTGCTGTTCCTCTGTGGAATGCAGCTGTAATTCCGACCCTGAGAAAATGCAGAAACGAGTTATACAGCTTCTTTGCTCCTGATGCTCTAGTTGGGATGGTCAAGTAGTACAAATAGAGTCCACAGAAACAAACATGATCTGGATGTCTAACAAAGATCACTTTCCTTCCTCTCTCAGTGAAGAAGAGCATTTCTAACTATTCGGGCCTGGCAATCACAATTGAGAGGTTCTCCCCCACCCCCCAGTAAGGGGAAACACAGGGATACTCACTCTGAAGAGACTTCTGTCTGCAAGGAGGGTTGTGGTCTGGGGCAGCATCCAAGGTAAGGGATCGGATTACAGTTTCACACACAAACTGGGTCCCACTCAGGTCTTCTTCTGCTTCTTCCACCGAAGCAATGTTCTCAGCCTTTCTCTTTACTGACACTGTGGAATCTGAAAGATAAATGAATCTTGTCTACACTGGGGTTTAAAGTGTTGAGGACCTTTCACTAGTCCTTATCCATGCTGAGATGATGCCAACAAATGACTGCTGTGCATGGAATATGAAGGTAAAGTTAGTAAGGAGTAAGGTATAAAAGTAGGGTGGAGTATGGAAAGGAAATACTTTACAAATATTTAACCCCTTACCAGGAAGTGCTTTAAATCCCGCCCCTTCACTCTCTTCCTGTATCTGCCCCAAGCCTGGCTTCTCTATTAAGGGACTGTCGTGTGGCAGAGGAGACATGCAGGGAGTCATATCTGGAGAATGAAGACAGGAGAACCATCAACCAAGAAAAAGCATCATATCATCAACAGTCAGTGTCCAGAAGCAGCAGTTCATAGACTTCTTGCCTCTTGCAGGGCTAAAATAAACCCAGATATGCTTAATGCCTACTGTAAAGAATTTCTCCACACCACTAGGAGTGCAGGCCAATCAATCAATGCAGAAAGGTAATTAAGTAGTTATTTGGCCTGGAAGCCTATGGACAAAATATAAACCCAGGAGTGTAAAGTAACAAAGGGACCCAAATGTCTAGAGGGAAACAGAGAAGAGGTTCCCTTTCGGGTGAAGAAGCCTTGCATAAACTTGTACTGTTGTTGCTGACAGATAATA
>NW_006159987.1:535566-540666 GCF_000334495.1 Tupaia belangeri chinensis | reverse complement strand
AAGGAAAATGGAACCATGGGTGTAGACTTACTCTTGCATTGTAGGAGAAATCATTGCCATCTATTTCCCCAGAATAAAACACTAGTAACTACCAAAGTCTAGGCTATGGTTCTTTCATGCCTGTTAATAAAATAAACAAGATGAACTGAGTGACATTCTTACCCACAGGGGTGTTGTGGGGGACTCTCTCCAACTCCTGGACAATGTTTATATCTAACAGCTCAAAGGACAGCAGGTCCTGGAAAAAAGATGAGCAATGTTAGGCTGCCTGCAGGGCACACTGGAGCCATGTTCTGTCTTATATCCAGGACCTACGGGCCATCTCTACATCATCCTGGATTCACTCTGTTCAAATTCATGCCTCTTAGTCAAGTGAAAACAGAAAGAGATAAATGGGAACTAGATGTTCAAATAACAGATGGCAGGAAAGAGAGACAATGCAGTGTGTGTGATGATGAACCAGAGAGGCTAAAATAAAGAGGTCACTAAGAGGAAGTTGAGGGAAAGCACAGGATTGAGTTCCCAACTCAAAGAGGAAGCACTCAGTCGAGAAACTTGCTTCTGTGGGTGATTTCTTTCCCATTAAATGCATCTTATTGGATCTAAATGGGCATTTCTGTAACTTACTGGATCCTACCTATGGGTATTCCACCTACTGTTCAACAAGGTAAAAATTGTTTTCCCAGTGCTCACTCTCTTGCTGTCCCTTGCCCCTCAGAGCACTGAAGCTTCTACCTGAGCGGTCAGGAGGTCCACAGATGGGATGTAGAGCTCCCTTTCACTGGCAACGTTTTTTGTTTTCTGTGGGATGCAGGTCCCTGTCCCTTCTGTCTGCTCAGATGCTTTGCCAAGATGAATTTCTTCTTTGGCCAAAAGAAAAGCCTCCTATAGAGAAAAGCCACTGGTGTAAGGTTTAGACTCTCAACAGAACTCAAGAGGCAGGCAGACAGTGCCTCCTCTAAAACAAAAACACCGCTGTACCTCTACATTTTTAAAAAACATTTTTTATATAATTTTTTTTTCTGCTCTAAGGCACATGCACTTGCTGGAGAGAGAGAGAGAAAATAAGAAATCACTCCCTGGGAGGGTGTGTGGCAATCCTTTTTCCTCCATCCTCTGAGGATTTTGGGCATTCACATACAGACACCCAGCAGGATTTTCAAGCCACTGGGTCTGGGACTTGAATCAACCATGTGGGAATCCAGTGCCGTAACCATCATGCCATCTACTAGCCTCAGTTTTGATATAAAACTTATGAGCTTGGGACCAACAGTTGTTGTAATGTCTACGTTACTGGACTCCCATGTAGTTGACTGCAGTTGTGAGTCCCGAACCCGGTGGCTTAAACTCACGCTGGGCGTGTGTTCGTGCATGTGTGCGTGCCCAAGATTTTGAGAAGAGAATGGAGGAGAAGGGATTGCAGCATGGACATTCCCCTAGGGAGGTGATTTCTGGCTTTCTGTCTCTTTTTGGCGAGCGTACGCACCCTATAGCAAAAACCTCTCCAAAAAAAGAAAAAGAAAAAACTTATAAGCTGGCTCCATGGCCTGCTGGTTAAGGCAGCCAGGTCCCACATGACTGACCACATAGTTCAAATCCTGGGTCAGTAGCTTGAGAAACACCCTGGGTACTTATGTATGTATGCCCCAAATCTCAACAGGGTGGAGAAATGGAAGAAAGGATTGCGGTATGACCACACACTGTTAAGGGGTGCTTTATCTCTGTCAGTTTCTTGGTCTCTCTCTCTCTCGTGAGTGTATTATTATTAAAAATAATTCAGAGTTCACATATTGCCACAGCTTCACCCAGGCTTCCCTAACAATAACTAATAACCTCACCATGATACAATAGACAAATCCAGGGAACCAACATTAGGCAGTAAATCTCTGCCCCGCTAATACAGAGAAGTTGGATAAAAAAATTGTACACTAGTCCAGCAGGTGGCAGGTTAAGATGCTGGATCCCACATGGCTGACTGAGCCTTTCAAGTCCCAGATCTTGGAAAACACACCAGGGAGGTGGGGCAGCAGGTAGCATGGTGGTTGAGGAGCTGGACTCCCATATGGCTAACTGCTGTTCAAGTTCCAGGCCTGGCAGTCTGCTTTCTCATGCCTACCCCCACCCCCAACTGTCTGGTGAGTGTGTATGCCCTAAAGCAAATTTAAAAAAATAAGTAAACTGGAGCCGGCAGGTGGCATGGTGGTTAAGGGCACTTGAACTCCCACATGGCTGGTTGCAGTTTGAGTCCTAGACATGGTGGCTTGCTTTCTCATCCCCCCGCACCCTATCCCTCTCTGGTCAAATTAAAAAAATTAAGTAAATAAGTAAATAAATAAACAACTCTTTTTTTTTTTTTTTTCCCCAAAAAAGACTAAATAAATAAATAACATACAGGGTGTTTGTATGTGTATACATATGCCCAACATTCTAAAGAGAATGGAGAAGGGGCTGTGGCATGGCCATCCCCCAGAGACTGATTTTTTTCCCCCTTTCTAGCTCTCTCTGTTTCTCTCCAGAGACTATATGTGCCCTATAGCAAAAAACATAAAAATAAAACAAAACAATAACTATGCACCAAGTAACTACTAGGCATAACTTCGTTAGTATTTAGAGAACATACAAAGGGACATTTCAGGAGAGATGAATGTGAAGGAGCAGAGCTATCAGTATAACAGTTCCATAGGCCAGGCCAGGCAGCCCTTCTTTCTCTCATGCAGCCAAGAGGCTGACTGAGCATTACACAAAGAGATACAGAAGCATTCAGGAACTGCCTATGCTGAGATCCTAAGGACACTGAAATAGAGCCCCTGTGGACTAGAAGCTGACCTTTCATGATTTCTGGAAGAACGACTAGCTATGAGCAGGCTCTTTACGTTTTAGTCACCCTCTCCCTCACTCTGAGTACAAACACCTTGGGGTATTGGGCCAAAGCCTATCAATGCCTACCTCTTGCTGGCAGGTGAGATCATCATCTTTGCTTGAGCTACTCAGGCCCTTCTCCAAGTTATCAGGGCTCTCTGTGGAGGGGAAAGAATCCACTATAATACTGCACCAAACCCGAGGCCCAAACTGCTGGCTTTTGTGAGAAAGACGCCAATGGGATGTGTATGTTCCCTCCAAGGCTGGGGCAATGAACTCCACAGACACAACGCCCACATGGCCAGCCTTCAGGCAGGGAACTGAAACATCTTTCTTTTCTGTAGATGCCAAAGTCAGGTTTCCCCACATGAGTTTAAGCTGCAAAGAACAATAACAAGAGAAAGCTTGTCAGCTGAGTCCTCTGCCACTTCAAATCACGTCTTTACATTCTGTGAGAAAATATACCTTTGTGTCGGCACTCCACTTTACATTTCCTGTATTTTTCATCCGCCAGTGTTTAATAAACTTGGTCCCTGGCTGAAGGTGAGTCCCATCAGGCAAATTCTCATCCACAAATGCCGCACTGAGTGTTGGCATAATTGGAGCACAGGGCTGCAAAGAGAGCCTGAACAGAAATTTAGATGCTTAGTCACTTGCTGGTGGATTTATGATGGCTTCTGAATATCAGCTGAGCCTGACTCTTGAGGAAGTACTAAATACATCTGCCTTAAAAATTATTCTAATAGGGGGGCAGCAAGTGGCATGGTGATTAAGGCAGCTGACTCTCAGATGGCCCACTGCGGTTCTACTCCCAGTCTCAGCACCCTGCAAATCACACCAGGAGCTTATGCATGCATGCCCCAAATCCTGAGAGGATAATGGAAGAGAAGAGGTTGTGGAGTGGTCTTCCCCCCAAGGGGTGATTTCTCACTTTCTCTCTTTCTATAGCAAGTACTCATGTCCCAAAGCAAAACTGAAAACAGAACAAAAACAAAAACAAAAAAACAAATAAAGAGGGCTGGATGGTGGCATAGTGGTAAAACTTGACATTCTGCAAAGTTGACCTATGTGGAAGGTTCTGGATTCAGTCGAGAGAGTTCCCTAAGTCTGGCACACATGTGCCCATGATCTGAGGGTGGCAAAGGCTGGGGATGGCTCACAATGTCAAGACCCTGTTGGGGGTGCTGTTTCTGTCTCTCTCAGCCATAGAAGAAAAAAAGAAAACTTAAAAAAATTGCTTAAAAAATAACTAGTCAAAAACCAAAATGGCCAGCTGGTGGTATAGAGGTTAAAGCAGCTGGACCCCACAGTTGACTGTGTGGGTCATGCTGCCATCCCACTAGCTTGAGAATCATGCTGGGCACATGTGCCTAAAATCCTGAAAGAAAAGAAAGATGGAGAAGGGATTGCAGCATAAATATCCCCCATGGGGAGTGCTCGCTCACTTCCTTCTTTCTGTTCCTCTCTGTCTAACACACATGCCCTCTGGAAAATTAAAAAATAATAATAATAAAATAAAATAGTGCTGTGATCAGAGAATGGGACCTTTTAAGGGTTTGAGTGTTAGGGGCTGCCAACAAATATACAGAAGAGGGCTGAAGTTCAGTTTTGAAGAGCTGGTGCTAATGTCTTGGCTCCCACCCCAACCCTGGGCTTACATCAGGGTGCTAGACTGCAGTAAGCTTTCAGGTCGGCCCAAAGGAGACTTGGGGTTCTGAAGTCCATGGATTGAATTCCACAGATGAATCTTCCTATGGAGTTTAAGCTGCTTTTTAAGTTCCTTGACCTCTGCTTTACGTTGCTTCTTCTCAGCTCTCAACCTTTGCTTTTCCGCTTTAAGAAAGTTCTTATCAACCTGTTTCTGAAGCCTGTGAGATGATAAATGAAAGGCTTTAAAAGAAAACAAAACTCCCTGAAACTATTTGAAGCCAACTGTAGTCTCTACCAGTGTTAGCTTCTAGTTTAGTTTCTTAAGTTTCTTTTTATAGTTATTATTATTTGTTTCATTAGCTTTGGATAATTGTCTTCATGATTGAACATCAGCTGAAAATAAGCAAAACTATGGATATTATCTGTAGTTTTGTGATGCATACCCTGTCACCAGAACCAAGAAGCCAACCAGAGAACATGCATTCCCACATATATTGGCTTTACCTGACTTGTTCCAGAGCAGCAGGAAGACGAGGAGTAGAGTATTTTGAATGGGAGAATGGTTCGGAGGGACCTACAATGGGTCTCCGC
>NW_006159987.1:513544-535535 GCF_000334495.1 Tupaia belangeri chinensis | reverse complement strand
AGCAGGACATGGTTGGTATCATGGGCATACGGCCCTGCTTCACAATCTTCACAGATATTGTAGGATGGGCACAGACTGTAGGGAAGAGAACAGCACAGCACAGAATAGCAGAATAGGAGGTACCTGAGTAGGGGTGACAGAAGACCAGACTTCTGAATTTGCTCCATCAGCTAGATGGTAACCTGAGCATGCTACCTGAGCAAGTCACGTCTCAGTTTTCCTCATTAGTAAACTGAGGATAATACTTAATCTACACTTATTTCCAAGGATAGTCAATGAAGGAAGCAAGATACAAAAGCATCTGGAACAAGGGGATTATCTTTAGTGATCTAATTTTGATTTGGGGAATATAATTTTGTTTGGCTCTGTTAATAGTGTATCTGAACACAACAATTTAAACAATTACTTCTCAAACCATAAAGCATGTGGGCAGAGTAGCTCTAGGGGCCCAGCTGGTAGCATGGCGGTTAAGGCAGCCAGATCCCAAATGGCTAACTGTATGGTTCAAGCCCTGGACTCAGTGGCTTGAAAAACATACCTGGTATGTGTGTGTGCGTGCCCAAAAGAAGAAAAAGAGGAGAAGGGATTATAGCATGGCTGGCCCCCATAAGGGCTGTTTTCTCACCTTTTTCTCTCTCTCTACAGTGAGTGCATGTATGCTCTAGCAAATAAAAAACAACAAACAAACAGCAGTGCTCTGAGGTCTACCACCAGCTGGCTACCCCTAAGGGGCTGCTTACCTACACTGGTAGCGTACGCCTATGATCCTTCTTTGGCAGCTGCTGCAAGCAATATGCCAGCTGAACTGGTTTTCTGGCAAAAACAGTGTTTCCTCTGAAGCAGGCATTGAGACTTCCGAGGGACCGGAACCTAAGGATGGACTCTGGAGGACAAGCTTCTCACGTAATTTCTGTTCAAGCTTCTCAACTGTTTCTTTAACCACTTGCTCTCTGAACTAGAATATGAAAGAGAAGGTGAGAAAAAAACAGTTTCAATATTGGAAAAAAGTATAAAGGAGAGACTAGTAGGTGGAATGGTGGTTAAGGCGCTGGACACTCCCACATGGCTGACCATAGTTCAAGTCCCAGACCTGGTGGCTTGCTTTCTTACTTTTTCTCTGTCTCTTTCTGGTCAAATTAAAATAAATGAATGAATAAATAAAATTAAGTAATTCTTAAACAGTATGAAGGTATCAATAAGCCTGAAACATCACCCTCTGGTTTAACGCAAGAATATCATAAACAAATAATAGCTACTGAATGAATGAACAGAAACATAGCAAAAGGTTTATTCCTTCCACAGTTAACCTGGTTCAAAGAGAATATCAAGAAATTCTACTGATGGGGGGAACCAGCAGTTAGCGTAATGGCTATGTCGCTGGACTCCCACATAGTTGACCGCAGTTCGCGTCCCGGACCCAGTGGCTTAAAACTCTCGCCGGGCGTGTGTGCGTGCGTGCCCAAGATCCCGAGAGGAGAATGGAGGAGAAGGGATTGCGGCGTGACCATCCCCCCTGGGGGGTGATTTCTTGCTTTCTGTCTGTCTGTCTGTCTGGCGAACGCACACGCCCTATAGCGAAAACCTCTCCAAAAAAAAAAAAAGAAAGAAAGAAAGAAAGAAATTCTACCGATGGGACCAGCAGTTAGTGTAATGGCTATGTCGCTGGACTCCCATGTGGTTGACCGTGGTTTGAGTCCTGGACCCGGTGGCTTAAACTCACACCAGGTGCGTGTGTGTGCATGCCCAGGATCACGAGAGGAGAATGGAGGAGAAGGGACTGCGGCGTGGCCATCCCCCGGGGGGGTGATTTCTCGCTTTCTGTCTCTCTGTCTTTCTGGAGAGCGCATGCGCCCTATAGCTAAAAACAAACAAACAAACAAACAAACAAACAAAAAAAACTTCTCCAAAAAAGAAATTCTACTGATGAGTAAAATAGCTGACTTCTCTCTTAGAGACTTGTTCTTCTCCCTTACATGCTGAGAGTTAAGACTCCTTCTCACTGCAAAAGTCAGTTTTCTTTACTGGACTTCTCTGGGTTTGGAATCCATTAGCTACCACTCTTCATTCACCTACACCAGAGGCTTTCTAGGTTTCTTCTACATTCCACCTGTGCCAGCACTGGGGCTAAAACCCAAGCTAGAGAGAATACTCACTGTCTCCAGGTAGTTTGTGAACCAGTCCGGGGGCTTGTCTTCAGGCTGTTCTTTGTCACGTGGAGCAAGTGCAAATGACTGTGAGGAATAAACAATCCAAGATCTTGGAGGTTATTATTTCTACTTAAAATAATTTTCCTGAATGTATTATTTTGGTTTCCTTTACCAAATTTTACAAGCATATGATTAAAAAAAGAGCCATACTATGAAGGAGTATCAAAGGAAAATCAAGTCTCTATTGTACCTTGCCTCCTTCCCTCCCAGAAGTATACCACTGTTACTAGATTCAAAAAGTCAGCCACACACATTGTCACAGTAACTCCGAAATCTTTGATGATTATTCAGCTCTTAGATCAAAGAAAGACAATGAGAAGTGAGGTTTACAAAACTGAATAGACAGGTCTACCCCCTTCATACCTGTGCTGCAGGCCCCTCTGGGGTCTTCATATCTGATCCCAAGACTCTCACCAGTGAAGAGTAATGTGCAAGGGGCTTCTTCCCTGCCCTGGCAGGTAATCGTTTTCCTGCTACAGTTGGAGGTGGAACTTCATCAACAACATGGTACCCCTCGTGGACTTGCATCTGCAGTTGGTTTCCCTGCTTAACTGCCATCTGAGAGCATAGGTGGAAAACAAACACTGGGTGATTCTCCTTTCTCAACTGACATTTCAAAGACACTGAAACAGAACAGTGTGGTGAATTAAGCTGGCAAATATTGGGATTTATGTTTGCTTTATTAATCAAACATTTATAATGTCGATACTTAGCCTGCTTTTTCTTTGTCAAGAATCTTAACTAGGTAGTGTAATGGCTATGTCGCTGGACTCCCACGTAGCCAATCGCGGTTTGAGTCCCGGATCCAGTGGCTTAAACTCACGCCGGGCGTGTGTGCATGCGTGCCCAAGATCCCGAGAGGAGAATGGAGAAGGGATTGCGGCATGGCCATCCCCCTGGGGGATGATTTCTCACTTTCTCTCTGTCTCTTTCTGACGAGTGCACATGCCCTATAGCAAAAACCTCTCCAAAAAAAAAAAGAATCTTAACTAGAAATGGTTTTATTATTAAAGCCACAAAGGAGGTTTTTCATACAGCAAGCTATTGGTGAGATTTTTCATTAACTGGGTTACAACTTCTCTGTATAACTGTTTTTTTATATGATACTCCATGTGTGGACTCTAATTTCACCTTTCTGGAAAAGTCAATACAAGACAAACAGAACTGGAGAAATGTGAATGTCCTAAAATTTACTTTTCTACTAAGAATAGTATTGTGGAACGCAACCTTAAGTGGTTCGTGGCCTTCTGAAGACAAACTTCTTGAAAACCCTATTTTGAAAACAGTACTTTAAGAAACATTCAGGGGACCAGCAGTTAGCATAATGGCTAAGTTGCTGGACTCCCATGTAGTCGACTGCGGTTTGAGTCCTGAAACCAGCGGCTTAAACTCACGCTGGGCGCATGTGCATGTGTGCCCAATATCCCAAGAGGAGAATGGAGGAGAGGGGATTGCGGTGTGGCCATCTCCCCTTGGGGGTGATTTCTCGCTGTCTCTGTCTTTCTGGTGAGTGCACGTGCCCTGTAGCAAAAACCTCTCCAAAAAAAAGAAAAAAAAATAATAAAAGAAACATTTGGGACCAGCAGTTAGTGTAATGGTTATGTCGCTGGACTTCCACGTAGTCGACCGCGGTTTGAGAAAAGGAAAGTGAGAAAACAAGCTACCAGGTCTGGGACTTGAACCTGAATAATTCTTTTTTTTTACTTGGGACCAGTAAAAAGGAGGAGAAGGGATTGTGGCATGGCCATCCCCCGTAGGGGGTGATTTCTTGCTTTCTGTCTCTCTGTCTCTTTCTGTCTTTCCGGCAAGCGCATGCGCCCTATAGCAAAAAACTTCAAAAAAAAATAAGGAGAGAATTATTTTACTTAACTTTATTTATTTATTCATTTAATTTGACCAGAGAGGGACAGAGCAAGAGAGAGAGGGAGAAAGAGAGAAAGCATGCCACCAGATCTGGGACTCAAACTGTGGTCAGTCATGTGGAAGTCCAGCATCCTTAACCACCATGCCTCCTGCCAGCCCATTATTTTTAAATTTGACCAGAGAGGGACAAAGACAGAGAGAAAAGGAAAGTGAAAGCACAAGCCACTGGGTCCAAAACTTGAACCACGGTTGGTCATGTTGGAATCCAGGGCCTTAACTACCATGTCACCTGCTGGCCCTAAACAGTAGAATTCTGAGGTCTAAGCTTCGTGACTGAATCAGATGAGCTAACAGTGGCTGTGGGAAAGTTAGAAGAGTTATGGAAATCTTGGAAGCCTTTTATAGTTAAACGATTAAAGCTTCAGAAAATACGGAAGGAGAAAAGCCAGGAAAAGCTGCACAAGAATGAGAAGATGTGGGGGCCGGCAGGTAGTGTGGTAGATAAAGGCTTTGGATTCCCAAATGGCCAACCGCGGTTCAAGTGCCAGACCTAGAGGCTTGCTTTCTTGCCTTCCCTTTCTCTCTCTCTCTCTGTCCAGAAAACAAATCTTTTTTTTTTTTTTTTTGAGAGGTTTTTGCTATAGGGCGCGTGCGCTCACCAGACAGACAGAGAGAGACAGTAAGAAAGCGAGAAATCACCCCCCAGGGGGGATGGCCACGCTGCAATCCCTTCTCCAGTCTCCTCTTGGGATCTTGGGTACGCACGCGCATGCGCCCGGCGTGAGTTTTAAGCCACCGGGTCTGGGACGCAAACCGCGGTTGACTACATGGGAGTCCAGCAACATAGCCATTACGCTAACTGCTGGTCCCCAGAAAACAAATCTTAATTACAGTGGTGGTAATGAAGACAGTTTGGCACGCCTTAAAGAAGTGATGTTGATGGGATTAGCAGTTAGTGTAATGGCTATGTCGCTGGACTCCCATGTAGTCGACTGCAGTTCAAGTCTCAGACCTGGTGGTTTAAACTCACGTTGGGCACGTGTGCGTGCCTAAGATCCCAAGAAGAGAATGGAGGAGAAAGGATTGCAGGGAGGCCATCCCCCCGGGGAGTGATTTCTCGCTTTCTGTCTCTCTTTCTCTGTCTGGTGAGTGCAAGCGCCAAAAACCTCTCCAAAAATAAATAAATAAATAAATAAAATAAGTGATGTTGAGAGACCAGCAGATGGCGTAATGATTACGTCATTGGACTTCTACATAATTGACCATGGTTCGAGTCTCAGATCCAGCAACTTAAAACTCATGCCAGGGGGCCAGCAGGTGGTGTGGTAGTTAAGGTACTGGACACACTCACATGGCTGATCATGGTTCAGGGCCTAGACCTAGGTGGCTTGCTTTCTCACTTTCCGTTTCTCTCTCTCTGGTCAAATTAAAATAAATAAATAAATGAACAAAATTAAAAAATAAATATTAAAAAAAAAACAAAAAACTCATGCCGGGCACATGTGTATGCA
The DNA here is from genome assembly GCF_000334495.1 of Tupaia belangeri chinensis. NCBI lineage: Eukaryota > Metazoa > Chordata > Mammalia > Scandentia > Tupaiidae > Tupaia > Tupaia belangeri. Next base: position 529,954 of record NW_006159987.1, on the reverse strand, counting down.
TGCCCAAAATCCTGAGAGGAGCCGGGAGGAGAAAGGACGGGTGTGGCCATCCCTCCTGGTGGGTGATTTTTCAGTTTCTGTGTGTGTCTCTGTCTCTCTGGCAAGTGCATGTGCCCTATAGCAAAAACTCTCAACAACAACAACAAAAAAAGGTGATGTCAAGGAATACTGTAACTCATTAGTAACTCTGACATGAGATGTAATTAGATGGTTTATAAATTAAATTCTTGCACATTACATTGTCACATTCTATAGGGCTACAGGGAACAGAATGAAGAAGGTGGGAAATGGGAAACAACATATCTAGAGAGCTCTTATTTATTTATTTTTAGAGATTTTTGCTATAGGGCATGTGTACTCGTCAGAGGGAGAGGAACAGAAAGGAAGAAGTCACCCCCCAGGAGGGATGGCCATGCCATAATCCCTTCTTCTCCATCTTCTCGGGATTTTGGGCAGGTGCACCCTCACACCAGGCATGAGTTTCAAGTCACTGGGTCCTGGATTGAATCGTGGTCCATCACATGGGAGTCCAGTACCTTAACCACTATGCCACCTGTTGGCCTCCAGCTCTTTGTATTTTTAAATGCTAGAATGGTGGTGCTAAGATGAGATGATAACTGTGAAGAACTTTAATAGAAGCTTTTTGCTGGGGAGTCAATAGTTTCCCTAAAAATAGGCTTCATTGTGCTTATTATACTCATTAGATTCTACCCATGGCTAGTGGAATTCAGGCTCTAGGTTTAGTTAATAAACACTTTTTTGGGGGAGAGGTTTTTGCTACAGGGTGCGTGTGCTTGCCAGAAAGTCAGAGACAGAGGGACAGAAAGTGAGAAATCACCCCCCAGGGGGAATGGCCACGCTGCAGTCCCTTCTCCTCCTCCATTCTCCTCTTGGGATCTTGGGCACGCACGCACACACACCCAGCGTGAGTTTAAGCCACTGGGTTCGGGACTTGAACTGTGGTCAACTATATGGGAGTCCAGCAACATGGCCATTATGATGTCTGCTGGTCCCCCCCCCCCACTTTTTGTGTCAATAAATGCTTTTTAAGTTATTGAAAAATGAGATGAAATAACCGTTACCTTAAGTGCTTCTTCATATTCTCCTGAAAGGACAAAAAAAAGGACACTGATATTTCTTCACCAAAAATACTATTAAGTATAGCCTGTCTTAAGAATCTAAGGTACAACATGAGGTCCACAGTTAGTAACAGTGTATTGCTTTCAGGATTTTTGCTAAATGAGTTCCTTATGGCTGCTCTTGCAGAGAGGAGGAAAATGGGTAACTATGTGAGATGAGGAGAACGTCATTTGTTTCACTATAGTAACCATCTTACTATTAATTTGTATCTCATAATACCATGTTGGATTCCTTAAATATACACAAAGTTTATTTTTAAAAAAAGCTAATGCTGACTTCTATGAATATTTAGCATATAGTCCTTATAAATGAACAGCTACTACCTTTTTGCTGACAAAGTCTTCTAATTTCAATGCAAACAGAAGCTACTGCAGATCAGTTCTTCCCAATAAATCCCTCTCTCTTGCTTAGAGACATCCAGTTACCATGTTATGAAATCTCAATCAAGCTTCCTCTCAGTAAGTGCTGTCAAGTTCAGGACTCAAGGGATTTCAAAGACTGTGCTAATGCTATCATTTCAGCTTGTTAAAATAAGCTTTGTGGGATGGCCTGGGAACTGAACCTTTGAACATAACATGGCTCTTGTGGGAAAATGCACTCTAAGCTCTAAACAAACAACTACCTGATAGTAAACTGGGAATACTATTTCTTTATAAACCAAAAACCAGGGATAAATGCAATACCAGGAAGTGTTATATGTGTCAAGTTATCAAAAATATTTACACAGGACTAGCATTTTAAATATAAAAGAATTTGGTTTAATGGGAAGGTCCATTCAAAGGTACGCTGAGATATTAACAAAAACGGCATAATAAAAATTCCCCAAGTAACCAACACTCATGGATGAATGAGTGCAATGTCAACTTACGGCATACCAAATTCTACTCTGAAATGAACACTGCAACGATGTTTGAGTATAAATGGAAATGCCATAGTAAGTGGATTAAGGCTTTAAATATAGCCAAACAGATCCTCTAAGGGACTCACCTTGACTATTGATGGATACCTATGGAAAGAAAAAAGCAACAGAAAATTAAGTGTCTCACCGATTGAGCATTTCTGCTACTAGGACTAACCTCATAGGACAGATGTAAAGTCTCAGGTCATGGGCTCCCACTTTTCTAGTATCACTTCTTAGTCATATATAATAATTTAGAGATTTTATTGCTTAACCACTATGTCCTCTTTTATTTCAGGTACACAAGAGGGAACGTAATGCAGTGGTTAAGAGCCTGGGCTCTGGAGCCAGATAATATAAACTGAACCCCTACGCTACCACTTCTAAGTTTATGTGCCTTTGGGCAAGTTACTTTAACCTCTCTGTTTTCTTATGGGTAAAGTAGAAATGCTAATTTACCTAATACAAAATATTGCTGTTACTGTGATACACCAATAGCCACCACTCACTAAAGGTCAGCCTTTGTTACTGCTACTATTATGAACTAAATAGCAGCCTGAACTTTTTGAATGTAATTCTTCAGTGCTGCTTCCCTATTTCTTAACTCCATTTCAGCCAGTCTCCCTAGAACATATAATTATCCAATGCGTTTAACCCACCAAATAAATAAGACAGACATTATTCTGAGCCTTTTGAGAAATAAGTTCCCAAATATTCTGAATATCTAGCAATGGGCAATAAAATATATTTACCTCTTCATTTTCCTCATCCAGGTATTTTATTTGAATAGTGTTCAAATCAAATGAAACTTTTACCTGCAAATAAAATACACACACTGTATGATCAAGACATGAACAAGGCAGATTGTAATAGAAACTTGGAAGCCATAAAAAAGGAGGGGCATATTTCACTACACAAAAATTAGACGTTGGTCCAGCAATGGCAGTTTGAGTTGTAGGATGAAACTGAGCAATGCTGGAGACATATGGGAGGCTCTGAGTTCAGATCCTGGGTCAATTCGAACATAGTGTGCTTGATTTTAGCTAGCTAAAGCTGGTAGGAGGATCATAATATGTTAGGACCTGTCTCATTCCCTCTCTACCTCCCTCTCTCACAAAATAAACTTGAAAATACATATAAGCATTTTATATGGTAAAAGAATGCTCCCCAACACACAAAGTCAAAAGAAAGAATGGAAAAAATATTTGCAACCTATGAGACAAAAGCTTAGTATCTGTACACAGAGCATCAGAGATAGGTGTAATGGTAAGATTAACCAACCCAGGTAAAAAATAGGCAAAAATACATAAAACTCATAGAAGAGGAAAGTAGAATGACTAACAAATACATGAAAAGATGTTCCGCCTCACTGGAAGAACAATGCAAATTAACGCAACAAGATGTTATCTCACTAGAACAGCAAAACCATTTTAAAGTTATAACATCCACTGTTGTAAAAACTCAAGGCATTTTCATATATTTCTATGAACTGTTATAATTGTCCCAAAAAGCATCTGGCAGTACCCATTAAAACTTAAAGGGATTGCTGTGTCATCAACTCCGGTGGTGCTTTCTCACTTTCTCTCTCTCTGGCAAGCACATGTGCCCTATAGCAAATTAAAAAAAAAACAAACAAAAAAACAAAAAAAACAAACAAAACTTAAATTCAGTTGCGGGGACCAGCAGTTGGCATAATGGCTGTGTCGCTGGACTCCCATGTAGCCAACTGTGGTTCAAGTCCTGGTCCCGGTGGCTTAAACTCACGCTGGGTGCCCAAGACCCCAAGAGGAGAATGGAGGAGATGGGATTGCAGCATGGTCATCTCCCTGGGGGGTGATTTCTCTCTTTCTGTTTCTATCTGTCTTTCTGGCAAGCACACGTGCCCTATAGCAAAAACCTCTCCAAAAAAAAAAAAATCAGATGTGGTGACACAGACACCAGGACAGCACTGGACAACACCTAGCCACTTGGAGGCCTAGGTTTGGATCCCAGGTTGACTTGAACATTCTGGATGTGCTACTGACCTTGGCCAGCTTGAAGGCTATGTGTGGAGGGGATGTTGCAGTATGGTGATGAGACTGTGTCAAGGGTACATGTGTCTGTCTGTCTGTCTGTTTCTCTCATGAAATACATAATCACATTTTTATATTACATGTCTATGACCTATTAAGCTCACTTTTAGATAGGTTAGAGTATGCATAAGTTATGTGTACAGAGAAATATCTCTAGTAGTTTATAATGATAAAAAGAAATGAAAGAGGGGCCAGCAGGTGGTGTAGTGGTTGTGGTGCTAGACTCGCATATGGCCGATTGCAGTTTAAGTCCCCGGCTGGGTAGCTTGGAACTTACACTGGAAGAGTATGTGTGCGTGCCCAAGATCCCAGGAAGAGAATGGAGGAGAAGAGATAGCCATGTGGCCATGCACTGGGAGTGGGGGGTAGTGATACCTCACTCTTTCTCTTTCTGCCTCTCTGTGTCTCCTGTGAATGCATACACCCTATAGCAAAAATATCCGTTAAAAAAAAAAAAAGAAAGAAAGAGGGACCAGCAGTTAGTGTAATGACTATGTCGATGAACTCCCATGTAGTCGACCATGGTTCGCGTCCCGGACCCAGTGGCTTAAAACTCTTGCTGGGCATGTGTGCATGCGTGCCCAAGATCCTGAGAGGAGAATGGAGAAGGGACTGCGGCGTGGCCATCCCCCCTGGGGGTTGATTTCTCATTTTCTGTCTCTCTGTCTCTGTCTGGCGAGCACACGTGCCCTATAGCAAAAACCTCTCCAAAAAAAAAAAAGGAAAGAAAGAAATGAAAGAAAACTGCAAACAATCTTTTAATAAAGGATGGTTAAATAAACTACAGTATAATACCAATAATACCGTGCACTACAGCTTTAAAAAGAACAAGCTCTGATCCTTATCTACTGATTGAGAACTATCTTAGTAACATAATGTTGGGCAAGAAAAGCAAGCTACAGAATAACGTTTATAGCATGATCCTAATATAGTATCTGTACAAACATGGAAAATGTGGGTATGAACATATAGGGCTGTTGACACTGTATAAGAAAATAGCCGAAGTGATTCATTTTCAAGAATAGCTTAACAAAATTGCTTAACCAGCTTACTGATATGACAACCCCTGAAAGTAAACATTCCCGGAAAGTTCCTGAACAAATGAAATCCAAAAATAACAGATTGCCCTTGAGAAATGACTTCTCATGATGGTAGCTGGTCACCAGCCTTTTGCTCCTTTTCATTTCTTAGTTCTTCTCCTTCCTCAGGTTTTTTGGTGGATCTTTTTCGTGAGCTTGTTCTGACCCTACGCTTTTCCATTAGACAGGAGAAGGAAGGGGACAATAAATGCCTAATAAGAGAATAATGAAACTGAGGTGATGACTGGGAAAATTGTACACCCCATAATACTCAGCCAGAGAGGGACTCACACACTTGGGAATAAATGATTTGTTTTAACCGTTTCGGTGTGTCTGCTCTTCAGAAACTAGATCTTGCACTTCACTATACCTCGTGTCTCCATGTATATTCTTTGTCATTGGATGGGTGAGCACATTTATCACATACTGATTATCCAAAAAGGTTAGGCAAGGGCAGGTGGGGCGAGGTGGGTGGAGGTGGAGAAAGAAATGAAATGATAGTAACTTTTTCATTGTGTACATTTACAGTTTCACTTCTTACAGTGGGCATGTATTAAACTTTCATAATTTAAAGTTTATTATAAAGAAAAGGCCAAGACCAGCAGTTGGCATAATGGCTATGTCACTGGACTCCCATGTAGTCGACTGCAGTTCGAGTCCCAGACCCAGTGGCTTAAACTCACACCAGGCACATGTGTTGTGTGTGCCCAAGATCCTGAGAAGAGAATGGAGGAGAAGGGATTGCGGCGTGGTCATCCCCACTGGGATGTGATTTCTTGCTTTCTGTTTTTCTGTCTCTCTGGTGAGCACACACACCCTGTAGCAAAAAATCTCTAAAAAAATAAAAAAAGAAAAAGAAAACAAAAAAGGCAGGCCCAGTTGTAGGCAGTAGCAGTGCTCCTAAGTGATGTTGGAGGCTACGTGAGAGAGTTCTGGATTGATGTCTCAAGTCTGAGTTGGGATGCCTGTGATCAAGTTGGGTACAGAGCTGGGGGCAGGATCACATTCACTCTCATTCACACATGAAGGAAATAAATACAGTTAAAAGAAGAAAAAAGTCAAACCAATTGCCAATTTAACTACAGTCATGTGCCATATAACTTTTTAAATAAAATTTAAAAAGAATTATTTAATTTTATTTATTATTATTTTAATTTGGTATAGGGTATGTGTGCTCACCAGAGAGAGAAACAGACAGAGAGAGAGAGAGAGAGAGACAGAGAGAGAGTGTAAGAAAGCAATCTGCCAAGTTTAGGACTTGAACCACAGTTGCCCATGTGGGAGGGAGTCCAGCATCTTAACTACCATGCCACCTGACGGCCCTCTAATTCATTAAAAGAAAAGATTATAATAGGCTATACTAGGGTTGGCAAGTGGCATGGTGGTTAAGGGTGCTGGACTCCCACATGGCCAACCACAGTTCAAGTCCCAGACCTGGCGGCTTCCTTTCTCACTTTCTCTCTCTCCCTAGTCAAATTAAAAAATAATAATGATAAATAAGCTTGAATAAAATAATTCCTTGTTTAAAAAATAGCTATGCCATATAGTCTAGGTTTGTGAAAGTTTACTCTGATGTTGATACAGTGATGAAATTGTCTAAAGACGCACATATTGGAATATATCAGTGTTGTGGGACCAGTAGATAGCATAGCAGTTACATCACTGGACTCCCACATGGTTAACTGTGGTTTGAGTCCCAGAATTGGTGGCTTGAAACTCATGCTGGGTATGTGCATGAGTGCCCAAGATCCCAGGAGAAAAGTGGAGAAGAAAAGATTGTAGCATAGCCATCCTGCCTGGGAGGGTGATTTCTCACTTTTGATCTCATTGTCTCTCTCTCTCTGGCGAGTACACATGTCCTAAGGCAAAAACCTCTAAAAAATAAAACAATGAAAATTATACACACACACACGCACACACACACATAAATGCATATATATATATAAAATATATATGTGTATATAATATGTATGCTACTATTTATATATAAATATATATAATATTTTTATATTACTGTTGTTAAATGAGGCATGACAATTCTATAGGAAAAAAGATAACTATGTTTGGTTTTCAGATCACTCAACGAACAAGTTTTATATTCTTCTGGATAACCACCTGTCTGTGACAGTAGAAAGTATTTTTTGGAATGCAGATTAAATCATGGCTGAAGGTCACTCTACCATTTCTTTTCATTTTTAGTTACCATCACCTATAATAAGGCAAAAGTAATTTTTACCAAAGAGTTTTATTAGCTAAACATAGTCACCCAAGAAGTAAAACATTCACCATGCAAACCAAACAAAAACAGAAGAGTACAAAGGGCAAACCAAGAGGAGTGTAAACACTAGCAAAAAAAGAACACATGGACTGCTGTCTACACACCTACACAAGATAGTTTTAAATGTATATATTAGAAAAAAGAAATCTAAAATCAATAGCCTAAGCTTCCACCCCAGAAAAGGAGAGAGAGAAATGTAAATTAAGCCTAGAGCAAACAGAAGAAAGCAAAAACAGACAAAAAAAATAATTGGAAGAAAGTATAGTATCAGTAAACAATTGTCCTGGGTGACTTCCCTGATACAGACTGAAGGTTTCATAGTAGGTGCTATGCACTACTTTGGTATTACCAAAACATTTGAGCAATCTCCATAGGTTTTTTTTTTTTTTTTTTTTTTTTTTTTTTTTTCCCCCTGCTCTACTCTGAGATACTCAATCTCTGACCAGTAATAAAAGCCAATGATAGGCTCTTGCAAAACACAGGTTATATCCTTGGTGGTTCACAAACAATAGTAACATATCAGCTCTCAGGCAAGAGAACATTACTCTGAGGCCTGGATCGGGTGGGGCTCACACTAATTCATTCCTCAGACTGTTTCTAAGATTAATACAGTTTCTTAATCCTACCTCACTTAAAAAAATAATTTTACGGGGCCAGCAGGTGAGGTAGTAGTTAAGGGTATTGGACTTCCACATGGCTAACTCATTCTAGTCCTGGACCTGGTGGCTTGCTTTCTCACTTTTCCTTCTCTTGTTCTGGCTCTTGCTCTCACGCTCGCTCTCTTGCTCTGTCCCTCTCTGGTCAAAATAAATAAATATAGTTAAATAAATAATTACTTTTTAACTATATTTATTTTTTAAAATATTTATTTTATTTGTCATTATTATTATTATTTTTATTTTACCAGAGAGAGACAGAAAAGGAAAGTGAGAAAGCAAGCCACAGGTCCGGGATTTGAACTGTGTTTGGCCATGTGGGGGTCCAGCACCTTAACTGCTGTGCCATCTACTGGCCCCCTATTTATTTATTTTTAATTTGACCAGAGAGGGACAGAGTGAGAGAGAGAGGGAAAGTGAGAAAGCAAGCTACCAGCTCTGGAATTTGAACCATGGTCTGCCATGTGGGAGTCCAGTGCCCTTAACTACCACGCCACCTGCCAATTTTTTAATTTGACCAGAGAGAGACAGAGTGAGAGGGAAAGTGAGAAAGCAAGCTGCCAGGTTTGGGACTCGAACTATAGTCGGCCATGTAGGAATCCAGGGAATCCAGAGCCTTTAACCACCATGCTGCCTGCCGGCCCATAAATAAAACAATCCTAAAATAATTAAAAATTTTAAAAAATGATCTTTTCTTTCTAAATTTATCAGAAGAAATTTGTTTGTTTCCTTTACCAGGGCATATCACCTATATGAACAATGAACCCTGTGAAAACCAGTGTTCCCAAAAGGCTCAGAAACAGTAAATATGACGAGACTTTATAGCTATGAAACAACATTCTTAAAAATAGCTGCCTTTGGAAAAAAACCTATGCTTAAACCACTGAGAAACAAAAAAGTAATGCTTACCATAACTTCCACATCAGCCCAAGTTGTATTTTCTGGATCAGAAACCAGAAAGCTTTGAGTCTCATTTTTAAAAGTCACATTTAAAGTAACTTGTGGTTCCATGTTGTGGGGCTAGAGTTGAGAGGATGGGTGAGAGAGAGAGAGGACACACATCAGAACATATTCAATACATTTATCATTCCATAAATACTTTTGAATACCTAAAATGGGCTCAGTTCAGCATATACAGCAGTGAATGAGAGGAACAATGCTCCTGCTCTTATGGGAATTATAACTTAGGTGGTTTAAATGAAATCTCCCTGCTAAATAGGCATTGTTGTTCTAAGAAGTAGATATTGATGCTAAAAGTGGATATTGCTGCCATAAAGCCTTATATATAAGCCACAAAAAATTCTTCTTTTTTTTTTTTAAAAAAAAGAGGTTTTGGGACCAGCAGGTGGCGTGGTGGTTAAGGCGCTGGACACTCCCACATGGCTGACCAGTTCGAATCCTGGACCTGGTGGCTTGCTTTCTCACTTTCCTCTCTCTCTCTGGTCAAATTAAAATGAATGAATGAATGAATGAATAAATAAATAAATCTTTAAAAAAAAAAAGAGGTTTTGTCTTAGTGTGTATGTACTTGCCACAGAGACAATGAGAGGGAAATTGAGAAATCATCCCTCCGGGGAGATGGCCACGCCACAATCCCTTCTTGTCTAATCTCCTTCTGGGATCTTGGGCACACATGCACACATATTCAGTGTGATTTTCAATCCACTAGATCAAGGACTTGAACCAGTTGGCCATGTGGGAGTCCACCGGTGGTGTGGTTATGTCGTGGTGCCAACCCACAAAAATTATCCTTAATGTTATTAGGAACGTCTACATTAGAAATAAGTCTGCTGACAATATTTACATTTTGATCACACACACAGAAATCAACTAGTATTTATAAAATCTTTAAGAATTTTATGGCACCTTATAATGACTGGTTAATTAAACAAATACTAGTAATGAGGTACCAAATAGATAAGACAGACAAGGTTTCTACCCTCAAGAAACACATTTGGGGGAACCAGCAGTTGGTGTAATGGCTGTCACTGGACTCCCACATAGTTGACTGCGGTTCGAGTCCCAGACCTGGTGGCTTAAACTCACGCTGGGCGCATGTGCGTGCGTGCCCAAGATCCTGAGAGGAGAATGGAGGAGAAGGGATCGCGGCGTGGCCATCCCCCCTGGGGAGTGAGTTCCTGCTTTCTGTCTCTGTCTGTCTGGTGAGCGCATGTGCCCTATAGGAAAAAAAAAAAAAGAAACAAATTTGGGGGGAACAGCAGTTAGCATAATGGCTATGTTCCTGGACTCCCATGTAGTCGACCACAGTTTGAGTCCTGGACTCGGTGGCTAAAACTCACGCTGGGCGTGTGTGCATGCGTGCCCAAGATCCAGAGAGGAGAATGGAGAAGGGATTGCGACGTGGCCATCCCCCTCGGGGGGTGATTTCTCACTTTCTGTCTGTCTCTCTCTGTCTTTCTGGTGAGCACACGTGCCCTATAGCAAAAACCTATCAAAAAAAAAAAAAAGAAAGAAAAATACATTCTTGTATGACTTGCAAGTGACATTTGCCATTTTTTAGAAAAGCAACTTCTTCCTAACAGATTTTCTTTAAAAAACAAACAAACAAACAAACATAAAACAGTTTTGGCATAGGTCACATGCCCTCGCCTGAGAAAGACAGATACAGAGAGAGAAAAAGTAAGAAATCACCCCCTAGAGGGGATGGCCATTCAGTAATCCCTTCTCCTCTTGGGATTTTGGGAAAGCATGCACAAACACTTGGCATGATTTTCAATCTGCCCGGTTAAGGATTGCCGAGGTCAGGACTCAAACTGTGGTCAGCCATGTGGGAGTTCAGTGTCTGAACCACCATGCCACCTGCTGTCCCCATAACCCAGGTTTTTTATTGTATCAACTTAAAAAATTTAGTGGCCAGTAGATAGCACAGCGGTTACATCATTGGACTCCCACATGGCCCATCAAACTTTGAGTCCTGGACTTGGTGGCTTGAAGATCACATTGGGCAAGTGTGCTTGCATGCCCGCCCAACATCCCAGGAGGAGAATGGAAGAGAAGGGATTGCAACGTGGCTATCCCCGCTGAGGGTGATTTCTCACTATCCCTCTCACTGTCTCTGTCTGTCTCTCTCCCTGGTGAGCATAGGCACCCTAAGGCAAAAATCTCTCTCTCTCTCTCTCTTTTTTTTTTTTTTAAGATTTATTTATGTGGCTGGCAGGTGGTGTGATGGTTAAGGGCGCTAAACTCCCACATGGCTGACACGGTTCAAGTCCTGGACTCAGTGGCTTAAACTCATGCCAGGCGCATGTACATGTGTGCCCAAGATCCTAAAAGGAGAATGGAGAAGAGATTGCAGCACAGCCATCCTCCGTGGGGGGTGATTTCTCACTTACTGTCTCTCTGTCTCTTTCTGTCTTTCTGGCAAGTGCATGCACCCTATAATAAAAACCTCTCAAAAAGAAAAAAAAAAAGAATTATTTTATTTTATTTATTCATTCATTTTAATTTGACCAGAGCGAGACACAGAGATAGAAAGAGAAAGAGAGAAAGCAAGCCACCAGGTCTGATACTTGAACCCTGGTAGGCTATGTGGGATTGTTCAGCACTTTAACCACCACACCACCTGCTGGTCCTGGCAACAATCTCTAAAAAAAAATTTAGAGGCCAAAAACTACATGGGTAGCATTCAACACTCTTCGTCTAGGTTACCAAGACTTTTGTAGCTGTAACCTACTGTTTGTGTGTGCGTGTGTGCATGTGTGTGTTTAACGGGGAATTTCAAACCTACATAAAAGTGGAGTAATGAACACCTAGTTAAAATGATCAACTCAATGCTACCCTTACTTTATCTATTCCTGTGCTTCTCCCCTTATTCCCCAAAACTGGACTGATATAGTTAGTTAATATTTTAACCACACAATAAAAATCTGATTAAAAATCTTTTTTGAATTGAAAAATGTAGAACTATACAAAAATACAGAAAATAATTCATGACTCTCTATGAACCCATCAGCATGAGTCCACAATGATTAACTCAGGACTACTTTTGTTACAGTAATATCTCTTCCCTGGGCTCAGCAGGTGGTGTAGTGGTTAAGGTGCTAGACTCCCATGTGGCTGACTGCAGTTTGATTCTGAGACCCAGTGGCATGAAACACATACCAGGTGCATGTGTGCGTGTGCCCAAAATCCTGAGAAAAGAATGAAGAAGGGATCGTGGTGTAGCCATCTCCCTTAGGGGATAATTTACTGCCTTCTGTCTGTCTCTCCAGAAAGCACATGCACCCGGGACCAGCAGTTAGCGTAATGGCTATGTTGCTGGACTCCCATGTAGTCAATCGCAGTTCGCGTCCCGGACCCGGTGGCTTAAAATTCACGCTGGGTGTGTGTGCATGCGTGCCCAAGATCCCAAGATCCCAAGAGGAGAATGGAGGAGAAGGGATTGCAGCGTGGCCATCCCCCCTGGGGGATGATTTCTCGCTTTCTGTTTCTCTGTCTCTCTCTGTCTGTTTGGCGAGTGCATGCGCCCTATAACAAAAACCTCTAAAAAAAAAAAGAAAGCACATGCACCCTACAGCAAAAATCTCTTTAAAAAAAAAAATCTTTTCCTATTAGACTATTTTACTTTTATCCATAAACAATTTAGTATGTACCTCTAAAAGATAAGAAAAAGGTTTAAAATAATTATGGAATTTTATTCATTATTATTTTAATTTGATCAGAAAGAGACACACAGAAGTGAGAAAGCAAGCCACTGGGTACCGGGTCCAGGATGCCAAGTGTAGTCGGCCATGTGGGAGTCCAGAGATTTAACCCTGATGCCAGTTGCCTCCCTGAGATAAGAAATTTTAAAAACAACCATTATAGGGGCCAGTAGATGGCATAGTGATTATGTCACTGGATTCCCACATGGCCGACCGTGGTTTGCGTCCTGGACCCAGTGCTTTAAACTCATGCCAGGCACATGCGTGTACATGCCCAAAGATCCCAAGAGGAGAATAAAGAAAAAGGGATTGCTGCTTGGCCATCATCCCTCGGAAGAGAGGGTGATTTCTGTTTCCCTTTCAATGTCTAGGTCTCTCTAGTGAGGGCATGTGCACTAAGGCAAAAATTTCAAAAAACAAAACAAAACAAAAAAAACCCCACAACCATTATAGGGCTGGCTCTGTGGCTTGGTGGTTAAGGAAGCCAGATCCTACATGGCTGACCTGGTAGTGTGGTGTCCTGGGGTGTGCTGTAGTACCAGTTGTGTTTGCAGCAGCTTGGAAAACAAGCAGGGAACTTGTATGCATATGCACCTAATCCTGATTGTATGGAGAAATGAAGGAGAAGGGATTGTGGTGCGACCACACCCCACTGAGAGGCGCTTTTTCCCCTTCCCACCTCTGTCTGTGTCTTTGGTGAGCAAACACAGCTCTGGTAACTGAAAGAAAGAAAATGTTATTCAAATATAAAACTATAATAAACCAGTCTTCAGAACTTAACACTGTACTGTTTTCCACAATATAGTGCAATGCCCAAACAGTACAACTGAGACTGTCCTTTTAAAGACCTTGAACTCTCTGAAGAGCTTTTTTTCTTTTTCTTTAGAGGTTTTTGCTATAGGGTGGGTGTGCTTGCTGGAAAGACAGAGACAGAGAGACAGAAAGTGAGAAATCACCCCCCAGGGGGCATGTCCATGCTACAATCCCCTCTCCTCCATTCTCCTCTTGAGATCTTGGGCACGCATGCACTTGTGCCCAGTGTGAGTTTAAGCCACCAGGTCCTGGACTCGAACCGTGGTTGCCTACATGGGAGTCCAGTGACATAGCCATTACACTAACTGCTGGTCCCATTGCATTCTTTATTTCTGCCTAGAATCAAGTTCGCCACCAAAATAATACCAGTCTCTGGCACCAATTGTGCTGATATCTACTATTCTACTATTCAGTCACAGGAAATGGCAGTTCTTGGGATTGTTATGATTTGGGCAGGATGTCGAAGAAAAAAAAAACAAAACACAAAGATCAGAAACAAAAAAATCAGGGTAATGAAGTGAATGACTCAGTCTGCCAGAAGCAGATATTCTGAAAAACAACTCACTTTCCAGCTTTATGAAACACACTTCCACACTTTTGAGAGTCTGGAAGGAAATTAATCTTCCTCCCTTTTACTCAAATTACACAACTGGAAATTAGTTTAGATACTTTGGAGCTTACCCAGCTGGTCTGCCAATGGAGAGAAAACAGGAAGTAGAAATCCTAGTTTGGTTGGACCATATTCAGGTCCTCATAAAGAACCTCCTATCTTCTCTTTGGCTTATATGTTGAAATTCTTTCACCAAGAGCATTAATCTTGAACTTGTGAAATTAACAAAGTTATGGTTCATCCCATTTGTCCCCTGTAGTTTTAAAACCAGCAGTCAGGTAGCTCCTGGGGTCGAGGCCTTCAGCTTTCATAACTATCATTACTCTTAAGCTCATGTCATCGACACCCCTTTGCTTGGCACAAATCAGCTTTTCTCCATGTGGACTTTTTTTTCTTTAGCCTCAAATATCCTTTTAAAAAAAGAGATCTGACAACCTAAGCTTTGATACTGTCTCCACCAGAAGCCTGAACAGAGCTGTTGGAATTTTAAAACTTATGACCTCAAATACGAAAAAAGGTGCCTTTTCAATCAGATCACAAAACAGCTCTTTAATCTGGTCGCTGAAAAAACCGGCTGCCGCCACACACGGAAAAAGTCACCCCTCTAGTTTGCAGGATTCCTCTCTCGAACTTCCCCTAAACTCTTGTAGCGAGACGTGACCCCACCCCTAAGTTACCGCAGCTGCTTCCTTACCAGCTTTCCGCCCCCGGGGGGCGCCTGCCGGAGGCCAGTGCAAAGACCGTTCGCTGCCAGCTCTGCTGCTATCCCTGAGGGGTAAATCTAACATGGCGGATAGAGACAGGACCTAGTCCCGTTTCTCTGAGTTTACGCCAAGACGATTGGCTCTCAGTGCTTGTCCCTCAAAAGTACCACCCCATCGATTGGTCGAAGCTGCGCTGACGGAGGCGGGGCAGAAGCAAGCTGAACCTCACAACAATAACAAACATCGGGGCCGAGGGGCGGAACTACGAGTGCGCAGACGTGGTCCAGAGCGGATTTCCCCTTCCCAGGCAATTTCGGCGCCCCCAGCGTTCCCTGTTTAGAGGACTACTTGCCTGGGGCCCGCGGGGCTTGATGGAAGTTGTAGTCTTCTTAGGACTTGTAAGCGCTTTCACCTAAGTCTCCGCTCTCAAGATATGAAAACCTAATAGTCCAGTTCATAGCTGTTGACGTATATAACCGCACGGAGGCCCCCAATCTGTCAACTGGGTCGCTGTGAAAATCGTGCCAGTTTACGGTGCCATAAGCTCCTCTCCATAAGACTACAATTTCCAAGGAATACCGTGGCGAAGGACCTTCCTTCCGCAAGGCATGATGGAAATCGTAGTTTTTCCCCTGCAATTATTTTTTTATTTACCTACGCTGGAGACTTCCATTGCAGCGGAAAGGGTGGGAGAATGGGGGCCTCTTCTTATGACTGCTTTGGGCACTATCTTGTGCTTACATTCTGGTCTCTGGTAACAATTCAGACCCTCGTAGAGTAAGTACTGTGACGTAATAAGCCTCAACTAGAGGCGTAGAGGAGAAAGAGCATGCGCATAGTAGGAAACTCAGAATGTTTTCTCTTCCGTCTCTTTTTAATTACGTAATTCAGGGGAGAATGAGTGACCAATCCGGAGGCTCGATAGACTCCCGGTCCTTTCCGCCGGGTCCTTCCGCTAACGTATTTTGGTCCTGCGTTCTAAGAGGTTAACGCTGTGCAGCAGCGCCGGTTTCCGTGGCAACAGGAAAGCGCGGGAATTACGGATAAATTGAAACTGCAACTGTGCGGTGGAAGCTCGCTGAGGCTTCCTGGAACGAGAGCCGTCCAGGGGGTTTCTCAGACCACTGGATTCCTGGGTTCAGGAAGCTCGTTTGCTTTGCTCTAGGTAAAGATGGGTGAGCCCCGGGGAAGGGAGAGGAACCCAGGGAATTCTCCCGCGAACAGGCAAGAAACAAGCGTAGGAAGAGTAGACTCCTGAGGCCAAGCCAGATGGGCGTTTATTGGGTTGAGGGGTGCAGTGGGTGGAACCGGAGGCATCCAAGACGTTACGAATTTGGGGGAAAACTAGGGAGGGTAAGTTTGTGGGTTGCAGGGGAGCACTAAAGATAAGGAAAGGGGCACGGTGTGGCCAGGTGTAATCTTTGTTATGGAAACTGGAAAGTGTCTTGACCGACACCATGAGCATAAGAATATGGGCTGATGTGTGAGGGAAAGAC
>NW_006159987.1:491938-513513 GCF_000334495.1 Tupaia belangeri chinensis | reverse complement strand
GGAGTGTGGCGGGATAAGAGGAGGAGACAGGGTTTTGTGGGAGGAAGAACCTTTAAGTGGGGGATCCCTGTGAAAGGACAAAGACATCAATAGTACAGATCCTGCTGGCTGGAATGTACTTGAGTAGGATCCTGAGATGAGAGCAGGTCAGTGGGAAACACGAAGGTAGAGTAGGAGTGAGGAATCTTGCTTCTTGCTTAAAGCAAGAAAACAGGATAGTTGGAGAAAGCTGAGTTACCACCACCCACTGCAGCCTTCCCTATTTTGGAGGAAGGAGAAGACCAAAGGAGGTAGTTAGAGGTCTCTATGTAAATAAATAGAGGATTCAAAATTGTTTGATTACAAAAAAGTAATTTCTAGAATTTTTTTTTTTTTTTTTTTTTTTTTTTTGTTTTTTTTTTTATGGTTGTGGTGTCTCCCCAGTCCAGAGACAGAAAGCGGGAAATCACCCCTCAGAGGGGAGATGGCCATGCTGCAATCCCTTATCCTCCATTCTCCTCTCTAGATTTTGGGCACACTTGTACACGTGCCTGGCATCAGCTTTAAGCGTTGGGTCCAGGACTCAAACCACAGTCAACTACATGGGAGTCCAGCAACATAACCATTATGCCATCTGCTGGTCCCAATTGCTTTACTTTTTTTTAAAAAAAATTATTATTTTATTTAACTTTACTTATTTATTTATTTTAATTTGACCAGAGAGGAACAGAGCAAGCAAAAGATAGAGAAAGTGAGAAAGCAGGTTGCCAGGTCTAGGACTCAACCATGATCAGCCATGTGGGAATCCAGAGCCCTTAATCACCATGCCATCTGCTGGCCCCTGCTGGTCCCAATTTCTAGAATTTTTACAAATAAAGACTTTTGTGCCGGTAGGTGGCGTGGCTGTTAAGGGCACTGGACTCCCACATGGCTGGTCTTGGTTTCAAGACCCTGACTTGGGGCTTGCTTTCTCACCTTCCCTCTCTCTGTCTTTCTCTCTTACTCCATCCCTCCCTGGTGAAGCTAAAATAAATAAATAAATAAAGTTAAATGAAATAATTCTTTTAAAAAATTTAAAAATTAAAGTATTAAAAACTAAAGGTTTTTGTCATTAGTTCTATGGCTGATACAATTTAAAAGCCTGCCAATTTTTTAAAAGAATTATTTTATATAACTTTATTAATTAATTAATTTATTCATTTGTTTATTTCAATTAGACCAGAGAGGGCCAGTAAGAGGGAGGAAGGAAGAGAAAGAGAAAGATATTGAAAGTGAGAGAGCAAGCCACCAGATCCAGGACTCAAACCATGGACAACCATGTGGGAATCCAGCGCCCTTAACCTCCATGCCACCTGCCGCCCCTAAAGCCCTCCAATCTTAAATTACTCTTATTTTAAAAATGATCACTAAAATTAAGCTGTTGTTTTTGTAAACTTTTAAAAGTGATTTGTGTATATAAAAAACATGTATATTGTAATTTATGTCTTAAAGTTTATTGGAACAGAAAGAAATGGATTTATCTTCAGTTCACGTTGAAGAAGTACAAAATGTCCTTAACGCTATGCAGAAGATCTTAGAATGTCCAATCTGGTAAGTCAGTAGAAGAGTTTATTTGGGATTTTTATATGATTCTCTCCCACACACATGAATAGAAATAAAGAAAAAGTACTCTTTTTCCTCCATTCTCAAATCCTTTCTTTTTTTAAAGTTATCTACTAAATTTTATTTATTCATTCATTCATTTTTAATTTGACAGAGAGAGACACAGAGAGAGAGAGAAAAAGAGGGGAAATGAGAAAGCAAGCCACCAAGTACAGGACTTGAACCGTGGTCAGCCATGTAGGAGTGTCCAGCACCTTAACCACTATGCCCCCTGCTGGTCCCCCAGATCCTTTCAGTACACACAGACCTTTCCCAGTCCATCATAGTCTGTCTTGGTTGGTTTTGCAATTGGGTTTGATTTAGTGGCACTTGGGCTTTTCTTTTCTTTCTTTCTTTTTTCTTGTCTTGTCTTTTTTTTAAAAATTTACCAGAGGGCATATGTGGCTCCAAAAAGCACAGAGGGAGAGGGAAAGTGAGAAAGCACCAACCATAGGGGATGGTCATGTCACAATCCCTTCTCCATTTCTCTCTCCTTTTGGGATTTTGTGATTGAACACACACGTGCCTGGGGTGTTTTTCAAGCTGCCAGGTCTGGGATTTATTCTATGTCCTGGACATGTGTGATCAAGTGACCTTAACTATGCCACTTGCTGGCCCTGCACTTGGTCTTTTCTAACAACTCTAAAATTGACTTGATCACTAGGATTGGATATCATTAATAATGCAAAATAAAATCACAAATGATTGGTGTCTATAAGATAGGTCTTTGGGAGACCCCCTTCTCTGAAACTTCCTGTGCATTTAAATAAGAATACTGTAAATCCTCAAGCTCTTTAGCAAGTTTGATTCTGAATGACCCTTTGTTTTTTATCTGTTAAATAAAGAGGGAACTGGAGCTGTCAAGTTTTTTTTTTTTAATTGATGAATAATTTACATACAGTGAATTGCAGACACCTTAAATGTTTTTTTTTTTAATTTATTTATTCATTCATTGTATTTTAATTTGATCAGAGAGACAGAGAGAGAGAGAGGGGGAAAGCGAGAAGGAAAGGGAGAAAGCAAGCTGCCAGGCCCAGGACTTGAACCGTGGTCAGCCATGTGGGAGTGTCCAGCACCTTAACCACCATGCCACTGCTGACCCCAAGACCTTAAGTATTCAAGTCCATGAGTTTTGACAAATGTTTTTGCCTTGTGACTCCATCTCCAATCAAGATCTAGAACATTTCCATCACTCCAGAGAGTTCACTTGTGTGTTGGTTCTTAACTGGCAGACTTTCCAGGACTGAGTCTCATAAACAGAACTGTATTTTAGTGTAATTATTTTTTTGTGTAATTTTGTATTTATTATTTTCAGCATTTAAAAATACTACTCTAGGATTCAGCAGATGGCATAAGGGTTATGTTGCTGAACTCCCACATAGTCGACCCTGGTTCCAGTCCTGGACCTAAGGGCTTAAAACTCATGCCTGGTGCGTGTGTGTGCATGCCCTAAATTCCAAGAGGAGAATGGTGGAGAAGGGATTGCAGTGTGGCAATCCCCCGGGGGGTGATTTCTTGCTTTCTGTCTCTGTCTGTCTCTCTTTCTCTGGCAAGCGTATGCACTCTGTAGCAAAAATCTCTAAAAAAATATATATATATATTACTCTGGGGCCAAAAGGTGACATGGTGACTAAGGTGCTGGACTCCCATATGTCTGACCACAGTTCAAATCCCAGACTTAGTGGCTTGAAAAATCTTGATAGGTGTGAGTGCATATGTGCCCAAAATCCCAAGAGGGGAATGGAAAAGAGATTGTGGCATGGCTATTCTTCCCTGGCAGGTGAAGGAGATTTCTCACTTTCCCTCTCTCTGTCATTCTCCAGCAAGTGCAAGCACCAATGTCCTATGGGGGAAAAAAAAAAAATTTTAAATTGAACTGGCATGGTAGTTAAGGCACTGTATTCCCACATAGCTGACTGGCTCAAGTCTTCAACTTAGCAGCTTGTTTTCTCATTTTCACTTTCTCTCTGTCTCTGGTCTAATTAAAAAGATGATAGGGCGGGACCAGCAGTTAGCGTAATGGCTATGTTGCTGGACTCCTATGTAGTCGACCGCAGAACAAGTAATGGACCCGGTGGCTTAAACTCACGCCAGGCGCGTGTGCATGCGTGCCCAAAATCCTGAGAGGAAAATGGAGGAGAAGGGATTGCGGCATGGCCATCCCCCCTAGGGGGTGATTTCTCGCTTTCTTTCTCTCTGTCTCTCTCTGTCTTTCTGACGAGCTCACACGCCCTATAGTGAAAAACCTCTACAAAAAAAAAAAAAAGTTATGATAGGGGGACCAGCAGATGGTATGGTGGTTAAGGAACTGGACACTCTCACGTGGGTGACTGCAGTTCGAGTCCTGGACCTGGTGGCTTTCTTTCTCACTTTCCCTCTCTCTCTGTCTGTGTCTCTCTCTGGTCTAATTTTTTAAAAAATTAAATAAATCTTTAAAAATTAATTTTTAAAAAGAATTAATTTTTAAAATTTATTGGTTTTTTTTTTTTTTTTTTTTGATTTGACTAGAGAGAGACAGAGAGAGAGAGGGAGGGAAAGTCAGGAAGTAAGCCACCAGGTTCAGGACTCAAGTCACAGTCGGCAATGTGGGAGTGTCCAGCACGTTAATCAACACTCTACTTGCTGACACCTAAAAGATTATTTGTTAGGGGCAATCAGCAGTTAGCATAATGGCTATGTCGCTGGACTCCCACATAGTCGACCGCGGTTCACGTCCTGGATCCGGTGACTTAAAACTCACACCGGGCGCGTGTGCGTGTGTGCCCAAGATCCCGAGAGGAGAATGGAGGAGAAGGGATTGCGGCGTGACCATCCCCCCTGGGGGGTGATTTCTCGCTTTCTGTCTCTCTGTCTCTCTCTGTCTGTCTGGCGAGCGCACGTGCCCTATAGCAAAAACCTCTCCAAAAAAAAAAAAAAATTATTTGTTAGGGACCAGCAGTTAGCGTAATGGCTATGTCGCTGGACTCCCATGTAGTCGACCGTGGTTTGCTTCCTGGACCTGGTGGCTTAAAACTCACGCTGGACGTGTGTGTGTGCGCGTGCCCAAGATCCCGAGAGGAGAATGGAGGAGAAGGGATTGTGGCATGGTCATCCCCCTAGGGGGTGATTTCTCGCTTTCTGTCTCTCTGTCTCTCTTTATCTGTATGGTGAGTGTACGCACCCTATAACAAAAACCTCTAAAAACCATTATTTGTTGAAAAAAATTTTATAATAATATGGGCCACCAGGACCAGCAGTTGGTGTAATAATGGCTGTCACTAGACTCCACGTAGTTTACTGCAGTTCGAGTCCTGGACCCAGTGGCTTAAACTCATGCTGGACACATGTGCGTGTGTTCCCAAGATCACGGGAGGAGAAGTGATTGTGGTGTAGCCATCCCCCCTGGGGGGTGGTTTCTTGCTTTTTGTCTCTCTGGTGAGCACACCCGCCCTATAGCAAAAACCTCTCCAAAAAAAAAGAAAAAAGAAAATATGGGCCAGCAGATGGCGTAGTGGTTACTTTGCTGGACTCCCACATGGCCGATTGCAACTCAAGTCCCAGACCTGGTGGTTTGATACTCACACCAGGTGCATGTGCGTGTGTGTGTTTCCAAGATCCCAGGAGGAGAATGGAGGAGAAGGGATTGTGGTGTGGCTTTCTCACACTTTCTCACTGTCTCTATCTCTCTCTCTCTCCTCCTCTCTGTCTCCCCTTCCCCCATCCTCCCCCTGTGAGCACATGCACCCTAAGGCCAGAACCTCTCAAGAAAAAAAGAAAGTTAATAATAAATAAAATTAAGTAAATAATTCTTTATTTTTTAAGAATTATTTTTATTTAACTTCATTTATTTGTTCATCCATTTTAATTTGACCAGAGAGGGACAGATTGAGAGAGGGAAAGTGAGAAAACAAGCTGCCAGGTCTGGTTTGGCCATGTGGGAGTCCAGCACCTTTAACCACCATGCCACCTGTTGGCCCCATAAATAATTATTAAAAACAAACAAACAAACAAATAAAACCTTAAACAAACCAAAAAACCAGTACTCTGATGGGGCCAGGCAGTGGTGTGATGCTTCAGATGACTGGATCCCACATGACTGATTATGTGGTTCAAGTCCCAGACATGGAGGCTTGAAAAACTCGGTACATGTGTGTCCAAATCCAGAGAGGAGATTGGATTACAGTGTGACCATCCTCCCTGGGGGGTGATTTCTCACATTCCCTCTTTCTCTCTCTATCTCTCTCCGGCAAAGTGTTGTATTCTATACAAAAAAAAAAAAAAACTAAAAAAAGGAAAAACCACAGATTTATTTATGATAATTATGAAGAATGATCAAAAACATCTTCAATAATGTAGTTTTTGGTTTCCTTTATTTTACATTTCCATGGGACTGAGCTTGAATTCCAATTATGGTTAGCCATGTGGGCATTTGGCACCATAACTATGACACTACCTGCTGCTATGTCTGGGTCTCAAACTGAACACTGACCATATGGGATCTAGCTGCCTTAACCACCATGCCGCTGGCTGGCCCTGTTGAAGTTTATTTCTTCAGTCCCCTGGCCGCTTACCTGAAACACACTGGGAATGTGGATGTGCATGAGTGCCCAAGATTCCCCAGCCTGAAGGACTGGAAGAAGGGGATTACAACATGACCAGACCCTGTGGAGAGTGTCATGTGTGTGTGTCACTCTTCTTCCTCTCTTTACTTACTTGCGTGTGTTTGCATTTGTGTGCGCTCACACGCTCACTCCTACGTGAATAAAGAAAAAATTATTTTAAAAGAATTATTTAATTTTACATATTCTTTTTTACACACCAGAGAGAAACAGAGAGTGTGTGAGGGAAAGTAAGAAAACAAACTGCCAGGCCTGGGACCTGATCCATTGATGGCCACTTGGGAGTCCAGTGCCCCAACCACCATGCTACCTGCTGGTCCTGGAGAACAATTTTTTAAATATTTTTAACTTTAGAAGACTGCTAAAATGTCTACCCTGGTGGGTTGTTTTTCAAAACTAACCTACCTTCTTTTGCAGTCACTTATCCATATTGGAAGCTCAGAGTGCGAATATGCAATAGTCATAACCTACACACTGTTTGAAAAGTGTTTGAAATATTTGAATCATTTTCGTAGTAAACATTTACTCGTCAGGACCTAGAATAGGAACATTTTGACTTTTTATTTCCTTTTTTACTTCTCTTCCCTTTTTAAGCTCTTCCTTCAACAGTCATTACCTTTTTACATATTGGAGTTTTCATCTGTTCAGAGTTTGTGTTTACAGTGTGTTTGTATAGTTTGGATTATAATTACCATACTGAAATATAATTATTTCAGATTTGAGTCAGTGGTGAGAATGAAAGCCATCTGGTATCATAACCAAATCCAATTTCTCTTACTGAGAATTTCTTTGATATTTAGCTTATCTCAGAAGCAGTGATTTAGTAACAAATCAGAATTCTCTTTGTCAGGACTTCTGTTTGTTTCGAGACAGATTTTCTGCTAAAGGGCACATGATCTCACTGGAGAGACAGAGAGACAGAAAGCAAGAAATCACCACCCAGGGGGATGGCCACGCTCCAATCCCTTCTGCTCTCGGGATTTTGGGCGTGCAAGCACACATGCCTGGCATGAGTTTCAGGCTGCCAGGCCCGGGACTTGAGCTGCAAACGGTCACATGGGAGTCCAGCACCTCAACCACTATGCCACTATGCCACCTGCTGGCCCCAGACTTTTTAAAGTCACATTTGGTCCTGTCTTAATACTAACATTGGGGCCAGGAAGTAGAGTGGGGTTAAGGCTCAGGATCCCACATGGCCAGTTCTGTGGTTCAAGTCCTGGACCTGGTGGCTTGAAAATGATGCCAGGCACATGTGTGTACATGTCCTAAATCTGGAGAGGAGACTGGAGAAGTGATTTCGGTGTGGACATAACTCCTGAGGGTATTTCTCACTTTCCCTCTATCTCTTTCTGGTGAGCATACATATCCTATAGAGGGGCCAGCAGATGTAATGGTTATTTCACTGGACTCCCACATAGTCGACCACAGTTTGAGTCTCATATCCATCAGCTTAAAACTCACACGAGGCGGGGAACCAGCAGTTAGTGTAATGGCTATGTCGCTGGACTCCCATGTAGTCGACCGCAGTTTGCGTCCCGGACCCGGTGGCTTAAAACTCACACTGGGCACGTGTGCGTGCGTGCCCATGATCCCAAGAGGAGAATGGAGGAGAAGGGATTGAGGCGTGACCATCCCCTCTGGGGGGTGATTTCTCGCTTTCTGTCTCTATGTCTCTCTCTGTCTGGTGAGCGCACGCGCCCTATAGCGAAAACCTCTCCAAAAAAAAAAAAAAAATCTCACGAGGCGCATGTGCATGCATACCCAAGGTCCAGGGGAGAATGGAGAAGGGGTTGCAGCATGGCTATCCTCCCTGGTGGGTAATTTCTCACTTTCTCTCTCCGTTTCTGTCTTTTGGGTGAGTCTACACATCCTATACCAAAATCCCCCCCCAAATTTTTTTTAAATCCTTAAACAAAGATAACAATAATACTAATGTTGATACAAGTCATGTCGGGTTGTGAAGCATTTACCAGGTGACATTTAATTTTATTTTAAGTAGCCTGAGTAGACTGGCAAGGTGTATTACAGAGAAGGAAACTGAGGTTCAGGTAGAGTACTTGGCCACAAGTTGCTCTGCTAATAAAAAAAAAGAGAGAGAGAGAACTGGTAGTCAAACCCCAGCCTCTAACTTAGTCCAATGTTTTTCTTTTCATTGCTGCATCAGAAACCCCATGATTACAAGAGGTGTATTACCAAGTCCTTCATAACAATTCTATTGTCCCCTAAGCTTTTCCGTAATCTTTTCTTTTCTTTTGTAGAAAGGTTTTTTGCCACAGGGCCTGTAAGCTCGCCAGAGAGACAGAAAGCGAGAAATCACCCCCCAGGGGGGATGGTCATGCCACAATTCCTTCTCCTTCATTCTCTCGGATTTTGCGCACACAGGCACATGCACCTGGCATGAGTTTTAAGCCGCCCAGTCCAGGACTCAAACTGCGGTTAACTAGCGATGCAACCATTACACCATCTGCTGGCCCCATGATCCTTTTCTTAAAAATTAAACATTTAATGAAAAAAACTGGGACCAGCAGTTGGCGTAATGGCTATGTTGCTAGACTCCCACATAGTCAACCGTGGATCGAGTCCCAGACCTGGTGGCTTAAACTCATGCCGGGTGTGTGTGCATGCATGCCCAAGATCCCAGGAGAAGGGATTGTGGTGCGGCCATCCTCCCTGGGGAGTGATTTCTCGCTTTCTGTCTCTCTGTCGCTCTCTGTCTTTCTGGCGAGTGCATGCACCCAATAGCAAAAAACTCTCCAAAATAAAAGAAAAGAACCACATTCCTGTCACACTATAGCTTGCCTGTTCTCTGATCTCCTGCCTAAACTTTACCAAGAAATCAGTTTCTAAAGCTCTTGTTCAGAATAGAGCTATAGATAAAATAGCGTATAAGTTCTTACCTGTTCAGGATCCTAGCTATATCTCTGCTGTCTTTTCCTATTGCATCCCACACTTAAACATCCCATCATAGAACCCTGCCCTACCTGCTGTGTTGCATAAACACCAAGAACAGTCCTCAGGGTTTGTCTTCTATACTCACTCATGGCTGGGATGTTCTTTCCCCTAATGGCTACACAGCTTTATTTGTCTTTATTTGGCTTTCCTCCAAGTCACCTCAGTATGGCCTTTCTTGACCACCCTATGTAAACATACATATAAATATCCCTTCAACACACACATTATGCTTCCTCTTCCCCTTATCAACATTTAACCTGATATACTCCCCTTTTTTTTAGAATTAATGTTTTTTTAAAGAACCATTCTATTTAACATTTATTTATTTATTTATTTTAATTTGACCAGAGAAGGACAGATTGAGTGAGAGAGAGATGGAGAGGGAAAGCAAGAAAGCAAGCCTCCAAGTCTGGGACTTGAACCATGGTCAGCCATGTGGGAGTCCAGCGCCCTTAACCACCATGCCACCAGCTGGCCCCTTTTATTTTTTTAATTTTAATTTTCTTTTTAGAGATTTTTGCTATAGGGTGCATTCGCTGGAGAGACAGAAAGCAAAAAATCACCCCTTGGGATGGCCATGCCACAATCTCTTCATTCTTCTCTCGGGATCTTGGGTTCACATGCACATGTGCCCAGTGTGAGTTTTAAGCCACCAAGTCCAGGACTCAAACCGCAGTCAACTATGTGGGGAGTCCAGCGACGTAACAATTACGCCATCTGCTGGTCCCAGTTTTTTGTAATGGATTTTTAAAATTTTTATTTTTAGAGATTTTTGCTATAGGGCCCATGCATTCATTGGACAGACAGAGACCAAAAGTGAGAAATCACCCCCTAGGGGTATGACCACACTGCAATCCTTTCTCCTTTCTTCCCTTGGGATCTTGGACACACATGCACGTGTACCTGGCATGAGTTTTAAGCCACCAGATCTGGGATCTCGAACTACAGTCAACTATGTCAAAGTCCAGTGATGTAACCATTATATCATCTGCTGGCCCCTGGCCCTAATTTTTCAAATTTGCTATAGTGCACATGTACTCACCAGAAAGAGACTGAGAGAGTGAGTGACTGAGTGAGAAAGCAAGCAAGCCACCAGGTCTGGACTCAAACCATAGTCCGCCATGTGGGAGTAAAGAGCCCTAACCACTATACCACCTGCTGGACCTGGCACTATGTACTTTTAAAAATTCATTTAATTTTACTTACTATTATTTTAAAATTTGCTATGGGGCATGTGTACGCACCAGAGAGAGAGAGAAAATGAGAAAACAAACCTCCAGGTACCAGACTCAGACCATGGTAGGCCTTGTGGGAGTTCAGCGCCTCAGCCACCACGCCACCTGTTGGCCCTGCTACTGTGTAATTTTATTATATCACTTCCAAAGAGTCTTGTTTAGTTTGTGATAATTTGTAAAAACACTGGTTAAGGCGCAGGACACTCCCACATGGCTGACTACAGTTCAAGTCTTGGACCCTGTGGCTTGCTTTCTCACTTTCTCTCTCTCCCCCTCTCTCTGTCCCTCTCTGGTCAAATTAAAATAAATGTATCAATCCATAAAATTAAAATAAATAATTCTTTTTTTTTTTTTTTTTTTTGCTATAGGGTGCATGCGCTCGCCAGAAAGATAGAGACAGACAGAAAGCAAGAAATCACCCCCCCAGAGGGGATGGCCACACCACAATCCCTTCTCCATTCTCTCGGGATTTGGTCACACATGCAAATGCGCCCAGTATGAGTTTAAGCTGCTGGGTCCAGGACTTGAACCGCGGTCGACTACATGGGAGTCTAGCGACACAGCCATTATGCTAACTGCTGGCCCCCAATAAATAATTCTTTTAAAAAAGTATGCAGTGCTTGGGACCAGCAGTTAGCATAATGGCTATGTCGCTGGACTTCCACGTGGTCGACTACGGTTCGCCTCCCGGCCCCAGTGGCTTAAACTCACGCTGGGCACATGTGCGTGTGTGCCCAAGATCCCGAGAGGAGAATGGAGGAGAAGGGATTGTGGTGTGGCCATCCCCCCTTGGGGGTGATTTCTCGCTTTCTGTCTGTCTGCCTCTCTCTGTCTGTCTGGCGAGCGCACGCACCTTATAGCAAAAACCTCTCCAAAAAAAGAAAAAAAAAAAGTAAGCAGTGCCATATGTAAAAGGTTTTTGCACAAAAATTGCATGTGGGGTCAGCAGGTGGCATGGTGGTTAAGATACTGGACTCCCACATGGCTGACCGTGATTCAAGTGCTGGACCTGGTGGTTTGCTTCCTCACTTTCCCTCTCTTGTTCTCTCTGTCTCTCTCTGTTGAGTGCACATGTTCTTTAGCAAATTTAAAAATAATAATAGTTAGAATAAAATTATATGTTTTCTCATTAGAATTATTTTATTTAACTTTATTTATTTATTTATTTGGTTATTTTAATTTGACCAGAAAGGGACAAAGTGGTGGTGGTGAGGGGAGGAAGAAAGCAAGCTGCCAGGTCTGGGACTTGAACCTTAGTTGGCCATGTAGAAGTCTAGTGCCCTTAGCTACCATGCCACCTGCCAGCCCCAAAGTTAGATTAAATTTTTTTTAAAAATTGAATGTGAATTTGAACCTTTATTACAGAAAGTAAAGCACTTAGGAAGCATGTTAAATCACACCATGAAGTTATAATCAGCAAAATCCAGAATGTGGGAAGTTATACCTATCGAATGTCCTAGATTCTTTTTTTTTTTTTTAAGAATTATCTATTTATTTAATTCCATTTGTTATTATTTTTTAATTTTATCAGAGAGAGGCAGAGAGAGAGAGAGGAGAAAGGGAAAGCGAGAAATCAGGCTGCCAGGTCCAGGACTCAAATCTGGGTTGGCTATGTGGGAATCCAGTGCCCCTAGCCACCATGCCACCTGCTGGCCCCAAATGACCTAGTTTTTAAATGAATGACAAAGGGGAAAAGGAGAAGAAATTTATAGATTAAAAGAATCTCTCTTTTTTTTTTTTTTTGGAGAGGTTTTCGCACTCACCAGAAAGACAGAGAGAGACAGAAAGTGAGAAATCACCCCCCAGGGGAGATGGCCATGCCACAATCCCTTCTCCATTCTCCTTTCGGGATCTTGGGCACGCATGCACATGCACCCAGTGTGAGTTTAAGCCACCGGATCCAGGACTTGAACCACCGTCGACTACATGGAAGTTCAGTGACATAGCCATTACGCTACCTGCTGGTCCCAGATTAAACGAATATTGAGGACAGCTTGTGGACTGGTTTATAAAAGGAGCTGGATCCCACATGGCTGACCTTACCGTGGCCAGCAGCTTGAA
Organism: Tupaia belangeri chinensis; assembly: GCF_000334495.1. Lineage (NCBI taxonomy): Eukaryota > Metazoa > Chordata > Mammalia > Scandentia > Tupaiidae > Tupaia > Tupaia belangeri. Next base: position 501,047 of record NW_006159987.1, on the reverse strand, counting down.
AAACATGCCAGTGCACATGTGTGCATGCCCATATCCTACCAGAATGGAGAATGGAGAAGGGATTGCAATATAATCATTTGCCCTTTCTCTCTATTACTCTTTGGCAAGCACACATGCCCTCTGGTAAATAATTTTTTTAAAAACCTATATATTTTTAAGTTTATTTATGTCTTTCATAAGTGAGAGAGACAGAGATAGCACCCCCAAAGAGGTCTCAACACCATGATCTACTTCAACCAGTCCCATATCATAGGCACATACAAGTCTAGCATACTCAAGTCTTCATACATGAGCCAGAACACTCCCAAACAAGTTAGCCTCCCAGAGCATCATGACCTACTAGTGTACCACTGTTTATCCACTGATAGAGTTTCTTTTCTTTCTTTGGAGAGGTTTTTGCTATAGGGCACATATGCTCACCAGAATGACATAGAGAGACCGAAAGCAAGAAATCACCCTCAGGGGGATGGCAGCACCGCAATCCCTTTTCCCTCCATAATCCTTTGGGATCTTGGTCACGCAAGCACACACACCAGGTCCAGGACTCAAACCATGGTTGACTACATGGGAGTCCAGCACTGTATCCATTATGCCATCTGCTGATCACGTGATAGAGTATTTTTTATAGCAGCATTTTGACTAACAGTGAGGTCAGACATGGAATTTTCCACTTACGGTATCATGTTGGCAATGGAAAGGTTTTGAATTTTAGAGCTTTCTGGATTAGGGTTGTTCAACCTATTTTTTAAAATAAATTATTGAGTATCATTTTTCCCCCTACCCTTCTAGTCTGGAGCTGATCAAGGAACCTGTTTCTACAAAGTGTGACCACATATTTTGCAAGTAAGTTTGAATGTTTTATATGACTCAATTATTATCTTTTGTGTCTGTCCTTTATAATGCAGGGAATAGATAACGTTATAGAAAAAAATAGCTTTGGACTAGCAGGTGGTGTGTTGATTGAGACTCTAGACTCCCATGTTCTGGCTGACTATGGTTCGAGTCCTGGATCTGGCGGCTTACTTTCACTTTCTGTATCTTTCTGTGTCTCTCTCTCTCTGATCAAATTAAGATAATGATAATAATGGATAAAGTTAAATAATTATTTAAAAAAAATAAAATAGCTTGGGACCAGCAGTTAGAGTAATGGCTTTGTCGCTGGACTCCCACATAGTTGACTGTGGTTTGTGTCCCAGACCCGGTGGCTTAAAACTCAGGCCGGGCACGTGTGCGTGCGTGCCCAAGATCCCGAGAGGAGAATGGAGGAGAAGGGATTGCGGCGTGGCCATCCCCCCTGGCAGGTGATTTCTCACTTTCTGTCTCTCTGTCTCTCTGTTTGTTTAGCGAGTACACACGCCCTATAGCAAAAATGTCTCCCCCCCAAAAAAATAAATAAAATAAAATAGCTTTTGGGGACCAGCAGTTAGTGTAATGGCTATGTCCCTGGATGCCCATGTCGTCGACCACAGTTCAAGTCCTGGACAAGGTGGCTTAAACTCACGCTGGGCGCATGTGCATGTGTGCCCAAGATCCCGAGAGGGGAATGGAGGAGGAGGGATTGCGGCGTGGACATCCTCCCTGGGGAGTGATTTCTTGCTTCTGTCTCTCTCTCTCTCTCTCTCTGTCTTTCTGGTGAGCACATATGTCTTATAGCAAAAACCTCTCAAAAAAAAAAAAAAGCTTTTATTTATAGAAGCTTTAGCTTCAATTAAATGACAAAGAAAATTTCAACTCATTTATTCTGCTTTGGAGTTCCTACAAAGTCATTATAACTTGGTTGTAGTCATAGTTCCTGGTAAATTATTGACATATCTGGTGGGATGTAAAATAATTTGGAACAGTTTTTATTTTAAATAATTATTTGTTAAACTTTATTTATTCATTAATTTATTTTTAATTTGACAGAGAGAGAAAGCAAGTCTGGGACTCGAACCGTGGTCAGCATGTGGGAGTGTCCAGCACCTTAACCACCATGCCACCTGCTAGTCCCCTGGAACAGTCTTTTTGTTATTTGTAGAGGGGTGAAGACTACAAATAATTGTGAAATAAGCAAATTGTGTGTCAACTTTCTCAGTTTCTCCTTTCTGTTCATTTCTGGATTTTTAAGTTTCATTGTTTGCCTGCTTTGTAATCCTTGTAAGGTAGGAAAGGGTTGGGTCAGTTCTGTGATGCAGTGGTAATGCGCTGCTCAAGACGGATGGGTCTCACATAGATACCTGCTTTGGAATCTTTTGTCCCAGTTTGCCTGAAATAAAACACCCCTGGCATGGCTGCAAGTGGCCAAGATCCAACAGGCTAGAAGATTGGAGGAAGGGGATCATGTTGTGACCAGACCCAATGTGGAGGGTGCTCACTAGAGAGAGACAGAAGAGAAAAATGAAGGAATGACCATGCCACAATCCCTTCTCTTACCTTCTCCTCTCGGGATTTGGGTACATATACACATGTGTCTGGCATGATTTCTAAACTTCCAGGTCCAGGATTTGAACCACAGTTGACCACCTGCTGGCTTAATGGAGGTAGCTTTTTGACACCCTCATTCCCCAAACTATAGAGTTAGAGTCATTGTTGAGTTTAATATGGCAGTCAAAACATCTGTATAGGTGAGAATGGACCTCAAGTCTCCTGACCCTATCTACCTGTGATTATTTTTCTCTGATAATATTGTGGGATTTGCCACAGTTCTACCTGGAATTATCACTTTCACCACTTGATTACTATGTAAATTGGGACATAGCTCTACTGTAAAATGATGGTAATATTGGGTTGTCAGGAAAGTGATGATGCATTTTTGCATAGAAAAGCATAGAAAAATACTCCATGACTTTCTCAATGACCTAATACTTTGGGATTGTGGTGTAGCTGAAGCGAAGACAATACATATTAAAGGAACTGGTCAATAAAAAGTACTAAGTTCCCCAAGATTTTTCAGCTCCTTAATCTCTTCTTCCATAGCTCTCTTTGATGTCTGTCTTCTATTTATATCCTACCCTAGCACCTGCCTCACCAGTTTTTTGTGTTCTTTATAATGGCAGAATTATTAATTGTGGGAGTGAGTTAAGCTTTTGATTATCATCCCCACTACTGTCTCTACTACTGGTCTACAGCCAATTTTGAGTTCATTTTTGTGTGTGGTGTAAGGTCAGAATCTAGTTTCATCCTTCCACATCCAGTTATCCATAAACACTTTTTAAAAAAAATTTCCTATTTAATTGTCTTGATGTTATGTATGAATTTATTTTTAAATTTTCAATTATAGTACATTGATGTATATATGTATTGTTATGCAAATACCATATTGTCTTAATAGCTTTGTAGTTAGGTGCTGAATTTTTAAACTAGTTATAATCTCCTTTTTGGTGGTGGTGGGGGGGGGATTTTTGCTATAGGGTAAGTGTGCTCACCAGAGACAGAAAGTGAGAAATCTTCCCCCAGGGGCATGGCCATGTTGTAATCCCTGCTCCATTCTTCTCTTGGGATTTTGGGCATTCATGCATACGTGCCCAGTGTGAGGTTTGTGTTTTGTTTTGTTTTGTTTGTTTGTTTGTTTGTTTTTAACTTTATTTGTTTCTTTGTTTCTTTATTTTAATTTGACCAGAGAGGAACAGAGTGAGAGTGAGAGGGAAAGTGAGATGGCAAGCTACTAGGTCCAGGACTCCAACTATAGTTGGCCATGTGGGAGTCCAGTGCCCTTAACTACCACGCCACCTGCCAGCTCAGATGTGCCCAGTGTTAGTTTTAAGCCCCAGGGTCTAGGACTTAAACCACGATCCGACCTCATGGGAATCCAGCAATGTAACCATTGTACCATCTGCTAGTCCCTAGTTATAATCATTTTATATGAACTATTTGCTGTTTATGTCTGATTATGCAGCATGAAATAATTATGGATATATCATTAAATATGCCATGCTAACTCTTTAGTAAGTTTTATTTGATCATAACAGTAAGCCATGTGCATATAAGTTCAGTTTTCATAGATCGTTGCTTATGTAGTTTGGGTTTCTGCTTATGCAGCGTCTAAAAGTGATTAGAGAAAAACATTGGTTGTAATTCACCTGCCATTATGTCTTAAAGGGCTCTTCAGGGCAGTTGTGAGATGATCTTTTCAGGGCTATTTGCCTTTTGAGTATTCACTGTACAAAGAAAGTAACTTGAATTATTCTTTTCATTTTTTATGATTTATAGGTTTTGTATGCTGAAACTTCTCAACCAGAAGAAAGGGCCTTCACAGTGTCCTTTGTGTAAGAATGATATAACCAGAAGGTATATAATGTGGGTAATAATGGGAAGTTGGAAGCAACAACAGCAAGAAAAGGTTGAAATTCTTTAATAACATAGCTGGTGTTCCTGTAAAACCATTCATCAGTAGAAAAATGTGTAAAAGCGTGTTTAGCAGACAGAGTACATTATTTCAAGTGCTGTTTTTCTGAAAGTTTTATGAGATATCTGCCTTATACCAGTACTAGAAACTTGCTACCTTTTCTAATGCTTCTCAATAGGGCAGGAATTTGAAGTCTTACCTAAAGTAGGACTGCACCACCATTCCCTTGCTAATCTTGCTTTTATTTATCTTAATTGCATTTATTTTTACTTAATTATTTATGTACATGTGATGTATTTATACGTTACGGATCTCTCCTAACACAATATGAAGCTCTACTTGGGCAGTGACTTTTTCTCAGTAAGTACTATTTCTTCAATGTTTAGGACATAGTAAGGACTCAAGTTTTGTTTTGTTTTTGTTTTTGTTTTTTTCTTTTTAATATGACCAGAGAGACAGAGAGAAAGTGAGAAAGCAAACCACTAGATCTGGTACTCGAACCATGGTCAGTCATGTGGGAGTCCAGCATCTTAACCACCACACCACCTGCTGGCCCCTCATTTTATTTAAATTTGATCAGAGAGAGAGTGAGAAAGCAAGTCACCAGGTCTAGGACTTGAACCATGACAAGCCACGTGGGACTGTCTAGCGCCTTAAACACCATGCCACCTACTAGCCCCATAAAGTATATTTTCCTTCCACATTCCAAAATCTAAATCTCCCTTTGGATGTTATTATCTATCTTTGTTTTTAAAATGATATAATCATCATCTTACAAAAATCCCTGAAGAGCAGAACCAGTAGTGAGGAGTCCAGAAGCTTTCATCTATTAAGAATAGCAAGTTCAGACCAGCAGTTAGTGTAATGGCTATGTCGCTGGACTCCCATGTAGTTGACTGCGGTTCGTGTCCCAGACCCGGTGGATTAAAACTTACGCCGGGCACATGTGTGTGCGTGCCCATGATCCCTAGAGGAGAACGGAGGAGAAGGGATTGTGGCATGGCCATCCCCCCTGGGGGGTGATTTCTCCCTTTCTGTCTCTCTATCTCTCTCTAGTCTGTCTGACCAGCACTGCTGGTCCCTAGTTTTAGATTTTTGTTAGACTTGAATAGATAACAAAAATATTATTTAAAAAATCAAGACTGCCACCCAGCTTATGCTGATGTCAGTGATCTATCAATTATATGTAATGTCACCAAGAGCTCTGTTTTTTGAATGTAGGTTTCCTACTATTGCATCTCTTTTTTAAATAATTATTTTATTTAACTTTATTTATTATTATTATCATTATTATTTTCCAGTTTGATCAGAGAGAGACAGAGGGAGAGAGAGGAAGTGAGAAAGCAAGCCACCAGTTCCGAGACTTGAACCGTGGTCAACAATGTGGGTGGGAGTCCAGTGCCTTTAACTACCATGCCACTTGCCGGCCCCCAACTATTGCATCTTATTTTTACTTGTCTATATGCTTTTCTTTATTTTTGTGTCCTTACAAAGTTGATGACTTGCTAAGTGTGTCTCTCACACACTTTAATTTCAGAAGCCTACAAGAAAGTACAAGATTTAGTCAACTTGTTGAAGAGCTGTTGAAAATCATTCATGCTTTTGAACTTGATACAGGATTGCAGTGTAAGTATTGCATAGCCTCAGGACCCAGTACTCAAAAGGCTATTCATGAAAATTCAGGAAGTTTGCACAATTATTTTCTATGATGAGGTGATAGGACTTTTTGGTCTAGGTTAATTTTAGCTCTGTTTTTGTCATCTGTTCTTAAAATCACTCCTCCTGGCTTCACACCTTATTTTATCATTCCTAAGGTGCATATTTTTTTACATCTTAACCTCTCTGCATTGTGCATGAACAGTGTGTGATTGTTTCGTGTATTTTTTTAAATAATTATTTATTTCATTTTATTTATTCATTCATTTATTTTAATTTGACCAGAGAGAGACATGGGGGGGGGAGGGGGAGTAACAAACCAAGTCACCAGGTTCAGGACTGGAACCCTGGTCAGCTATGTGGAAGTATCCAACGCCTTAACCACCATGCCACCAGCTAGTCCCATAGTGTATTTTCTTGATGGTACTGAAAATAATGGTGCATCTTACACTGTTGGTGTCTTAGATTCAGTGAAATACAGTGTTGTTAGGCAAATTTGTTAGAATTGAAGTGGCAAAGAAGTAGTAAAAATAATTTTGATTTTTCTGTGTGTTTTCCTGGGAGTATGATTCCTAAAATTTATTAAAAAAAAAAGTTCTGGGTAACTATATTGTATTGTCTTAATAAAGAGCATACTAGGATTTCTCTTGGTGCCTTTGAATACAATTAATACATTTTTTTCTAACTACAAAAATAGCATCTCTTGTAATTCACAGTTACAACCAGTTACAGCTTTTCAAAAAAGGAAAATAACTCTCCTGAACAGCTAAAGGAGGAAGTTTCTATCGTCCAAAGCATGGGCTTCCGAAACCGTGCCAAAAGACTTCGACAGGGCGAACTTGAAGATCCTACCTTGGTAAAGTCATTTTTATTTATTCTTGACAATATCTTCTTCTTTTTTTTTTTTTTTTTTTTAAGATTTATTTATTTATTTAATTCCTTTAAAAAAAATAAATGACCAGAGAGAGAGAAAGGGAAAGTGAGAAAGCAAGCCGCCAGATCTGGGACTCGAACCATGGTCAGCCATGTTGGAATCCAGCACCTTAAATCACCGCGCCATCTGCCAGCCCTGACATCTCTTCGTTGGACATTGTGAATTAGTGAAGGAGCTAGATGTTCATGGATTTTTATAACAGTTAAGAGGGATAAGTGGTAAATTAAGTGGTTAGACAAATGTTCTAATAAATAAGAGTTAGAGAAGGTCAGGGTATCTAGTATGGTCCAGAGGGACTTTATAGATTCTTCCCTTATTTTGAAGCTTTATCTGCTCAGATGCATGTCTGAAACAGGCCTAAGATCACTGGTGTTTTTAAGCATTTGTGAATTACTTCAGTTTACAATTACTTTTAGAATTATTTTATTTTATTTATTCATTCATTTATTTTAATTTGACCAGAGAGAGCCAGAGAGAAAGTGAGAAAGCAAGCTGCCAGGTCCAGGATTTGAACCATGGTCAGCCATGTGGGAGTGTTCAGCACCTTAACCACATGCCACCTGCTGGTCCACACTTCAGTTTATAATTACTGGTGTAATTATCAAAGTAAACACAGTGAATAAAAGATATTTACTATGTGAATAAAAGATATCTTAAAAATGATAGTTCTAGGACCAGCTAGGTAGCCTGATCGTTGGGGCAGCCGATCCCACATGGTGGACTCCGCAGTTTGAGTCCCATACTCAGTAACCTGAAAAACATTGTGCACTTAAGATCCCAAAAGGAGGCTAGAAGAGAAGGGATTGCAGTGTGGACATCACCACTGGGGGGGTGATTTACTTTCCGTCTCTCTTTCTCTCTATGGTGAGCACACGTACTCTATAGCAAAGTTAAAATAATAACAATAAAGGGCCAGGAGGTGGTATAGTTGTTAAGGCGCTGGGATCCCAGGTGACTAACCATAGTTTGAGTCTTGGACCTGGTGGCTTGAAAATCATGCCAGGCATGTATGCATGTGTGCTCTCTATCCAGGAAGAGAATGGAGAAGGGATTGTGGCTTTAGCCATCTTCCTGAGGGGTGATTTCTCACTTTCACTCTCACTGTTTGTCTCTCTCCAGCGAGCACATGCACCGTATGGAAAAAAAAAACTAAAAATAAATAAATAAAATAATAATGCCAGTTCTTATTGTATTAGCATTCATTTTTCAGTAGATGTAGAAGGGCTAGAACAGAAGAAGAAAAACTTTATTCAAGTAATTTTAGGCTTATAAATATTCTTTTACTAAATATTCTTAGGAGTGCTGGGGTTTAATTATCATTTATCTATTTTTCAAATTTATTTTAAGTGCCAGCTGTATTATTAGATGTGATTGGAAATGTATATCAAATATAGGTTTCAAGATACTATTTTAGGGGCTGGCAGGTGGTGTGGTGGACTCCCACACGCACTGGACTCCCACTGGCCAACAGCGGTTTGAGTCCCAGACCTGGCGGCTTGCTTTCTCACCTCTCTCTCTCGCTCGCTCTGTTCCTCTCAGGTCAAATAAAATAAACAAACAAATAAATAAACAAAATTAAAATAAAAAGTCATTATTAAGGGGCCGACAGGTGGCATGGTGGTTAAGGGCGCTGGATTCCCACATGGCTGACTGCGGTTCGAGTCCTGGACCTGGTGGCTTGCTTTCTCACTTTTCCTCTCTCTCTCATGCTGTCCTTCTCTGGTCAAATTAAAATAAATAAATAAATAAAGTTAAATAAAATAATTCTTTAAAAAATATTTTTGGGAACCAGCAGTTAACGTAATGGCATGTCGCTGGACTCCCACGTAGTCGACCGCAGTTCGCGTCCTGAACCCGGTGGCTTAAAACTCACGCCGGGCGCGTGTGCGTGCGTGCCCAAGAACCCGAGAGGAGAATGGAGGAGAAGGGATTGCGGCGTGACCACCCCCCCCGGGGGTTGATTTCTTGCTTTCTGTCTCTATGTCTCTGTCTGTCTGGCGAGCGCACGCGCCCTGTAGCGAAAAACCTCTCAAAAAAAAATAAAGTTAGCATCTCTTTGCCTTTATGTGTACCCCATGTCTTCACCAAAAAGGCACATCAGCCCCTGTTGCTCAATCTAGGAATTGTAGAATTGTACTTGAGTCATCTGTGAGTGGGTTATCCGATCCAATCCACTATCCAACCCACATCCAACA
>NW_006159987.1:464411-489975 GCF_000334495.1 Tupaia belangeri chinensis | reverse complement strand
TGGCTGACTGCGGTTAGAGTCCTGGACCTGGTGGCTTGCTTTCTCACTTTTCCTCTCTCTCTCCTGCTGTCCTTCTCTGGTCAAATTAAAATAAATAAATAAATAAAGTTAAATAAAATAATTCTTTAAAAAATATTTTTGGGAACCAGCAGTTAACGTAATGGCATGTCGCTGGACTCCCACGTAGTCGACCGCAGTTCGCGTCCTGAACCCGGTGGCTTAAAACTCACGCCGGGCGCGTGTGCGTGCGTGCCCAAGATCCCGAGAGGAGAATGGAGGAGAAGGGATTGCGGCGTGACCACCCCCCCCGGGGGTTGATTTCTTGCTTTCTGTCTCTATGTCTCTGTCTGTCTGGCGAGCGCACGCGCCCTGTAGCGAAAAACCTCTCAAAAAAAATTTTTTTTTAAAATATATGCTAGTTTATTACTTTAGAAAATTACACAGATAATGTATAATCTGTTTGGAAATATTTCAAACAACAGAAATAGGGGAAAACATTCAGATCACACACAACACAGACATTACAGTGTGTAGTTTTACAGGCATTTTTCCCAGGTGTCATAAATTTTAGTTAATTGATTATGGTCGATTTGTTTTGTCCATGGTCTCAAGTTTTTGTTCAGGGAAAAAAATAAGTGGCCAACAATTGTAGGACCTTTTTTCTTTCTTTCTTGAGAAATTTTTGCCATAGGGCACATGCGCTCACCAGAGAGACAGAAAAAAAAGCGAGAAATCATCCCCAGGGGGATGGCCACGCTGCAATCCCTAGTCTTCTATTTTTTGGGGGTCTTGGGCACACATGCATACATGCCCAGTGTGAGTTTCAAGCCTCCAGATCTGGGAATTGAACTGTGATTGGTAATGTGAAAGTCTAGTGATCTAACCATCATGCCATCTGCTGGTCCTGGTTGACTCATTTTTTATTGTACTGCTTAGCAGGAAGCCAGCCTTAGTGTCCAACTCTCTAACCTTGGAATTGTGAGATCTCTGAGGACAAAGCAACAGATGCAGCCTCAAAATAAGTCTGTCTACATTGAACTGGGTAAGGATCTCAGGTTTTATGTTTGGAACAGAGGTTACTGTATTGTTTGTCTTAGAGTTTTAACAAAAACAGTGGTCATAATTTATACATGTGGCAGGAGACTTTAAGAAGTGAAAATAAAATAACTTTATGAGCCCTGTAGTGAGTTATAAATAATATAAAAGACATTTGAAAGAAGTTTCCATAGGGAGCAAAAGAAAGGCTATCTGGTTATAAGTATATGTATGTATATATATATATATATGTATATATTTATATCTTTTGTTGTTGTTGTCAGAGTTTTTTTTTTTTTCTTTTTTGCTATAGGGCGCTTTCTGCTCTCTCCAGAAAGACAGAGAGAGAGAGACAGAAAGTGAGAAATCACCCCCTAGGGGGAATGGCCATGCCATAATCCCTTCTCCATTCTCATCTCGGGATCTTGGGCACACACGCACACATGCTCGGTGTGAGTTTAAGCCACTGGGTCTGGGACTTGAACCACAGTTGATTAGATGGGAGTTCAGCAACATAGCCATTATGCTAACTGCTGGTCCCTATATATTTTGGAACATGGAAAGTAGCAGTAAGAAGATGGTGGATTGCTACAGCATTTAGAGGAACTCAAGATAAATTATACTAGATTAAGAAGGCTTTTTTTTTTGAGAGAGAGATTTTTGCTATAGGGCGCATGTGCTCAACAGAAAGACAGAAAGCGAGAGAAATTTTTTTAGTTTAGTTTCTGCTATAGGACATGTGCACTCACCTGAGAGAGAGAAAGAGAGAAAAAGTGAGAACTCACTCCCCAAAGGAGATGGTGAATCCACAATCTCTCCTTCTCTCGAGACTTTGGGCATGTGTGCACACACATCTGGTGTTTTTCAAGCCAATGTGTCCAGGACTTGAACCGGGAAGTCAGCCATGTGGAATCCAGGGCCTTAACTACCACACCTCTGCCTGCTTTTAAAAAAAACCTTGTTTAAACCAGTAACACAGTTGTTTATTATCATTACAAGTATTATGTATTATACATAACTGTGTACACTACACTCTTATTACAACTGACAGTGCAGGTTTGTTTCCATCAGCATCACTGCAGTCATGTGAGTAATGCAGCTTGCTACAAAGTCATGATGGGTTTGATGTCGCTAGAGATAGGAATTTTTTTTTCCTTTTTTAGGTTTTTGTCATAGGGTGCATGTGCTCGTCAAAGCGGAGAAAGAAAGCACTACAGAGAGGGAAAGTGAGAAACCACCCCTTTCTCCAAGAGGAATAGCCAACCCACAATCCCTTCTCCCTTTTCCTCTGGATTTTGGGCTCTTATATACATGGGTGTGGCATGATTTTCAAGCTGCTAGGTCTGGGACTCAAGCTGCGGTCAGCCAAGTGGGAGTTCAGCACCTTAACCACTATGTCACCTGTTTGCCTCAACGATAGGAGTTTTTTGTTTGTTTGTTTTAATTATTTATGTAATTTTATTTATTATCATTATTTTAATCTGCTACAGGTCACATACAGTCACCAGAAAGAGAGAAAGTAAGAAAGCTAGCCTTAGACCAGCAGTTGGCATAATGGTTATGTTGCTGGACTCCCATGTAGTCGACTGCAGTTTGAGTCCTGGACCCGGTAGCTTAAATCATGCCAGGCACATGTATGTGCGTGCCCAGGATCCTGAGAGGAGATGGAGAAGGGATTGCGGCGTGGCCATCCCCCTCCGAGGGGTGATTTTTCACTTTCTGTCTCTCTGTCTCTCTGCTGTCTTTCTGACAAGCGCACACGCCCTGTAGCAGAAACCTCTCTCAAAAAAAAAAAGCTAGCCTCCAGGTTTAAGACTTGAACTGTGATTCGCCATGTGGGAATCTAGTTCCTTAACCACCATGCCATTTGCTGGTCCCAACAGGAATTTTTTTAAATCTCCATGGTAATCTTTTTTCTTCTTCTTCTTCTTTTTTGTAGCTAGATAACCTGTTGAGATACTTTTTAAAAAAAAAAACAATAATGTCTTATTTATTAATACTTTTAATTGTATGTTTTTATGGCATACCATATGGGTTTTTGCTTGTTTTGGAGAGGTTTTTGCTATAGGGCACATGCGCTTGCCAGAAAGACAGAAAGAGACAGAGAGACAGAAAGTGAGAAATTCCCCCCCAGGGGAGATGGCCACACTGCAATCCCTTCTCCTCCATTCTCCTCTTGGGATCTTGGGCATGCATGCACACGTGCCCTGTGTGAATTTAAACCACTGGGTCCAAGACTCGAACTGCAGTCGACTTCATGGAAGTCCAGTGATGTAACCATTATGCCATCTGCTGGTCCCCACCATATGGTTTTTCAAAGCATGCATGTAGTGTGTGATACTCATATCAGGGAATATTACCAAATATATTGTTTTCAACAAAGAACCTTACATTCTTGTGTCTGTTAAATGCTTCTTCCCTGAGTCCTTCCCACCCACTTCCAGCAACCTTTGTAAAAAGATCTTTGTGGTATGGGACCAGCAGGTGGTGTGATGGTAAGGTGCTGAACACTCCCACATGGTTGACCACAGTTCAAGTCCCAGACCTGGCGATTTGGTTTCTCGTTCCCCCCCGCCCCCTCTGGTCAAATTAAAATGAATGAGTGAATAAATTAAAAATTAAATAAAAAATAATTCTTAAATAATTTTTTAAAAAAGAGAAAACCCTCGTGGTTAAGGCAGCTGGGTCTCTCATGTCTGATCCTGTGGCTTGGACTCAGGGCTTGAGAAATATCCTAAGTACGTGTGCATGCTCAAAATTTTGACAGGATAGAGAAATGGGATGAAGGCATTGTGGTGTAACCACATTCAATTGAGAGGTGCTTTCTCCCTTTTCCTGTCTCTGTAGCCAATGCATGCAACCTCTGGCAAAATTTAAAGAAATAAAAGAACTGAGTGCAGAGTTCAAACAGGGCTCTCTAATTGTCTTTTCTTTTAAAACACATTTATAATTAGAAAGTGTGGCTCTCTTTTGTGTTCCTAAGCACCCCCATATGTTCATCATAAGCTTTTTGAATTTTATTGAAATGTTTGTCTTTTCCCCCTTAAAATAGTAAATTCCTGAACAACAGGTATTATGTCATAAAACTAACCAAAACAATTATAGTAGTAATTATTTCAGAGTGCTTCTCTATATTCTAGGCACTGTTGAGCATTTCTTGTATTTAAAAAGCATGTCAAACCTCTGAAGTTGTTACTGTGATACTCATTATTCCAGGGGGGAATGAAGGCACAGAGAGGGTCAGATTTCCCAAGATAGTAAAGCTAGTGAGTGACAGGAGGTTGGGCTTCAGAGCTTGTGCTTTGGACTACTTCTCTGGTTGTCTTGGTTGTGTAACATATGTGATTGTGCCCGTCATGTAGTAGGTGTTCAGTAAATATTTCTAGATAAATACATGAGTATTTTTTTGCACCAAATACATGTTTTGGGTTAATCTTTTCAATGGAAAACCTTTTTACTGATTTGTTTTTGGGGATTTGGGGGGGAACTTTTTTAGGATCTGATTCTTCTGAAGATACAGTTAATAAGACAAGTTATTGCAGGTGAGTTAAAGGGAGCCTTTGTCTATAAAGCTGATATTTTTATGTTTAATTAATATAGAATCATGTCACTGGAAGAAGCCTTAGATCACATCTAGTTAATCCCTGAATTTATAGCTGAGGAAATACCTTTTTGTTTTGTTTGTAATGCCCAGAGGAGTTTAGGATAACGGCAAAACTGTGTACATTTCTAGCTGTGTTCCTCATATATGGCAGTACTGTACAGTGGTGACTGTGGCTGATGAAAATATAAAAGACTCCATTTTCAACCTTCTCTTTGCTCTGTTCTTAATTTCACTTATCTCTCACACTTTATGTAAATTATACAATAATCTATAAGCAGCCCCCAAGTGGCTTAATTGTCAAGTTGCTTTCCTTGGGAATTACTGCTTGGCCCTAACATCTTTGTTACCTGTACTATACTACGATGGTATTATTGTCAATCAGTTTTTATGAGACTCTTTCCTAATCTCACTTTGGTCTTAAAAGAAGCATAGAAAGCAATGTAGCAATGTGACTGTTTTTGCATTTTATCTGCTCTATCCTAGTGTTCCTTTTTTTAGATATATGTGCTCCTGCCTTCTCATTAAGATATACTTTTAACCATTTTTTCAAAACTGTGTTTGTGCTGTCATTTAAATTTTGGCTCTCATTTATATATCCAGAAGCAATATTCTACTCCTCTGATTTTTATGTCTATGTCTCCTCAGTCTTTGACCATTCCATTTAAACTAGAAGTTACTAAAGGAGAGATTTCAAAAAGTCAACCACATTTGTCAGCTACTGTAGCCCTACCTGGAGGAACTAATGTGTTTCTTTTTGCTCATTAGACAGCTCTGTGTGCTTATAACTAGTGTTTCTCATTAGGGTCCCTGTCTTTTCCCTACCGTGCAAAAGTTTTTTTTTCCCTACAGTGCAAAAGACCAAGAATTGTTACAAATCACTCCTCAAGGAGCCAGAATTGAAGCCAGCTTGGATTCTGCAAAAAACGGTAATGACACATCTTCCTAACTTAACAGGCACTGATGAGAGGGTCGATAGATACAGTATTGTAATTAGATTATTCTGAGACCATTTGGAACATTTATAATTCATAACATCTCTTGGCTGAGTTAGAATATTGTTCTTTTTCAGATGTCATGGTACAGCCTGATACATTTCAATGGTACCAGGCTAATGTGATTATAATAGTACCCCACATAACTAGTTGTTGCTCTACTTTTTCTTTTTTCTTTTTTTTTTTTTAAGATTGTTTTAGTTTTTATTTTGCCAGAGGCTCACCAGAGAGTAAGAAAGGAGAAAGTACCCTCCATGGGAATGGTCACGCCACAATTCCTTCTCTTCCATTTCTCTTCTCTTTCTAGATATTGGCGATGGATACACACACCCTCAACTTGTTTTTTTGTTTGTTTGTTTTAAATAATTATTTACTGGGACTAGCATATGATGTAATGGTTACATTGCTTGACTCCCATGTAGTTGACCATGGTTTGAGTCCTATACCTGGCAGCTTAAAACTCACTCTAGGCACTTGTGTGTGCCAAAATCCCAAGAGGGGAGTGGAAGAGAAGGGATTATGGTGTAGCCATTTGCTCTGGGGGTGATTTCTTGCTTTCTGTCTCTTTCTCTGGTGAGTGCACGTACCCTATAGTAAAAATATCTCTAAAAAACTTTTTGTGGGGAGAGGTTTTTGCTATAGGGCGCGTGCGCTCGCCAGACAGACAGAGAGAGACAGAGAGACAGAAAGCGAGAAATCACCCCCTAGGGGGATAGCCACATTGCAATCCCTTCTCTTTTCTCCTCTCGGGATCTTGGGCACACACGCACATGTACCCAGAATGAGTTTAAGCCATCAGGTTTAGGACTTGAACTGCGGTCAACTACATGGGAGTCCAGCGACATAGCCATTACGCCAACTGCTGGTCCAGTTTTTATTTTTTTAATGAATTATTTTATTTAACTTTATTTATTTATTTTAATTTGCCCAGAGAGGAACAGAGAGAAAGAGAGAGAGAGAGAAAGTGAGAAAGAAAGACACCAGGTCCAGGACTTGAACTACGGTCAGCTGTGTGGGAGTCCAGGACCCTTAACCACCACCCCACCTAACTGTCCCACTGTCTACTAGTTCTTAAGGATATGAACATAAATGTACATATGAATATGAATCTGGGGAACCAGCAGTTAGCGTAATGGCTATGTCACTGGACTCCCAGTTGACCACGGTTCGCGTCCCGGACCCAGTGGCTTAAAACTCACGCAGGGCGTGTGTGCGTGCGTACCCAAGATCCCGAGAGGAGAATGGAGGAGAAGGGATTGCGGCGTTACCATCCCCCCTGGGGGGTGATTTCTCGCTTTCTGTCTCTATATCTCTCTCTGTCTGTCTGGTGAGCGCACGCGTCCTATAGCGAAAACCTCTCCAAAAAAAAAAATATATATATATATATATGAATATGAATCTAGCTAGAACAGAGTACTGTACATCTTATGGCCTATAAATAGTTGGCTTTTGGGACTAGCAGATGGTGTGATGATTATATTATTGGACTCTCACATAGTAGACTACAGTTTGAGTCCTGAACCCAGCAGTTTAAAACTCATGCTGGGCATGTGTGTGTGTATGCCCAAAATCCTGAGAGGAAAATGGAGAAGGGATTGTGGTATGGCTGGCCCCCACCGGGGGGGGTTTCTCGCTTTCTGTCTCTCTGGCAAGCATATGTATCCTATAACAAAAATCTCCCTTTAAAAAAAAATTGGGGGAACCAGCTATGTCACTGGACTCCCATGTAGTCGACTGTGGTTCGAGTCCTGGACCCGGTAGCTTAAACTCACACCAGGTGTGTGTGCATGCGTGCCCAAGATCCCAAGAGGAGAATGGAGGAGAGGGGGTTGTGGCGTGTCCATCACCCCTGGAGGGGGGGTGTGATTTCTCTCTTTCTGTCTCTCTGTCTTTCCAGCAAGCACACAAGCCCTACAGCAAAAACCTCTGGTGGTTAAGGTGCTGGACACACCCACATAGCCAACCATGGTTTGAGTCTCAGACCTAGCCGTTTGCTTTCTCACTCTTTCTCTCTCTCTAGTCAAATTAAAATAAATGAATGAATAAATAAAATTTTAAAAATAATTATATTTTTAAAATTTGGCTTTTAATTAACTCTTTGAGGCTAAGAAAAATAGGTGTGATTTATGCATAGAGAAAATTTTCAAATTAAAATTCTGACTGTTCTAAATGGAACTAAAGAGAATCTTTTTTTAAAATTATTTAATTTTATTTATTCATTCATTTATTTTAATTTGACCAGAGAGAGATACACAGAGAGAGAGAGAGGGAAAGTGAGAAAGCAAGCCACCAGGTCTGGTACTCGAACTGCAGTCGGCCATGTAGGAATGTCCAGCATCCTAACCACCACACCACCTGCTGGTCCCCTAAAGAGAATCTAATAAGAATTAAATGAAAAAGGGTAAACTGCATCTTCAGTATACGTGGTAGTTTATAGGTTTGGTGTCTCTAAAAATAGCCAGTTGCTTCATTTCTACCCCCAATTTATATTAAGTATATACTTTTACATGATAATTCACTTTTTTAAGTACCTTGTTATTTTTGTATATTTTCAGCTGCTTGTGAGTTTTCTAAGAAGGACATAACAGATACTGAACATCATCAATCCAGTAATAAAGATCTGAACACCACTGAGAAGCATGCAACTGAGAGGCATACAGAAAAGTATCAGGGTATTTCTGTTTCAAACTTGCATGTGGAGCCATGTGGCATAAATACTCATGCCAGCTCATTACAGCATGAGAACAGCAGTTTATTACTCACTAAGGACAGAATGAATGTAGAAAAGGCTGAATTGTGTAATAAAAGCCAACAACCTGACTTAGCAAGGAGCCAGCAGAGCAGATGGACTGAAAATAAGGAAACATGTAATGATAGGCAGATTCCCAGCACAGAAAAAAAGGTAGATCTAAATGCTGATCCCCTGTGTGGAAAGAAAAAACAAGCTAAGCAGAAACCTGTATGTTCTAACAGTCCTAGAGATGACCAAGATTCTCCTTGGATAACTCTAAATAGTAGCATTCAGAAAGTTAATGAGTGGTTTTCCAGAAGTGATGAAATGTTAACTTCTAACGACTCACATGATGGTGAGTCTGAAATAGCTGGTGCATTCGAAGTTCCAAATAAAGTAGATGAATATTCTGGTTCTTCAGAAAAAATAGACTTAATGGCCAACGATCCTCATGATGCTTTAGTAAGTAAAAGTGAAGGAATCTACTCCAAACCAGTAGAGGGTAATATTGAAGATAAAATTTTTGGGAAAACCTATCGGAGGAAAGCAAGTCTTCCTAACTTGAGCCGTGTAACTGATGATCTAATTAGAGGGGCATTTGTTACAGAGCCTGAGATAACTCGAGAGCGTCCCTTCACAAATAAATTAAAGCGTAAAAGGAGAACTATATCAGGCCTTCATCCTGAAGATTTTATCAAGAAAACAGATTTGCCAGTTGTTCAAAAGACTCCTGAAAAGATAAATCAGAGAACTGACCAAATAGAGCGTAATGGTCAGGTGGTGAGTATTGCTGATAGTGGTAATGAGAATGAAACAAAAAGTGATTATATCCCGAAAGAGAAAAATGCTAACCCAATGGAATCATTAGAAAAAGAATCTGCTCTCAGAACTAAAGCTGAGCCCATAAGCAGCAGTGTAAGCAATGTGGAACTAGAAATAAATAACCACAGTTCAGAAGCACCTAAGAAGAATAGGCTGAGGAGGAAGTTCTCTGCTAGGCATATTCGCACACTTGAACTAATAGGCAATAAAAGTCCAAGCCCACCTAATCGTACTGAACTACAAATTGACAGTTATTCTAGCAGTGAAGAGAGAACGAAAAAGGGTGAGCAAATGCCAGTTGGACACAGCAGAAAGTTTCAACTTGGGGAAGAGAAAGAACCTACAACTGGAGCCAAGAAAAATAACCAGCCAAATACAGAAATAAGTGAAAGACGTGCCAGTGGTGTTATCCCAGATCTGAAGTTAACAAACATACCTGGTTTTTTTACAAACTCTTTGAGTTCTAATAAACTTCCAGAATTTGTCCATCGTAGCCTTCAAAGAGAAAAAGTAGAAGAGAACCAAGAAACAATTCAAGCATCCAGTAGTACCAAAGATCTGGTATTAAGGGGAGAAAGGGGTTTGCAAGATGTAAGGTCTGCAGAGAGTACCAGTATTTCTTTGGTACCTGATACTGACGATGGCACCCAAGATAGCATCTCATTACTAGATACTAACCCCTTAGCTAGGAAGGCAAAAACAGCACCAAATCAATGTGTGAATCAGAGTGAGACAACTGAAAACCCCAAGGAACTTATACACAGTTGTTCCAAAATTACTAGGAATGAAGGCTTCAAGGATCCATTGAAACGTGAAGTTAATCTTATTCAGGAGATGAGTGTAGAAATGGAGGAGAGTGAACTTGATACTCAGTATTTACAGAATACATTCAAGAGTTCAAAGCGTCAGTCATTTGCTCTGTCTTCAAATCCAGGAAATCCAGAAAAGGAACATGTCTGTGTTAAAGAAGAAAGTCTGAAAGAGTCTAACATCAAACATATACAGGCAGTTAGTACCACGGTTTTTCAGAAAGATAAGCTAGGTGATTTTGCTAAATCTGGCATTAAAGAAGTCCCTAGACTTTGTCCATCATCTCAGTTCAGAGGCAATGAAACTGATCTCATTACTGCAAATAAACCTGAAGTTTCACAAAACCCGTATCATATGCCATTACTTTATCCTGTCAAGTCACCTATTATAACTAAAAGTAAGAAAAACCTGTCAGAGGAAGGGTTTGAGGAACATGCAATGTTACTTGAAAGAGCAATGGAAAATGAGAACATCATTCAAAGTACAGTGAGCACAATTAGCCAAGATAACATTAGAGAAGGTGCTTTTAAAGAAGCCAGCTCAAGCAGTATTAATGAAATAGGTCCTAGTACTAATGAAGGAAGCTCTAGTATTAATGAGGTGGGTTCCAGTGGTGAAAACGTTCAAGCAGAACTAGGTAAAAAGAGAGGATCTAAATTAAATGCTGTGCTTAGATTAGGTCTTATGCAACCCGAAGTCTATAAGCAAAGTCTTCCTTTAAGTAATCGTAATGATCCTGAAACAAAAAGACAAGAAAAAAATGAAGGAGGAGTTCAGGCTATTAAAGATTTACCTCCATGTCTAATTTCAGCTAATCTAGAGCAACCTATGGAAAGTAGCCATGCTTCTCAGATTTGTTCTGAGACACCTGATGATCTGTTAGATGATGATGAAGGAAAAGAAAATAGCTTTGCTGAGGTTGATGTTAAGGAAAGATCTGCTGTTTTTGGCAAAACTGTCCAGAGAAGAGAGTTAAGAAGGAGCTCTAGCCCTTTAACCCGTGCATGTTTGGCTGAGGGTCAGCAAACAGGAGCTCAGAAATTAGATTCATCAGAGAACCTATCTAGTGAGGATGAAGAACTTCCCTGCTTCCAACACTTATTATTTGGTAAAGTAAATGGCACACCTCAGTCTACCAGACATAGCACTGTTGCTGCAGAGTGTTTATCTAAGAAAACAGAGGAGGACCTAGTAGCATTGAAAAATAGCTTAAATGACTGCAATGACCAGGAAATACTGACAAAGACATCCCAGGAACATTACCTTAGTGAGGAAGCAAAGTATTCTGTTAGTTTATTTTCCTCACAGTACAGTGTATTAGAAGACGTGACGACAAATAAGAATACACAGGATCCCTTCTTGATGCTTTATCCTCCTTCCAAACAAATGAGGCCGTGCTCTGAAAACCAGGAAGTTGTTCTGAGTGACAAGGAATTGATTTCAGATGATGAAGAAAGGGAACCTGGCCTGGAAGATGATTACCAAGAAGAGCAGAGTTTGGATTCAAACTTAGGTATTAGACCCAGGCTTTTGTTTGCCTGTTTATTAAAGTGAGCTAAATTTAAATGTATACCTTTGGGAGAGTGCATTTATGACTTTCTAAATACAGTAAAACTGCTTCTTAAGTTAGAAACTTGTTCCTCCTAAGGTGCTTTTCCTTAAAAAATCAGAAGTTCTTCAGACTTAACTAGAACACCTCTGATTGAATGAGATTTAGTGTCCTAATTAGTGAACTTGTTTCTAGTTTTCTTTTTTTTTTTTTTTTGCAATAGGGCGCGTGCGAGAAATCACCCCCCAGGGGGGATGGCCACTCCGCCACAATCCCTTCTCCATTCTCTCGGGATTTTGGGCATGCACGCACACGCGCCCGGTGTGAGTTTTAAGCCAACAGGTCCAAGACACGAACCGTGGTCGACTACATGGGAGTCCAGCGACATAGCCATTATGCTAACTGCTGGTCCCGTTTCTAGTTTTCATTGTTAGGATTTCTAAGAAGAAATCCTGGTGTCCCAAAGCAAGAAATTTAATCAATTCATGTGACATGAAGGTAAAACCAGTCCTGCCAACAAAAAGAAACAGATGTAGCAAGTCGCAGTATTAACAGTCTCTTCTTACATCTGAACTTCTGTTTTTATTATTTAAGGTGAAGCAGCATCTGAGTATGAAAGTGAAACAAATCTCTCTGAAGACTGCTCAGGACTATCCTCTCAGAGTGATATTTTAACCACTCAGGTAAAAAGCATGTGTGGATATTTATGTGTGGTATCCTATGCATTCAGTAGAATATATCTGACATCTTATGTTTGGCGGCATCTTTTTTTTTTTTTTAAACATTTATTTGTTTATTTGTTATGGTTTTCAGGATGCTGGATGATCCAGGACTTAAAACTCAGTCAGCCATGGGGTAATTCATTTCCCCAACCCCCATGCCACCTGATATCCCCCAACAACATTTAAGAATTAATGGCACCAGCAGGTGGCATGATGGTTAAGGTACTGGACTCCCACATGGACAACCACAGTTCAAGTCCTGGACCTGGTGGCTTGCTTTCTCTCTCTCTATCTCTATCTCTCTCTGACAAGCATGCATGCCCTGTAGCAAACTTTAAAAATAATTATAATAACGATAAATAAATATTTTTTTAAAAAAGAATTACTATCAACTCCCTCAGAGAACCTAAGTCTATTTATTTTCCTTATCAGAGGGTATGTGTGCTCCTCAGAAAGAAAGACAGTACCATCCATTGAGAAAGTAGCCATACAGTGATCCTTTTGCCTCCATTTTTATATCTCATCAAGATTTGGGACATATCGGGGACCAGCAGTTAGCGTAATGGCTATGTTGCTGGACTCCTATGTAGTCAACCGCGGTTCGAGTCCGGGACTTGGTGGCTTAAACTCATGCCGGGCGCATGTGCGTGCATGCCCAAGATCCCGAGAGGAGAATGGAGGAGAAGGGATTGCGGCGGCGTGGCCATCCCCCCTGGGGGGTGATTTCTCGCTTTCTATCTGTCTGTCTTTCTCTGTCTGGTGAGCACACACGCCCTATAGCAAAAACCTCTCCCCAAAAAGAGATTTAGGACATGTTCATATGCGTGCCCAGTGTGTTTCCCAAGCTTCTGGGACTGGGATTCAAACTGTAGTCAGCCACATGGGACTTGACTCCCTGTGTACAAGGCTATAAGCCAGTCCTCTCTCTCCCTTAATTTTTATTTTGTAGAAGTGTCCCCAAAATTTTCCCCAATTTTTTTTTGGAGAGGTTTTTGCTATAATGCGTGTGCACTTGCCAGAAAGACAGAGAGAGACAGAGAGACAGAAAGCAAGACATCCCCCCTGGGGGTGATGGCTACGCCGCAATTCCTTCTCCTCCATTCTCTTTTCGGGATCTTGGGCACGCACACACATACACTTGGCGTGAATTTGAACCACGGTCAACTTCATGGGAGTTCAGTGATATAGCCATTATGCCAACTGCTGGTCCTCAAATTCTTAATATTCAAAAATTGAGACTGAGGACCAGCATGTGGTGTGGTAGTTGAAGACTGGACTTCCACTGGCCAACCACGGAGTCCCATACCTAGTGACTTTCTTTTGCACTTTCTATTTCTCTCTTTATATATTTGTCTCCCACTAGATTGACAACTTCTTATAGTTCCATCTTTGTAAAATCCAGGGTTGTACAACAGTTTGTATAGTGTTTAAGGCACTGGACTCCCACATGGCTGATTGCAGTTCAAGTCCTGGACCTGGCAGCTTGATACCCATGCAGGGAGTGTGTATGTGTGTGTATGCCCAAAATCCTGGGAGGAGAATGGTGGAGGACGACCATCCCTCCTAGGGGGTGATTTTTTGCTTTCTCTGTCTGTCTGTCTGTCTGTGTGTGTGTGTGTCTTCTGTGTCTCTCTCTGTGCACACACACTACAGCAAAAAAATCTTTAAAGAAAAAAAAATAATGAGGAACTGGCATGGTGTTTCAGAGCGCTGGGCTCCCACATGGCCTGGACCTGATGGCTTGCATTCTCACTTTCTCTTTTACTTTGTCCCTCTCTGGTCAAGTTTTGCAAAATAATAAGTAAATAAATAGATAAAGTTAAATAAAACAATTCTTTTTAAAAAAAGAAAGATTAAACCAGTGCCAGCCAGTAGCACGATAGTTAGGGCAGCTAGCTCCCATATGAATGTCAGTGTAGTTTGAGTCCCAACGCAGTTGGTTTAAGAGACACACCGGGCATGTGTGTGTGTGTGAGTGAGTGTGTGTGTGTGTGTGTGTGCCCAAAATCCTGAAAGAAGAATTGGAAAAGGGACTAAGGTGTGGCCATCCCCCATCAGGGGTCCTTTCTCATGTTCCGTGAATCTCTCTCTCTCTCTTTGTCTCTCTCAGTGAACACCTATGCCCTCTAACAAGTGGAGGGGGGATGAAAGATCAGTCTAGTCTGTGTTCTTTCAGTCCCTGTGGTAGTTGATAGTTATTTTCCTGTACTTTTGTCAGTACTAGGTGGTATCCAGCTTTCAGATCTTCTGCATCTTGCCATTGTATGAGGACTGCCGATAGAGAGGGCTTGCTTTCCACCATGCATTCTCTGTGCAGAGCTAATCTCTCTAGGCTCATTACCCATTGGGTACCTGAGTTGTTACCGTTATCCTCCATTCTGCAAAATTGATGAAAAGACCTAGAGGCCTTTTCTTTGTTTACAATTCCTGTAATTTTTTCTGGATGTAGATTTGGATCTCTGTCAATGTGACTGTCACCTAATTCTGTCCCTTGTGTGTTAAAGTTTTAGCTTCCAGTTTTTGGTTCCATCTACCTTAGCTATACTGTATTTTCTTTGACATTCAATGAGCCACTTCCATGTTGTTTGAATCCCTTACGTTATTCTATTTTTTTAAAGATTTAGTTATTTATTTAATTCCATTTGTTATTAGTTTTCAGTTTGAGCAGACAGAAACAGAGAGAACGGGAAAGCGAGAAAGGAAGTTGCCAGGTCGGGACTCGAACCATGGTCAACCATGTGGGAATCCAGCGCTCTTAACCACCATACCACCTACTGGCCCCATTTTACAAAGTGTTTTTATCAAGCATCCTTCCCAAACAGCTGAAGTCTGGTTTTAGGTTACCTTTACCTAGAGTACTACAGACAGGAAAATTTATTAAAGGGAGATCTTTCCCCTCTGTTTATGTAGAACTGAAGGAAAATATGAGTTAGTATCTTTTTTACTTAAGACTGAGTATGTTCATTTACTAAAATAACTGCTTTAAATATTTGTTGCACATTACTATCTGCTAATATTAAAGAGACTAATGACTAAGGGAAGATTCCTGTCATCAAGGAGATCTTGAATTCCACTTGGGTATATTAGTGCAGTAGCAGTGGTCAGAAGATCATCATCTTAATAGGAGACAGATAATTGGGGGGGACTTCTGAAGGAGGCATTTGAGCTGGGCCTTGAAAGATGAGAATTTTTCTGGGTGGAGAGGCAGCAACTGAGGCAAAGACAGAGGCATAGAATACCCAGGAGGGCCAGCAAGTGCCTTGGTGGTTAAAGCAGCTGGATCCCACATAGCCGATTGTACAGTTCAAGTCCTGGACTCACCAGCTTGAAAAACATGCCAGGTGCATGTGCATGTATGCCCCAAATCCCAAGAGAAATACATGCACTCTATAGCAAAAAACTTTAAAAAAAAAAAAAAAAAAAAAAAGAATTCCCAGGAAACAGTTGTCCTGTGTCACAAGGAAATGACATATGAGGAGTATTGGGGAGAAATAAGAGATAAGATCAGGGGGTGAAGCTTTTTGAGTGCTATACTAGGAATTTGGAGTTTATCCTGAGGGCAGTAATGACTAACGATTATATAGGGTTCAGAAAGTATTAACTTATCTGAGCAGTGGTATACCACTAAGGTCCTTATGGAAGACAGACATGGTAAGCATGGCTTTTAGGAAACTTCTGCAATAATGTAGCTGTACTAAAAGAGCATAATGAGAATTGAACAGAATAGTAAAGTTAATTAAAGAAACACTTTAGAATTAGAATCAAGAAAGGGCCGGCGGTGGCTTGGTGGTTAAGGGCTCTGGACTTCCACATGACCTACCGTGGTTCGAGTTCCAGACCTATTGGCTTGCTTTCTCACTTTCCGTTTTTCTTTCTCTCTCTCTGATCAAACTGGAAAATAATAATAATAAATGAAGTTGTGTTTTTTGTTTTTTTTTTTGTGTGTGTGGAGAGGTTTTTGCTATAGGGTGCGTGCGCTCGCTAGAAAGAGAGACAGAAAGAAAGCAAGAAATCCCCCCCCCGGGGGGGGGGGTGGCCACAATCCCTTCTCCTCCATTCTCCTCTCGGGATCTTGGGCACGCACACACACGTGCCCAGCGTGAGTTTAAGCCACCAGTTCCGGGACTCAAACTGCAGTCGACTACATGGGAGTCCAATGACATAGCTATTATGCCAACTGCTGGTTCCAAGTTAAAATAATTATTTAAAAAAAAAAATTTTTGAATCAAGAAGACTTAGTAACCTATTTGGTTTTCTTCTTCCTTATCTATTTGGCCAGTTGCCTGTAGGGGAGTTTAAGTTATAAAATAATTCCTTTGGGAAAACCCAAAGGCAAGTTACCTAATTCTCTCATTACTGTTTTTTTCTGACTATTTAATGGCTACATAGGAGGTGGATATGCTGGCTGTGGCAATAGTGACTAACACAGTTTAAAGCATTGGTCAGATATCTGTGTGGTTTTATTCTGGGTTTATTGAGGCAGGATCTTTGCTAGGGTCTGATCAGTGATGTAACTACTCATAAGCACCACGTGGTGGCAATGGCGCTTCTACAGACATTGGCAGCAAAGCCATCTCAGGATAGCAGTGGAAACCTTTATGAAACTGGGAATGCATTTTCTGGTCATAAAAACCTCCTAAAAAACTATGAACTCAGTGTAGCAGGAGAAATAAGATGGCTTATTTTTAACAAAGGGCAAAGTCATTTTCAAAGATCAGAAGAAGAAGAAATTGAAGGTGAAATGATCTGTGTCCCATCTACTCTGTCCCCATTCCATGTCCCTACCCCCTGTAATCAGGCTTGCTGGCAACCATATATATATATATATTTTTTTTCTTTATTATAATTACCAGAGGGCACGTGCGCTCACTAAAGAGAGACAGGGAAAATAGCACCCCCCAGTGGAGCATGGTCACACTGCAATCTCTTCTGCATTATCTATGTTGGGGTTTTTGGATCCACACACACATGTTCCTGGCATGTTTTTGTAGCTGCTGGAACAAGGACTCAAACCACAGTCCGCCATGTGGGATCCAGCTCCCTTTAACCACTAGGCTGTGGGGCTGGCTCATTGATGTTTCTTGAAAAAGTGATGACAAAATGTGTATTTTAGAATATTCATTAAATATCTAAATGCTTTGTTCATCAAATACCCTAGACGTGGTATAAACAATAGGAGCCCCATGAGCAAGAAGAACCCGTTATCTAATTATTTTTTTAAGATTTCTTTTTTTTTTAAATTTATTTATTTTATTTATTTTTCATTTGACCAGAGAAGGACAGAGAGAGAGAGAGAGAGAAAGAACAAGAGAGAGAAAGTGAGAAAGCAAGCCACCAGGTCCAGGACTCAAACCACGGTCAGCCATGTGGGAATTTAGTGCCCTTATTAACATTTATTTATTTCTTTTATTTGTTTGTTTATTTTTAATTTCGACCAGAGAGAAAGCAAGCCACCACTTGCCATGCGGGAGTCCAGCACCCTTAACCACCATGCCACCTACTGGCCCCGAGAGTGATATTTTTGACCAGGTTTTACCACGTCAAGATTCTCCTACTCCAACTTTCTGGTTAGTTAGGGCCGTAGGCACGCTCCTCCCATTTTCACCACTATTGGATCTAAGAACTCACTGTGTTGAACTGAAAACAATAACTGTCCTTGCAGGTTTTCTCAGGGCTCCCACTGTTGAGGCCTTCACTCTACCAGGTCCTTCTCTCTAATGATCTCTAGGTATCCTGTCCCTTAATGGGCAGCATTATAAGGGTTATATCCCCAGCATGAGAACAGTGCCTTGCACGTAATAAATAGATGGTCAATAAATAATTGTCAAATGAACCAAGTAAATAAATTCATGAATTAGCCTTTTGTTCTTTCTGTTAGAAGCTGATGGGTCAAAGAATCCCAGCAGGGCTCACCCTGTAGTTTAGTGATTAAGAGAGCTGGATTCCACATGACTGACCATGGTTCAAATCTGGCCCCAGTGGTTGAAAAATAAACATATCAGTGGCCAGCAGGTAGTGTGGTAAAGGCCCTGGACTCCCACATGGCTGAACCCAGTTCAAGTCCCAGACATGGTAGCTTGAAAATCACACCCTGCATGTGTGTGTACATGTCTAAAATCCCAAGGAGGGAGAAGAAAGGATTGTGGCATAGCCATTTCCCCTGGGATATAGTTTCTCACTTTCCTTCTCTGTCTCTCTAACAAATACACAATCCCTATGGCAGAAACATTAAACAAAAATAAAATTAAATAGATGTGTTGGGTGCACATAGATGCAAAATCTCATCAGGATGGACAGGATGAAGAGATTGTGGTGTGACTATGCCCCACTTGGGGATGCTCGCTCCACCCTTGAGCACGTGTGCACACACCCTCTGGCAATTATAAATTTCTTTTAAAAAATGAATCCTGGGGGCTAGCAGATGTTGTAGTGGTTACCACACTAGACTCCAGGTTGGAGTCCTGGCGGCTTAAAAATCACGCTGGCAGATGGCATGATGGTTAAGGCTCTGGACTCCCACATGGCTGACTAAAGTTTGAGTCCTAGGCCTGGCTGCTTGCTTTCCCACTTTTCCTCTCTCTCTAGTCAAGTTGAAAAATAATAATAAATAAAATAAACCTCGTGAAAAACAGAAGGTAACCAGCAGTTGGTGTAATGGCTATGTTGCTGAACTCCCATGTAGTCAACCTCGGTTTGAGTCCCAGACCCAGTGGCTTAAACTCATGCTGGGCGTGTGTGCATATGTGCCCAAGATCCTGAGAGGATAAGGGAGCAGAAGGGATTGTGGTGTGGCCATCCGCCCAGGGGGGTGTGGGGGGGTAATTTCTCGCTTTCTGTCTCTCTGTCTCTCTCTTATCTTCCTGGTGAGTGTATGTGCCTTATAGCAAAAACTTCTCAAAAAATAAATAAATAAAGATCACCCTGGGCACATGTGCATGCATACCCAAAATCTCAGGAGTAGAATGAAGAAGGGATTGCAGCATGGCATCTCCCTAGGGTTGGGGAGGTGATTTCTCTTACTCTCAGTGTCTTTTCAGTGAGCATAGATACTCTTTGGCAAAAACTTTAAAAAAGAAAAATGAGGGTCCGGCAGATGGTGTGGTACTTAAGGGCGCTGGACTCCCACATGGCCACCTGTGGTTCAAGTCCTGGTCCCGGAAGCTTGAATTCTCACTTTCTCTCTCTCTCTCCCCTTCCCTCTCTGATCAAATTTAAATAAATAAATTAAGATAAAACAATTCTTAATAATAATAATAATGGGGTCACGACCAGCAGTTGGTGTAATGGCTATGTCGCTGGACTCCCATGGTTCGAGTCCTGGACCCAGTGGCTTGAACTCATGCCAGGTGCATGTGCGTGCATGCCCAGGATCCCAAAGAAGAGAATGGAGGAGAAGGGATTGTGGCATGGTCATCCTCCCTGGGGGTGGGGGTGATTTCTTGCTTTCTGTCTCTCTGTCTCTCTCTGTCTTTCTGGTGAGCATACACGCCCTATAGCAAAAACCTCTCCAAAATAAAAAAAAATAAAAAATAATAATAATGGGGCCAGCAGGTGGCGTGATGGTTAAGGGCACTGGACTCCCACATGGCCAACCTGGTTCAAATTCTGGACCTGACAGCTTGCCTTCTCACTTTCCCTCTCTGTCTCTCAATTTGTCCCTCTCTAGTCAAATTACAATAAATGAGTAAATAAATATATAAAGCTAAATAAAAATAATTCTTTTAAAAAATAGTAATAATGGTAATAAATAAAATAAATAATTGCAAAAAGAAAAATGAATTCCAGGGGCCAACAGGTGACTTCATGGTTAAGGAACTGGACTCCCACATGGGTAACCATCATTCCAGTCTCAAACCTCGCACCTGGAAAATCATGCTGGATGTGTGTAGATTCATGCCCAAAATCCTAGCAGGAGGAGAAAGGATCACAGTGTGGCCATTCTTCCTGGGGGTGATTTCTCACTTTACCTCTCTCTCTGGCAAGCGCATACACCCTATGGCAAAAACATGAAATAGATTCCGTGGAACCAGCCGGTGGCATGGTGGTTAAGGCAGTTGGACCCTAAATGGGTGGCTATGCAGTTTGAGTTCTGATGTGTGAGCCTGCCCAAAGGAGAGTGGAGGAGAAAGGGTGTCATAGCCATCTCCTACAAGGTTGCTTTCTCCCTTCCTCTCTCTCTGTCTCTTTAGCAAGTGCATGCACCCTATAGCAAAAAGTATGTGTGTGTGTGTGTGTGTGTATAACCTTAATTATTTTTTCACTCTCTAGCGTTAAAACAAAATTACCAGCTTCAAAAAGACATCACAGGAAACCAGCAGGTGGTATAGTGGTTGAGGTGTTAGACACTCCCATATGGCTGACCATGGTTCGAGTCCCGGACCTCGTTACTTGCTGTCTCACTTTCTCTCTCTCTGGTCAAATTAAAATAAATGAATGAGTAAATTAAAACTTAAATAATTCTTTAAGAAAAAAAAAGAAGACATCACAATAAAGCAAATCTATTTGGGAGAATTTGAGGTTTTTTTCCTCTCTCTAACATCATTCTGAAATAATTTCATGGGCATTAATTGCATGAATATGGTTGAATTAAAAAGCTGTTCAGCCAGAACTCCTAATTCCATACTAGGTGATTTCAGTTCCCATTGCTAAAATTAATTGTTGTAACATATATTCTCTTGATGGCAAGTCTGTTAATGTGTATAACGTTTTTGGTGTCATTTCTTATTTTTGCAGCAGAGGGATACCATGCAAGATAACCTGATAAAGCTCAAGCAGGAAATGGCAGAACTAGAAGCTGTGTTAGAGCAGCAGGGGAGCCAGGCTTCTAACAGCTCCCTTTCACTGGTAGCTGACTCTTGTGACTCCGACCCCGAGGATCTCCTAAATCCAGAACAAAACACATCACCAAAAGGTATGTCATACCATCTAAACACTGTTCTCTTAAGCAAAAGTCTTCTCCCATAGCCTTTATCTCCTAAGAAGTAGGACCTAGTTGTAACATTTTATTATCTTTACTCTGTGTATATTTACTGAGTTACTTTGTAAGGAATTTTGCCTTCTTTTTTTTCTTCCAGAAGGCATGTATCCTCACCAGAAAGAGAGATAGGGAGAGGGAGAAAGCACTTCTCAATGGGGCATGGCCATCCTGTAATCTCTTCCTCTCCATTTCTCTATCCTGTGAGGATTTTGTGCATGCACAAGCACTCCCTGACATGTTTTCAATCTTCTAGGGCTGGAATTTATACTGTGTAGAAGGCCACGTGAAATCTGGTTCCCTTAACCACCAAGCCACAGAGTCAGCCCCTCATGGGTAATTTTGGATCCTTGTTTCTAGTCCCTGCTTGCAACTAGTTTGACATTCAGAGGGACCCAGGACAGTTGTTAATGTGATTGTCTGACTAAGCACCTACACTGCAGAAAGCTATGGGGAGCCCATAGGAGACAGACAACATAGTTATTGCTCCTAGGAAGCTGAGCATAATGGAGGAGATTGGCAATACGTAACTCTGTAATTTCAGAAAGCTATGAAAAAATACTTGGATGTATTCCTTATAACACTGCTGTCAGATTACAAAGACCTATTGAACGTGCTGTCTGATTTCTAGGAAGAGATACCCTATACTTCAACAATTGCACTTTGATCCAATTACTTAGCACAGTCAGGTGCTTTACAACAGTGTTAGTCATCAACAAGGCCAGTTGGACCTTGGCGAGGACGCCATTGGAGTAATCAGGCAGGTGGGGTGGATCAGAGGTGACTTCCTGTGAGAAGTGATTACTGAGCTGAGGAAACAATAAGGTATAAGTGAAGGAAAATGAGGTGAAATTTTGAAAGTAAGTTTCTAATTGGAGAGACGGTGTAGCAAGCAGTCAGGTTATAAGTAAGGGCAAAATATAGACACCTAGAAGAGAGGCTAGGCAAGGGGCCCATGGAGCAGCTTGGTGCTTCAGTACAGGCAGGGGTAGGGAGCCCTAACACAGTACTCTTCAGTACTGTCTCGATGTTCCCTGTCTGAATAGCTTGGTGTTGAAGTTCTTTCTCCAGCACTCCCTTGTGCAGTCCTGTTGGGACCCAAGGCCCTCCTTTGAGTCTTTCTAGGAACTGAAGTCTGTTAATTATTCAGAACAGTGAGTGGCCTTGGTCCTCAAGTGTGCTTTATAGTGATTCTATGTTCAGAAAGAAACAGTGGCTCATGCTAGAAACTCTGTTGCTATGGCAGTACTTCGAAATGTATTTTCTTAAGTGCTTCCTTTGTAACTATATCATCATTTAGTTCATTTCCCAGATAATGAAACCCAGAGTCCAGTCCCCAGTACAGTTCTCTTCTTTAGGGTGATTTCACCATCTTCAGTATAAAAACAGATAGGACTTTCAATTCGAATGCATAAGATAGAAAATGTTATTATCTGGCTTTGAATATCTATAAATGTATGTTGATTTTTTTTCTTCCTGAAGACTTGTAGATAAAATGTTTCTTTGTGGCTTCATTTCTGAAACATTTGAGTATCAGCTTAATACCAACTCAAGTTTTAAGCCTTTTCCCTCCTTAAGTTGGTCTGAGTCTTACTAAAATGCAAGTAAATTTCTTATTCTATGGAAAAGAACATTGCTTACCTTTTGTACTCATGAATTTTTTAAACAAATTATCGTTTTAGAATAATTTTATATTTATGTAAAAGTTACAGTGATAGTGCAGACTTCTCATATACGCCTTACCCAGCTTCAATAAGATGATAAAAGCCCCTTTTCTTGCATTTTTAAAAATTGTGCCAGAGAGCTTATGTGCTTTCTAGAGAGACAAAGAAACAGAGAAAGTAAGAAAGCTCTGTCCTTGGGAATGGTCACGCAGCAGTCCCTTCTCCATTTCTCCCTCCTGTTGAGATTTTGGACACACATGCACACATGCCTAGCATGTTTTTCAAGTCACTGGGTCTAGGACTCAAACCATGATAAAAGCCCTTTTTCTGGCATTTTACATCAATATTCTGCTCTTTGACATAGATCTGTCCTAAAAATAGGTTAGTTAACATTCATTCCCAAGCCTGCATAATAGCTGGGTGCAAGTGTGTATACTTATCTATTATAAATTATGTGTACCTCTGCAGATAAAGCTATTTCATATCAGGCACTTTGTTTTATTCTCCCTCCTGGATTTCCTGTCATTCAAAAAGCAAATATTAGCATTTGTAAGATCGTAGCCCATTACAGCGGAAGTGATTTTCAGACACATTGGAGCTTTTTTGTCCCATAATTTTGTTTTGAAAGATTTTTCCTATAGGGTGCATGCACTGACCTGAGAGAAAGAGAGAGATAGAAAGTGAGAAGTCACCCCCTGGGGGAATGGTCACACCACAATTACTTCACTATTGTCTTGGGATTTGGGGCACGTATGCACTTGCATGTGAGTGAATTTAAGCCACCAGGTCTGAGATTTCAACCACGGTTGGCCAGATGGGAGTCTGGAGACATAACCATTACACTATCTGTTGCTCCCAGTACTATCTGTCCATCTATCTATCTATCTTTATTTTTTTTAAGAGAGATTTTTTACTATAGGACATATGTGCTCATTAGAGAGACAGAAATCAAGAAATTGTCACTGCCCCTCAGGGGGGATGACCATGCTGCCATGTTGCAACTCCTCCTCCACTCTCTTGGGATCTTGGGCACACATGCACATGTGCCCAGCATGAGTTTATTATTATTATTATTTAATTGTATTCAGTATTATTATTTTTGAATTTGACCAGTGAGAATGGGAAAGTGAGAAAGCGAGCCACCGGATCCAAGACACGAACCACAGTCAGCCATGTAGCAATACAGTGCCCCTAGCCACCACACCACCTGCTGGTCCTGCGGCATGAGTTTCAAGTTGCTGAGTTCAGGACTTGAACTGCAGTTGACTATGTGGGAGTCCAGTGACATAACCAATATGCCATCTGCTGGTCCCCTGCTGTAACATGTTAGTGTCTGCAAATACTTGTTAAAAATGTCCTCCCCTGGAAATTCTGAATCAGCTGGAAATAATGAGTTATAAACTTTTTAAAAATTATTCATTTATTTAATTCCATGTGTTATTTATTTATTTATTTTAATTTGACCAGAGAGAGAGAGAGAGAGAGAGAAAGCAAGCCGCGAGATCCAGGACTCAAACCATGGTCGGCCATGTGGGAATCCAGCGCCTTTAACTACCAAACCACCTGCTGGCCCGGGTTATAAACTTTTAAAAATTGAATCTATTAGAGCCAGCAGGTGGTGTGGTGGTAAAGGCACTGGAATTCCCAGATGGCCAACTGCGGTTCAAGTCCTGGACCTGGTGGCTTGCTCTCCTTCTCTCTCTCTCTCTCTAGCTCTCTCTCTCTCTCTCTCTTTCTCTCTATCTTTCTTTGGCAAATATCATGTGAAAAAAATAATAGTAATTAATAAATAAATAATATAACTTTTTTTTAAAAAACGGAATCTATTATGTGTTCTATATTTTATTCTATTTGTTTGTTTTTTAAATTTGCTATAGGGCATGTACATTCCAGAGAGAGAGAAGGAAAGAAAGAGAGAAAGTAAAAAAGCCTTCCCAGGGGAAACGGCCATATCACAATTCCTACTCTGTTGTCCTCTCAGGATTCTGGGTACACACATGCACCTAGCGTGTTTTTCAAGCCACTGGATCCTGGACTTGAACCATGCAGTGGGCCATGTGGGATCTAGCCACCTTAACCACTATACCACCTGGCTGCCCAGGGAATCTATATATATATATTTTTTTTTTTTTAAGAATTATTCTTTAAGTTTATTATTTCTCTTTTCTGTTTGTTTGTTGTTTCTCCTAATTTGACCAGAGAGAGAGGGAAAGTGAGAAAGCAAACCACCAGACCATAGTTGGCCATGTGGAAATCCAAAACATTAACCACCATACCACCAGTTTTCTCTGTACTTTTCTCTGTATTTTTACAGTTCTGTTGAGTCATTGCCTCCTAACAGGTTATTTTGATCTTGTTCCAGCCTTGAGGCTCACTAAAGTAAAGGCAGAAATTCTATACACTAAAAGTTCTGGTGACAGGACGACTTCTGTTTTAAGGTTTTTGCCATAGGGCACATATGTCTGCTAGGGAGAGACAGAGAAAGGGAAAGTAAAAAAATCACCCTCCCTTATCCTCTGTTCTCCTCTCTGGATTTTTGACTTGCACGCACATGTACCTGGCCTGATTTTTAAGCCACTGGCCTAGGGCTGAACTGTGGTTGGCCATGTGAGAGTCCAATGCCTTAACTACCACACCATCTACAGACCCGGATAGGGTGAC
>NW_006159987.1:425260-464105 GCF_000334495.1 Tupaia belangeri chinensis | reverse complement strand
TACATTTCATTACCAGCATTAAAAATTAGATAATTTAAAAAAAAATCACTTTGTTTAATTTTATTTATATTATTTATTTTTAATTTGACCCAAGAGAGACAGAATGAGGGGGGAGCATGAGAAAGCAAGCTGTCAGGTCCAGGACTCAAACCGTGGTCAGCCATGTGGGAGTCCAGCACCCTTAACCATGCCACCTGCTGGCCCTAATAGGGTGACCTTTTTTTAACTATTTAATTTTATTTATTATTATTTGTATTATTTTATTTATTATTACTACTAGTAATAGTATTCAATTTGAGCAGAGAGAGAGAGCAAGAAAGCAAGGTGCCAGATCCCAGACTTGAACCACAGTTGGCCATGTGGAAGTCCAGTGCCCCAACCACCACCTGCCAGCCCCTAGTGTGACTTTTTAATAGTTGAGTTTGTGTCTGAACCTTCCTCTGCCTTTCACTGTTTTTTTCTTTTTTGTTAAATCCTTTCCAGTGGTTAATTGTGTTTGTTATGATTCCTTGGAAGCTGCCAATTATACTTACCAAGTATCACCCTGTAACTGGGAAGAAATCATACTTATATTCATGGTTAGACGCTGCCTTCAGCAGCTGGTAACACTAGGCAGAGTTCTGTTCCTAGAAACTCACAGGTCCAGAACAGACAAGCATAAAGGAAACTATAAATAATGCATCTGGAGATTAACTCAGGAAATCAATGATTATTTCCCCCCAGGCTACTCAATGTCTTAAAAACAATTTAATTAATACAATCCTTTGTTTAAGTTTTCTACCTCAGTTTGTAGATTTTAACTTTTCTCATAAAAACTCAAAATGAATGATAGTAATCAGTGATATTTTAATGAATAGAAGAAGTTTGTAATTATTAGCTCTTTGATTTGACTTTTTAAATATTTCTGCATCCCATTGGGAGGTGCTTTCTCCCTTCCTCTCCGTGTTTCTGGCAAGTGCATAAACCCTCTGGCAGTTTTTAAAAAAATATTCTGGGGGGAACCAACAGTTAGCGTAATGGCTATGTTGCTGGACTCCCACATAGTTGACCGTGGTTCACGTCCCGGACCCGGTGGCTTAAAACTCACGCTGGGCAAGTGTGCGTGCGTGCCCAAGATCCCGAGAGGAAAATGGAGGAGAAGGGATTGTGGTGTGGCCATCCCCCCTGGGGGGTGATTTCTCGCTTTCTGTCTCTCTGTCTCTCTCTGTCGGTCTGGCGAACGCACGTGCCCTATAGCGAAAACCTCTCCAAAAAAAAAAAAATTCTGGGGAACAGCAGTTAGCGTAATGGCTGTGTCGCTGGACTCCCATGTAGTCGACCGCGGTTCGAGTTCCCAACCCGGTGGCTTAAACTCAAGCCAGGCACGTGTTCGTGCGTGCCTAAGATCAGGAGAGGAGAATGGAGGAGAAGGGATTGTGGTGTGGCCATCCCCCTTGGGGGGTGATTTCTTGCTTTCTGTCTCTCTGTCTCTCTAGTGAGTGCACACACCCTATAGCAAAAGCCTCTCCAAAAAAAAAATAATAATAATTCTGCCTTTAAGCCACTTCCTAGAATGTAGTGGAATAATAATATATTTGGGGGGGCTGGCAGCTGGCGCTAGACACCCACATAGCCAGCTGTGATTCAAGTCCTAGACCTGGTGGCTTGGTTTCTCACTTTCTCTCTCTTTCTCTCTCTCTCTCTCTCCCCTCCCTCTCCCTCTCTCCCCCTCACTCTGTCCCTCTCTGGTCAAATTATAATTAATTAATTAAAGTTGAAATAATTCTATAAATAAATACATAAATAAATTGAGGTGCTGGCAGATTGCCTAATGGTTACATCACTGGACTCCCACATGGCTGACCGCAGTTCAAATCCCAGAGCTGGCGGCTTGAAACTCATACCGGGTACGTGTGCATGCATGCCCAAAATCCCAAGAGGAGAATGGAGAAGAAGGGATTGCAGTGTGGCCAATCCCTCGGGCGGTGGGAGGGGGCAGTGATATCTAGCTTTCTGCCTCTGTCTCTGGAGAGCACACATACTCAATAGCAAAAATCTCTCTTAAAAAAATAATAATAATATATTTAGAGGAATTAATAAATAAAAAGATGTACTAACATGGCAGAACGTTGCCTTGCCTCTGTTTTGTGTTTTTTACCTTTTTGTGCCATTTCATCCTTTGTTCCATGTATTACTTCAAGATTCCTTGTTGACCTGGGTTTTTTGTGTGCATATTTGTTGGTTTGGAGGGTTTGTTTGAGTTTTTGTTGTGTGAGTTTACTTGTTTTTCAGTAATTGACAATGTAAAGCAAAATGTCACCTGTTTTTTCTTTTTCATCTGTTTCTCCATATAGGCTAAAGCTCAAACCTTTAAAATACATACAGTCTTTGGTGTGGAGGCGGTAGGGGGAGAAAAAGAGATGTGCTTTGTGCTTTCTAGAACTCTTTACCTATCATCCCTATCATTTGAAGGGATTTGAGTATAATTTAGCTTGTTACAGAGATAAAAATTTGTCGCATATTCTTATTTTCTTATCTAGGACCAAAAAATATAAATATGTGGACTTTTTTTCTTTTCCAGCCTTATTTCAGCTGGGTACTTTTATTTACTCAGACTTAAAGTGTACCTTTTATTATTGTTATCCTTTGTTTTGATTTTTTTTTTTTTTTTTGGAGAGGTTTTTGCTATAAGGCGCGTGCGCTCGCCAGAGACAGAAAGCGAGAAATCACCCCCCAGGGGGGATGGCCATGCCACAATCCCTTCTCCTCCATTCTCTTCTCGGAATCTTGGGCATGCTTGCGCATGTGCCCGGTGTGAATTTAAGCCACTGGGTCTGGGACTCAAACCACGGCCGACTACATGGGAGTCCAGCAACATAGCCATTATGCCACCTGCTGGTCCCTATCCTTTTTAAATCATTAGTTCCATTTGGTGCTAGCATCTATCTGTCTGTTATATCACTTGCGCTTAAAAAATTTTGTCTGATATACTTGTTTAAAAACCAATTTGGTTGGCACAGATTGCTGCTTTTGAAAAAATTGTTATTCTTACCTGGATTATCACCGTCAGGACAGAAAAGTAAAGTAGATTTGTTTGTTTTCTCATTCCATTTAAAGCAGAATTAACTTCAGAGAAAAGTAATGAATATCCTGTAAGCCTGAATCCAAAAAACCTTTCTGCTAACAAGTTGCAAGGATCTCCAGAGAGTTCCACTAGTAAAAATAAAGAGCCAGAAGTGAAAAGGTAAGAGATGTCAAGTTATCATATCTAAATAACAGATTTATTGTATTGAACTCTCATAGTTAGTTTTCTTTCAGTCTACTCTCTCCAGTTTTGTGTTCATAGACACTTATATTACCCTATTGTTTTCTCTGGGACACTTCTTTTGTGTGTGTGTGTGTGTGTGTGTGTGTGTGTGTATATATATATATATATATTTAAAAATATCTTTAAAAAATCGTTCTTAAATAATAAAAAAGAAAGATAAAGAAAAATGTGCAGTTTGATAGATCTGTTCCTTCTGAAGGTCAAAATAAGATAGAATAAAAATCTTAATAAGCCTAAAGGTTAATGGTAAACTTTAAGACAACCTTTACCCAATTGAAATTTTTGCCTTTCTTTTTTTTTTTTAGAATTATTTTATTTAAATTTATTTATTTACTTACTTATTTTAATTTGACCAGACAGAGAGAGAGTGAAAGTAAGAAGGCAAGCCATCAGGTCCGAGACTCAAACTGCGGTCCGGCTACATGGGAATCCAGCATCCTTAATCACCATATCACCTGCTGGCCCCAAAATTTTTGCCTTTCTAGAAAAAGTTTTTGTTGTTGATTTACCTAAAGAAGTTATCGGAGTATCTTTAAGGAATGTGCATTCAAATCATTATTTATCTAAGACTATCTAGCAGTTTATACTTTCAGAAATACTTTACCTACTTCCTCATTTGATCTTTTTAAGAAGTCTGTGAAAGTAAAAGGACAAGTCCAGAACTGTCCTATGTGATAGTTCAGGAAAAAGAGACTCTAGGAAGAAAAAGGAGTTCACATTTACTGAGTTGTTATTGCGGGCATGTGTTTTACTTATCCTTCTGGGAATAGTGACAGGATGTCAGTAATCTAATCAAGTCACCTTTTCCTATCCCTTTGGATTTGACCAAGGATGTGTTTCTGAGGCTGTGACAGAGAACGAAAGATGAGCTTCTGTAGCCATTAAAGCCATGTTGGGACCAGCAGTTAGCATAATGGCTATGTCGCTGGACTCCCATGTAGTCAACTGCGGTTCGCGTCCCGGACCCAGTGGCTTAAAACTCATGCCAGGCACGTGTGCATGCGTGTCCAAGATCCCGAGAGGAGAATGGAGAAGGGATTGTGGTGTGGCCATGCTCCCCTGGGTGGTGATTTCTTGCTTTCCATCTCTCTGTCTCTGTCTGTTTGGCGAGCGCACGCGCCCTATAGCAAAAACTTCTCCAAAAAAAAAAAAAAGCCATGTTTATAGGTAATGACATGGCATGTTTTAACCTAGTATGCTAACTGTTCATTTAGTATTCAGACTAAATATTTCGGTTCCTGCTCCTCCTGCAGGTACCCTACGGAGACTTCCATCATAAAACTTACACATTGATTGAATTCCTCCCTCCACTAGACTGCCTGAGAGCAGGAATTTAGATCTTGCTTATCTTCAATTCACAGGGCCTAGTTTTAGTGCCTTACTCATAATAAACACCCAATAATTGTTTGAGTTAATTAATTAATCTCTGAGACCCTTTAAATCTATTGATAAATATCTTATCTTGCAGTCCTAAACACTCAAAAGAGCAGAGGAGCTACTCACTGGGTGCATATGACTTTTCTAACAATATTTTATATTTGCCTTTTGTTTTTATTTATTTTATTTATTTATGGAGAGGTTTTTGCTATAGGGCACATGGGCTTGCCAGAAAGACAGAGAGACAGAGAGAAATCAACCCCCAGGCATATGGCCATGCCGCAATTTCTTCTCCATTCTCCTCTTGGGATCTTTGGCACGCACGCACATGCACCCGGCGTGAGTTTAAGCCACCAGGTCTGAGACTCGAACCACGGTCTGCTACATGGGAGTCCAGCGACATAGCCATTACACCAACTGCTGGTCCCACCTTTTATTTTTAGAATGACTTTGGACATTGAAAAGACGGGAAAAAGATGGCCCCATGGCCTGGTAGGTAAGGGAGCCAGATCTTACATGGCCAACTACACAGGTCAAGTCCTGGCCCTGGAAGCTTGAAAAACATGCCAGGCACATGTATGTGTATGGCCAAAATCCTGACAAGATG
Source organism: Tupaia belangeri chinensis (assembly GCF_000334495.1). NCBI lineage: Eukaryota > Metazoa > Chordata > Mammalia > Scandentia > Tupaiidae > Tupaia > Tupaia belangeri. The sequence goes on along the minus strand of NW_006159987.1, from coordinate 458,814 downwards.
AAGGAATGGAGAAGAAGGAATTGAGGTATGACCAATGAACACTCCATTGTGGGGATGCTTTCTCCCTTTCCCCCCTTCTCTCTCAATCTCAGATGAATACACACACCCTCTAGCAATTAAAAAAAAGAAGAAAGAAAAAGCAGGAGACAAGATGACAATACATTCTGCCAGAATTGAATAGAAAGAATGAGTATAGAGGTATCAACATCAATCAACTGTCTACATAAAAGATCTGATTCTGGGGACCAGCAGGTAGCATGTTGGTTAAGGCGCTGGATACTCTCACATGGCTGACTACAGTTTGAGTCCCTGACCTGGTGACTTGCTTTCTTAACCTCTCTCTCTCTGAATCCCTCTCTCTCTCTCTGTCTCTCTCTGGTCAAATTAAAAATAAGTGAATGGATAAATAAATCATTCATTTTTTTTTTTTTTTTTGAGAGGTTTTCACTATAGGGCGCATGTGCTCGCCAGACAGACAGAGAGACATAGAGCCAGAAAGCGAGAAACCACCCCCCAGGGGGGATGGTCACGCCGCAATCCCTTCTCCTCCATTCTCCTCTCGGGATCCTGGGCACACACACACACGCGCCCGGCATGAGATTTAAGCCACCGGGTCCGAGACGCGAACCGCGGTCGACTACGTGGGAGTCCAGCGACATAGCCATTACGCTAACTGCTGGTTCCCAATCATTCTTTTTTTTGAAAAAAAAAAATCTGATTCCATTGATAACATAATCATTTAAACTCAAGTGGAATAATGTATATAGAATTTGATGACTTGCTTGTGACTTGGTGATAAAGGGAGCCAGATCCTACATGGTTCAAATCCCAGCTCTGGGAGCTTGAAAAACACATCAAGCATGTGTACATACATGTCCAAAATTCCTCTAAGGTGAAGAAGTGGAGAAGAAATTATGGTATGACCACAACCCATTGGGAGAGTGCTTTCTCCCCCTCTCTCCATTGGGCATGTGCACTCACCCTCTAACAAAATATAAAATAAGATAAAACAAAAAATATATATTGGGTTGTCAGAAAAGTCATGACCTATTTTTACATTTAAAAAAATTTTTTTTTTCATCACGACTCTTCTGACTACCCAATAAATAAATAACAATTTTAGTAAGTAACAGTAGGTACATTTGGTAAAATTTATTGACATGCTTTCAGACAGCTAGGAGCTATACTAGCTTATACCAGCCGCTAATGGGAGATGTAAGTCGGCCATGGCATGTTGGCAGGCAACATGAATCCAGACTTCCGGGCTATCACATGGGCTCCTTTCTACTAGTCATTGTGGATGTCTCTGACAGTACACTGTTTTCATTTACACTTTGACTGCCTAGAAAGTATGATTAGTCCTTCCACAAATGGTAGTGATGGTTTTCTCTTTCCATCCATCTTCCTAGGTCTAGAAACTGCTTGTCTCAAGAGGGGCTCGTTAAGGTTGTTGATGTAGAGGAGCAACAACTGGAAAAGTCTGGACCACATGATTTAAAGGAGAAGACTTACTTGCCAAGACAAGATCTAGGTAATATTTCATCTTCTTTAATGGAAAAAAATACTTTCTTTTACTCTGAATCCTACATAAAGATATTCTGGTTTGTCAGCTTTCAGATGTACTAGTGTATCATGGATGCTTCAGTTATACTTAAGCCCATTTTAGAAAAATAACTTGAGGGGCCAGCAGGTGGTATGGTTAGAGTGCAGGACTCCTACATGGATGACCACAGTTTGAGTCCCAGACCTAGCAGCTTACCTTCTCACTTTTTTCTCTGTCTGTCTGTCTCTCTCTTTCTGGTGAGTATACGTAATATAGCAAATGAAAAATAATAATAATAATAATAAATAGGGGCCAGCAGATGGTGTATGGTTGCATCGCTGGACTCCCATGTAGTCGACCGCAGTTTGAGTCCCGAACTCGGTGGCTTAAACGCACTCCGGGTACATGTGCATGCATGCCCAAGATCTCGGGAGGAAAAGGGATTCTGGCGTGGCCATCCCCCTAAGGGTGGGGGAATGACTCCTCATTTTCTATCTCTCTTTCTCTGTCTTTCTGGAGAGTGCACGCACCCTATAGCAAAAACCTCTCAAAAAAAAAAAAAAAAAAAACCTCATGGCAGGAGTATGTGCATGCATGCCCAAAATTCCAAGAGGAGAATGGAGGAGAAATGATTGTGATGTGGCCATCCCTCCTAGGGGGGTGATTTCTCACTTTCTTACTCTGTTTCTCCTGTGAACATATACACCCTATAGCAAAAATCTCTCTTAAAAGAAGAATAATAATAAATAAAATTAAATAATTCTCCTTAAAGAAAAGAAAAAATACCTTGAAGGTTAATCTAAGTTTACTTGAAAATTATTGGAGCTGTTAATCTGTCTATTGGTCTAATGATTTTGAGTACAAGAGAGTCATGGTGTGCTCTAAATATTTGACTTCACTGTTAAATAAGAGTTTTAAAGCCCTAGAATAGTTTTAGGCTTGCCCTTTGTTGAAAAATCAGTCAAATCCCAAAGTAAGCTCTTCTTTTAAGAATTAATGAATATAAATGACTACCCATTTTATGCCTTGTAAATCACATTAATAAATGCTGTGTTTTATGGCTTGTAAATCAAAGTTTTAATTTATAAAGGAAGGTTTTAATTAATATTCAAAAACACATTATCATAAAAGGCATTATTTGGCATCAGATGTGGTATTTGGCCGTTCGTTAGGGTCGTTTTAGGAATCTAATGCATTCTACTTAGCTATGCATGATTCTTAATAATGATAGTTTCAGAGCCAGCAGGTGGCTTGGTGGTTAAGGTGCTGAACACTCCCACATGACTGACCATAGTTCAAGTCCTGGACCTGATGGCTTGCTTTCTCACTTTCCCTCTCTCTCTTTCTCTCTCTGGTCAAATAAAATAAATGAATGAATAAATAAAGTTAAATAAATAATTCTGTAAAAAATAATACTAGTTTCTAAAATGTTTCAGGGATGGTATCTTTGCTGTTTTTAATTTGATAATGATATCTGTTGGTTTATTAAGTGAAAAAGTAATGGTGTCATCATGGATATAAATAAATAAATAAAGTTTAATGGATGTAGAAACAAAGAGTATTTGTCACGTTTTTAAACCTTTTTTCCTTTTTTTAAAAAGAATTATTTATTCAGTTTTATTTATTTTTTAAAAGACAGCATGTGGGGAACCAGCAGTTAGCGTAGTGGCTATGTCGCTGGATTCCCACGTAGTCAACTGCTGTTCACGTCCCGGACCCGGTGGCTTAGAACTCACGCCGGGTGCATGTACATGCATGCCCAGGATCCCGAGAGGAGAATGGAGGAGAAGGGATTTTGCTGCATGACCATCCCCCTGGGGGGTGATTTCTCGCTTTCTGTCTCTCTGTCTTTCTGGCGAGCACACACACTCTATAGCAAAAACCTCTCCAAAGAAAACAAAAGTTTGTAGAGGGGCTAGCAGGTGGCGTGGTGGTTAGGGGCACTGGACTCCCACATGACTGACTGCGGTTTGAGTCCTGGACCTGGCAGCTTGCTTTCTCACTTTCCCTCTCTTGCTCTCTCTCACTCTGTCATTCTCGGGCCAAATTAAAATAAGTAAATAAATAAATAAAGTTTAATAAAAATTGAATATTTTTAAAAATTCTTTTAAATTTGTACGAAAATGGAATGAAAATCTTTTAGCACAGGAAAAATCAAAATCCACTTATAGTTTTTTTAGAATATACATTTTACTTTAACTTTTTTAAAGAATTATTTTATTTAACTTTATTTATTATTATTATTTTCCAGTTTGATTAGAGAGAGTTGGGGGGGGAGCAGAGTGAGAAAGCAAGCCACCAGATCCACGACTTGAACCATGGTCTGCCGTGTGGGAGTCCAGCACCTTTAACCACCATGCCACCTACCTCCTTTAAATTTAACACCCTACCTATGTTTATTACCTAGTAACTGGACAATATAGGAAACAAAGAGGAATATGTACATGTTTTCCTATCAGTTTACAATAAAATATTATTTTGTTTGTTTAATTATTTCACTTTAACTTTTTTTTTTTTTTTTTTAATTTACTAGCAGGCATGTGTGCTTGCTAGAAAGAGGGGATGAGAGAAAGTGAGAAAACACCCTCCCCCCATGGGGAATAGTCATGCCACAATCCTTTCTTCTGCTTTTCCCTTTTTTGGGATTCTGAGAGGACATGCACAAGTACCTGGAAGGTTTTTTAAGCTGCCAGGTTCTAGTACTTAAACTGTGTTACAGGCAATGTGGGATCCAGCCTCCTTAACCACAATGCCACCAATGAACCCTTAATTTTTATTTTTAAAATATGGTCATAGTGAAAAAATGGACCCTGCCAAGCTTATATATATATCTCAAATGTAGTGTTCTTCATTGAAAAATTATGAATATGGTATTATCCTTAATTGTTGCACATCACATGCGTGCTTTAAAAATCCATTTGGTGCACCACAAAGATATACAATAATTAAATGCAGATAAGAAATTATAAAATGAAATAGAAGGAAAAAAAGAAGTGTAAAATATTTGTGATCAAAATGGGCCTGTTCCATGGTCTGGTGATTAAGGCAACTGGATCCCACATGACCGACTACAGTTCAAGTCCCAGACATTGCAGCTTGAGGTGTGTGTGCATGTGTGCCAAAATCCTGGAAAGAGAGATGGAGGAGAAAGGATTGTGGCATGACCATTCACCATGGGGATGCTTTCTCCTCTCCCTGATTCTTTCTCTCTCTCTGGCAAGTGCACATGCCCTCTAGCAAAACTAAATAAATAAAATAACTATGGTCATAATAACATTTCTTGAGCCAAAACTGTCATACAGCAGTTAAGCACAGTACATAGAGATACCACATAGCTGACCAGGTTGGAATCCAACTCCAGCAGCTTGAAAAACACACTGGGCACTTTTGTGCCTAAAATTCTGACAGGATGAAGAAATGAAATAAAAAGATTATAGCATTTCCCCATCCCATTATGAGGTGTTTTATCTGTCTTTCTCTCCCTCTCCTCCCCATCCCCTCTTGCATACATGCACCCTCTGGTGATAAAATTTGTTTAAAAATGCTTGTCAAACATAAATTTTCAGGGCTGGCAGGTGGTGTAGTGGGTAATGGCAATGGATTCCCACATGGCCTACTGCAGTTCAAGTCCCGAACCTGGCAGTTTGCTTTCTCACTTTCCCTTTTTATCTCTCTCGACAAGTTAAAAAATAATAATAACAGGTGGAATTAAATAAATAAATAATTCTGTTAAAAATTAGCAATAGATATTTCTTAGCTATTCTTTTTAATATATTAGAAACATTTTCATTGTGTCATATCATTTATATTCAAACTAAAGAGTGAAGAGTACTCCACTGGAATAGATGTGTCATGATTTATTAAATCTACTGTTGGACATTTTGGTTGTTTCTAAAATCACTATTAAAAGCAAGGCTTCAGAGAACATCTCCATGACCAAATGACCAAGCCTTTGCCTGTCTTTCCTTGGGGTACATTTCTAAAACTGGAATTGACCGAAAGGATGAATAAATGCTAAGGCTTTTGCTATGTCATGCCTTATTATCTTTTCAAAAAGTTAAGGCACTTCTACCCATAGTGCATCAATGTACCCATTTTTCTCTTAACCTAACTTAATTGGTCTTTTCATTTCTTCAGACTGGAAGGTTGAAATTCAAGATACATTTTCTTTTAGATTAAAGTTCTTTTCCTTTCAGAAGGAAGCCCTTACCTGGAATCTGGAATCAGTCTCTTCTCTGATGACCCTGAATTTGATCCCCCTGAAAAGAGAGCCCCAGAGCCAGCTCATGTTTACAACATGCCAGCTTCCATCTCTACATTGAAATCATCCCAACTTCAAGGTGCAGATTCTGCCAAGAGTCCAGCTGCTGCTCGTACTACTAATACTGCTGGAGACGCTGTGAGGGAAGAAAGCAAGAGCAGGGAGAATCCAGAACTGACATCTTCAGCAGAAAGAGTCGGCAAAAGAATATCCATGGTGGTGTCGGGCTTGACCCCAAAAGAATCTGTGAGTGTCCTATATCTATCTCCCTAATAACTGAGACAAGGCTGACATACTGCAAATAGTTTTATGTAGGCCCTATTGATGAATAATCTATAGGAAGAAATCTAGAAAACAAGCATGATTATTTGTTATTTAATTTCCAATACTAATTTCTGAAAATTTAGATCTAAAAAAGCTAGATTCAAGGTATGTGTGGGGGGGCGGGTTGGGGGGAGGGTCTTTAAAAAGGTTCACAGAGGCCTGGTTCCTGTGGCATATCAGTACCACTGGCACCTTACAGTGCTTGAAGCCACATAGCAACCATGGTTCAGATACCAGGCTGGCCTCAAAAAACACACTGAAGCCCAGCCTCTGGCACAGTAAGTAAGCCACAGGCCGGCCAGTGTCGGCGTTCCCAGCCCAGTTGGCCTGAAAACACTCTGGGCATAGGTATACATATCCATGATTCTGGCGGGCTAGAGGACTAGAGGAAGGGGATTGTGACATGACCAAATCCTGTTGAGGGTGCTTATCTCTCTTCCTCTCTGTACATCTCTGTTTCTCTTGATTGTGTGCACACATGCATTCTATCATTAGTGGAAAAAAAGAAAACATACACATGAACACATCAGTCAAGTCCATATACCCAGGATCCAGAGGAGCTAGAAGCTGGCGAGAGGGAATTATATGGGGAGACCCTATGAAGGCTACTTTTTCTTTCTCTCTCTCTCTCTCATGTGTGCATGTATAATTTATATAATTAAAAGAAAAGGAAGGGGGCTGGCAGGTGGCATGGTAGTTAAGGTGCTAGACTCCCACATGGCTGACTGTAGCTTGAGTCCCAGACCTGGCATCTTGCTTTCTCACTTTCCCTCTCTCTCTGTCTCTCTGGTCAGGTTAAAAGGTAGTAATAATAAAATTGAAAAGAAAAAGTTCATAGGAAATGCCTATTATGAACATTATGCATGGATTTGTTTTTAAGTACCCTCATATATTTACTTAGGAAAATAATTAAATATTAGCAGAAAAAGTAGTACTTTATATATGTATATATAATATAGAGCTTTTTAATTTGAATTTTCTTTTTATCTATGTCTCTCTCTGTCTGGCGAGCGCACGCGCCCTATAGCAAAAATCTCTCCAAAAAGAAGAAAAAAAAATTTTTTTCTTTTTATCTAAAAAAAAAAAAAAAAGTGGGCATATCTCTACTCTCCAAGAGGCATTTTCCCCCCCATTTGGTTAACGTTTGGGGTCTTGGTTTATATCTTAGCATGCTGAGCTAAATTTAGACTGATTTTAGACATAGTGCTGGGTAGTGACTTATTTTTGGTGTTTGTCTTTATCCTGATTTTAATAGCCTGCTCTGTCATTTCTACCCTACAACACTCCTTGCCATTAGGATTTGGGCAACTCCTTGAGCCCCTCATGTCAGAAATTGTAATTGTTGGGTCCAGCAGGTAGTATGGTAGTTAAGGTTAGATTTCCATGTGGCTAACTGCAGTTCAAGTCCCAGGTTCCATGGTTTGAAAATTATGCCAGACATAGGGCCAGCAGGTGGCGTGGTAGTTAAAGACACTGGATTCCTACATGGCCGACCATGGTTCGAGTCCCGAACCTGGTGGCTTACTTTCTCACTTTCCCTTTCTCTCTGGCCAAATTAAAAAATAATAGCAAATGGAACTAAATAAATAATTCATTCATTTATAATTCTTTTTTTTTTTAATTATGCCAGACGCAACATAAACCCAAGAGGAAAAAGAAGGCACTGTGGGCATAGCCTTCCCCCCAGTGGCTGATTTCTCACTTTCTCTCTCTGTCTCTGTCTCTCTCTGGCAAGCACACATTCCCTATGGCAAAAACCGAAGTAAGAGAAAAAAAGGGAGGATTGTTACACATTTTGGAAAAATACCCTTTAAATTACTAAAACCACTGAAATTTTGTTTTTACTCAGACTACTTATATTTCAGAGATCCTGGGAAGTTTACCTCCCCTGTAACTGTCATTGGTATCACTTCATAATAAAATAATTGAGTGAATATTCTTTAAAATAATGATAAAATAGGGACCAGCAATTAGCATAATGGCTACGGTCGCTGGACTCCCATGTAGTCGACCGCAGTTCGCATCCTGGACCCGGTGGCTTAAAAAACTCACGCCAGGCGCGTGTGCATGCGTGCCCAAGATCCCGAGAGGAGAATGGAGGAGAAGGGATTGCGGCGTGGCCATCCCTCCCTGGGGGGTGATTTCTCGCTTTCTGTCTCTCTGTCTCTCTCTGTCTGTCTGGCAAGCGCACGCGCCCTATAGCAAAAACTTCTCCAAAAAAAATAAAAAAGATAAAATAACACACCAGATCATCAAATGGATTCAATATCGGGTGCCATTTATTCCACACTGAAGGAGAGCCAAGTCATTCTGAAGTATCTTTTTTAATAAATACTCCCTAAGATAAGGAACATTTCTTGGGAACCAGCAGTTAGCGTAATGGCTATGTCGCTGGACTCCCACGTAGTCGACCGTGGTTTGTGTCCCGGACCCGGTGGCTTAAAATTCATGCCGGGCGCGTGTGCGTGCGTGCCCAAGATCCCGAGAGGAGAATGGAGGAGAAGGGATTGCGGTGTGACCATCCCCCCTGGGGGGTGATTTCTCGCTTTCTGTCTCTCTGTCTCTCTCTGTCTGATGAGCGCACGCGCCCTGTAGCGAAAACCTCTCCAAAAAGAAATAAAGATAAGTAACATTTCTCATCCTAACTTCTCCATAGGTAGTGACTCAGCATAGCATTCTCTGACCAGATGTGTTCCACTACTAAAGGACAAATTGGGCTGCGTGCCCTGCTAGATGCAGTGAAGAAGTGCAAGGTGGTGGCTCTTCCCATTTTCATCTCATAGCCCCTTGTCCATCCCAGCAACTTGCTCTGAAAAGTCTTACCTGTGTCTGTTTAAACGGCTCTTGATTACTTGCCCACACGCCTAGAATTACTATTTATTCATTGAAAATTAGCATTCTTTATTCCTTAGTTTTATAAATTCAATTTTTCTGAGATTGCTATAATGATCTAATCTTTCTTGCCATGGGCAATTCTGAGCTACAGATTAGACAACAAGTGACTTGGGTACATGTTGTCTTTAAACAAGCAAAGAGGAAAACTTTGAGCTCTATTCAGACTTGCTGAAGTGTGGTAAATTTATGATGAAAGCTCCTGACTGCATTACACATGATTAATTCTGAAGCCCATATTAAGATGATCTTTTCAGCAGTTGCTCTTCTAACTGAACAGTGTTTCAAGGCTGGGATTTCAGCAATTAATCAGTTCCGAATTGCTAATGATCCTGGCAGAGGGCAGTGGCAAAAGGGGGAGGATGTCATTAGCTTCCCTGGCCTGCCTTTTTTCAGTGCCCTATGGCAGTATGCAGTGAGGCGGCATGAAAGAAAGATGGCCTGACCTCCATTGCAGTATTGTGCAGCACATAAATATTGGCGAGGGTGGTGATGGCTAGTAAATGATGGCCCTTGATAAACCAAGTTATTTACCAAACAGTAGCTACTGATTATGTCAGCTGTGCCCATAGTGGATCTAGTTCATTTCTTTTACTGCCTATCGATTTTTATTTGGCTGATAGATAATAGCTAGAAGACTCTAGGTTTCTTCTGTGACAAATATGAGTCTCTTCTAATCTTTCTCCTTAAGAGACAATTGATAGTTTTTGCACTGACCTTTAGCAGCAGTTTGACTTGAGTGTTTTGTTAACTATCAGCAGGTTGAATTTTGGTTTTAAACCACATATACCTGCAACAAAACTTAATGTGCAGGTTAGTTACCTCTTAGCTTTATAAAGTGTAAGCTAATAAATCTAAATTATAGTATTGCATACAAAGAAACTGTCATAGGGAAGCAAAATGATGTCTGCTATTAAAGGCAAAATTAATATTATTTTGAATCTTTGGTTGTACTTTCACGTCTGCTAGCATGGACTATTTTAGAATTTCTTCCTCTGATTTGTACGTAATTTTTACTAAATTATTTATTTTAAGACTTCAGACATGAATAAAAAAAAGGTACCTTGGGACCACCAGATGGTGTCGAGGTTATTACATCAGTGGACTCCCACATGACTGACTGTAGTTCATGTTGTGGACCCAGTGGCTTGAAAATCACACTGGGCACTTGTGCATGCATGCCCAAGATCCCAGGAGAATGGAGGAGAAGGGATTGCAGCGTGACCATCCTCTTGAGGGGGTAATTTCTCGCTTTCCCCCTCACTGTCTGTCTCGCTCTCCAACAAGCGCACGCTGCCTACAGCAAAAACCTCTCAAAAAAAAAACGAATTTCTGGGACCAGCAGTTAGCGTAATGGCTATGTCGTTGGACTCCCATGTAGTCGACCGTGGTTCGAGTCTCAGACTCAGTGGCTTAAACTCACGCCGGGTGCGTGTGCGTGCGTGTCCAAGACCCCGAGAGGAGAAAGGAGGAGAAGGGATTGCGGCGTGGCCATCCCCCGGGGGGTAATTTCTCGCTTTCCCCCTCACTGTCTGTCTCGCTCTCCAACAAGCGCACGCTGCCTACAGCAAAAACCTCTCAAAAAAAAAACGAATTTCTGGGACCAGCAGTTAGCGTAATGGCTATGTCGTTGGACTCCCATGTAGTCGACCGTGGTTCGAGTCTCAGACTCAGTGGCTTAAACTCACGCCGGGTGCGTGTGCGTGCGTGTCCAAGACCCCGAGAGGAGAAAGGAGGAGAAGGGATTGCGGCGTGGCCATCCCCCGGGGGGTAATTTCTCGCTTTCCCCCTCACTGTCTGTCTCGCTCTCCAACAAGCGCACGCTGCCTACAGCAAAAACCTCTCAAAAAAAAAACGAATTTCTGGGACCAGCAGTTAGCGTAATGGCTATGTCGTTGGACTCCCATGTAGTCGACCGTGGTTCGAGTCTCAGACTCAGTGGCTTAAACTCACGCCGGGTGCGTGTGCGTGCGTGTCCAAGACCCCGAGAGGAGAAAGGAGGAGAAGGGATTGCGGCGTGGCCATCCCCCGGGGGGTAATTTCTCGCTTTCCCCCTCACTGTCTGTCTCGCTCTCCAACAAGCGCACGCTGCCTACAGCAAAAACCTCTCAAAAAAAAAACGAATTTCTGGGACCAGCAGTTAGCGTAATGGCTATGTCGTTGGACTCCCATGTAGTCGACCGTGGTTCGAGTCTCAGACTCAGTGGCTTAAACTCACGCCGGGTGCGTGTGCGTGCGTGTCCAAGACCCCGAGAGGAGAAAGGAGGAGAAGGGATTGCGGCGTGGCCATCCCCCGGGGGGTAATTTCTCGCTTTCTGTCTGTCTCTCTCTGTCTTTCTGGTGAGGCACACACGCCCTTTAGCAAAAACCTCTCCAAAAAAAAAGAATTCCCTTTTCTGAGAAAAATGGAGCCTTAGCTAGGATAACTAATACTGTAGACTGTGTACTCAAGGCAATTTATTATAATACGGTGTTTCTTGTGATTTCAGATGCTTGTGCAGAAGTTTGCCAGAAAAAACCACATTGCTTTTACTAATGCAGTTACTAAAGAAACTACTCATGTCATTATGAAAACGGGTAAGGCAAGAATCCTTACAGAATATGTTATATTTGCTGCTTAAAACCACAGAAATAGGAATATTCATTAAGTGTAGCATGTATGATAGTCTTCCAATAGTCAGTCAATTACTACTTTATGAAAGATAGGCAATTGTTTTGCTACTTCCTGGTCTCTCTTTAATTTGGGGTTAAGATTTGGAGGGTAGTGAGCCAGAACGATGAATCACCTCTTTCTGTCTGGACTATAATGGTAAGGCAGAGCCCAAGTCCTAGAAGAATAAGTGGTGCAAAGAGGGGAATGGTTTGTTCTCAGGTCAAAATGGCATGCAGGCCAGCCATTGCAGCATCAGGTCGGTTGCTGGATGGCATTTGAAATGGTATTAGAGTGCTGCAGGATTCAATAAACTCTGAGGTCGATGTGTGATAATACAACATGAGAATGAAGAGGTGAAAGAAGCCATAAGAAGACTCCCTGAGAACCTTTATAAGGCAGGATGTTTCACCCTAAGGGAACACTGGACCTGACCTTGAGGCAGCAGATCTTGCCTAAAGAGTAGAGGACAAAAGTGAGGAGGATAAATTCTACTTGGAACCATATCTGAAAGAGGTTATTCAGGAAGGAAAAGAGAGAGAAGACTGGGCTATGAAGTTAGTAAAACCCAAAACATAATTTAGAAGGTATTTGGCTTGGAGGTGTATTACTTTAAATAAATGTCTATTATAATAATAATTAAAAAAAAAAAAAGGCAGGGGGGGAATGGAATAGGAAAGAATCTTCCCTTTTAGGACCACAGGTGGCATGGTGGTTAAGGCACTGGACTTACCACATGGCCAACCGTGGTTCAAGTCCCAAACCTGGGGGCTTGCTTTCCCTCTTTATTTTTCTCTCTTTGCTGTCTCTGGTCAAATTTTTAAAAATAATGATAACAAATAAAATTAAATTTAAAAATTCTCACTCAAGATCTGGAGGCCCTAGCCCCTACTTTGAGTGTGGTTGAGAATTTTCCAAGAAACAAGTCCAGTAACGGCTCTGAGATAGCCCTAAAATATGAAAAAGAAAGAAAACAAAGGACAATTCTTTTGTCCTAAACCTTCCTTTTTAAAAAGGAGATCTTTGAGAGTTTTCATTTGGCTATTAGTATAAACCTAAAGACTGGAACAAGTGAAATAAATATTTGAACCCCTGCTGTATTCTTTACTGGAGTGATTGCCTGAAAGATGATCTCTGTTCTGTGTACCTTGTGTCCTATTTAAGATGGTCACTGACATTGAAGAATGTTTCTCCAGAGGTAGATGATGAGGACCTGTTAAAGGAATGAAAAATAATGTCGTTTAAAATGAAAGAATGAAAAGCTTTAAGAGAACAAGACAATTATCTTCAAATATGTGAAGAACTGATTTGGAAGAGGAGTTAGACTCATCATGGGGCCCCATAAAGCAGACAGAAACCAGGGCATGCAGGAGGCAGAGGAGGCAGATTGTGGCTCAACCTTAAAACCTTTTTAACAAAATTAGTTCTCTGGCTATATTGTAGTATATGCCAAGATGTTTCTGTTCATAGAGCTGCAGGTGCATGAGCAGAGGGTCCAAACTCCTTGGACACATTACATTACCCTAGAACCTGTAAGATCTTAGGTTTCTGTGTAAAAATTGTACCACAGAGGATAGTGCTTACTGGAATCAGGTGCCAGAACACAGTACCACAAACTAATTACTGTTTTAGAGATGAATGTCATTAAAGTTTAATATGTCTTAAGCTACAGGTTTAGATCAAAGCCAAAGAAAGAAAACTTAAAATGCAAATTAAATCTAAAGTAATTCAATCTTTTTTTTTTTTTTTTTTTTTTTTAAGAGAGAGGTTTTTGCTATAGGGTGCATGTGCTCACCAGACAGACAGAGAGAGACAGAGAGATAGAAAGCGAAAAATCACCTCCCGGGGGAATGGCCACGCCGCAATCCCTTCTCTTCCATTCTCCTCTCGGGATCTTGGGCACACACGCACATGCGCCCGGCGTGAGTTTTAAGCCACCGGGTCCAGGACGCAAACTGCGGTCGACTATGCGGGAGTCCAGCGACATAGCCATTATGCTAACTGCTGGTCCCAGTAGTTCAATCTTTAAGCTCAAAGGCAATACAATATTGGCTCCTTTTGAACTAAAAATTAACTAAAATTTCTTAGTTAAAAGCATATTATTATTATTTTTTAAAAAAGCATATTGTTATTAAATCAGCTTTTGTAGCAGTTCAGCAAATACCTTCAAACATTGTGAGTAATTCTGTGAGAGAGAATGGCTGCTGCTACTACTTGTGTGTGGCATGCTGTGTTTAAGATTTATTTAAATATATCTTTTGTTTAGATCCAAGTGGTCTTTCTTTAGTTTGCTTAGTTCTTCAAAAGGGTCTTTTTCTTTTTTTTTTTTGGAGAGTTTTTTGCTACAGGGCACATGAAAGCCAGAGAGAGACAGAGAGCAAGAAATCGCCCCCCAGAAGGGATAGCCACACCGCAATCCCTTCTCCCTTCTCCTCTCGGGATCTTGGGCAGGCATGCACATGTGCCTGGCATGAGTTTTAAGCCACCGGGTCCAGGACTCGAACTGTGGTCAACTCCGTGGGGGTCCAGCGACATAACCTATATGCTAACTGCTGGTCCCTTCAAAAGGGTCTTTGAAACACTGGGAAATAAACAGAAGTTGTTCTTCAGCTATAGCTTTTTGAAATATCTACGTAGACAAGAGAAAAACCATGAGAATAACTGTTTTCCTGTTGCTTTCTGAAATATTAGGGGGTTAGGATTCCCCAGGGAGAAGTTCTAGGGGTCAAAAATTGCCACTTATATTGACACTTGAGATTTAGGATTTCAACAATACTGTTTTCGTTTTTCATATATTACCATCCAGTAAAATAGCTCTTCTATGTCCACATCAATCAATACTACCTACTTGCATAATTTCTTGAACAAAATAGTGAAGATATTTAGCTGGCTTTGGCATCTTTTGGGTTATTGGGAAAGTCATGACACATTTTTACATAGAAAATCAGAAAAATACGCCATGACTTCCCCGACGACTTAATAGAAGATGACATAGATATTTCCTCTGATCTTAACTTTTTTGTTTGTTTGTTTTTTTGGAGAGGTTTTTGCTATAGGGCACATGCACTCGCCAGGAAGACAGAGAGAGACAGAAAGCGAGAAATCACCCCCCCTCAGGGGGGTTAGCCACACCGCAATCCCTTCTCCTTCATTCTCCTCTCAGAACCTTGGGCACGTACATACACGTGCCCAGCGTGAGTTTAAGCCACTGTTCCAGGACTCAAACCGCGATCAACGACATGGGAGTCCAGTGATACAGCCATTATGCCAACTGCTGGTCCTCCTCTGGTCTTAACTTTATATCAGCCTCTTCCAGGCTTCCAAAGATCCACATCTGCTGGTTGTAATTAGTAGTGTTTCTAGTTTCTCATTCTATCACCAAGAGTGACAGAATCATCAATCCATGTTGATCTTGAGAACATAAGGGGTTGGGGCTCTTTAGGTCCTGAAGGTAGCACATCCTGATTTTGTTTTCAATTTATAATCTTTTGAATGTTTTTCATCCTGCAGATGCTGAGTTTGTGTGTGAACGGACACTGAAATATTTTCTGGGAATTGCAGGAGGAAAATGGGTAGTTAGCTATTTCTGTAAGTACAATACAATTTCTCCTGTCCTCCACTTAACACTTTAGAATTGCATTTTTACACCTAACATTTTCACAGCTAAGGTTTTTGCTATTGCTGAATCTGAATTACCAAAAGGTCTTTAATAGTATCACAAAACTAGCTTTATCTTTAATGCATATCGCTTTGTTCAGATAAGTTGGTGATGCTGAGAAAATAGATTTCTTTTATAACTAATAGGACCTAATCTAGCAATGTTGACACATGAACTAGGGATTTATTTAATAATGGACAGAACCCATGTGCAGCAGGCACTTTTTAAATAATGTTTATATTAAGCATCAACTATGTCTTTGGAAGGAAATCTCTGCCCCATGCCTTATTAAAGAGCCCTGGTTTTATAGAGAATGAATCCCTCTTCTGTCCTTTTTCCTGTGCTCTTTTGTGAGTCACTGAACTCTCCACCTCCATGAAGAAAGCATTTTCTTTTGCTCTATGTTACCTGTTTTTTCTGTGATCTCTTTAGGGGTGACCCAGTCTATTAAAGAAAAAAAGATGCTGGATGAGGTAAGTACTTGATGTTACAAACTTAGAGAGAGTTCGTGCCACTAGTCAGGTAGTCATGAACAAATTACTTCCCTTCTGTCAATGTAGCACGTTCCGCAAATTTCCTTTGGTGAATGGGTATCAACATGAGTTATGTAGAAGGCCCATCCAGTGGCCAGGTGCATGTACATGCACGCCCAAAATCCCAAGAAGAGAATGGATTGTGGCATGGCCATCTCTCAGGGGTGATTTATCACTTTCTGTTTTTTCTCTTGTGAGCAAAAAAAGAAAAAAGTTACATAGAGCAAACCGGGAAGTTCTGTGTACTCACTTGTTTGTCTAAAATTCAAAAGAAACTTTTTCTTGAGGCGACCAGCAGATGGCGTAATGGTTACCTCTCTGGACTCCCTCATAGTCAACCACGGTTCAAGTCTCAGACCCAGCAGCTTAAAACTCATGGGGGGTGAGGGGACTGAGGGCGCATGTGGTGATGGTTAAGGAGGTGGACACTTCCTTAACCACCAGTTGAGTCCCGAGGGTGACTACTGGGTGGGCCTTCTGCATAACTCATGTTGATCTCCATTCTCCCTTTCAGTCTCTCTGGCAAATGCACACGCCCTATAGCAAAAATCTCTTTAAAAGAAAGAAAAGAAATTTTCCCTTGAAGACAGGAAAAGGAATTTATAAAGCAAAAAATAAATTTGGGGCCAGCAAGTGACATAGTGGTTAAGGGCGCTGGACCCCCATCACAGTTGAAGTCCCAGACCTGGTGGCTTACTTTCTCACTTTCTTTTTCTCTCTCACTCTCTCACTTTCTCTGTCTCTCTCTCACACACACACACACACACACTTACTCTGTCCCTCTCTGGTCAAAAAAATAAATAAATAAATAAAGTTAAATGAAATCATTTAAAAAAAAAAAAAGAAGAAGAAAGAAAGAATAGATTCAAAGGGCAAGAAACAAGTCCACCTGGATCCTACATGTGCACACCTTTGTAGAAAATTGGCTGTTCACCATAATAATATGCAAATGTATTTATTTAGAAATCATATTCTTTTGAAGGGACATTCTTTTTTTCCTACATCAGGTCATGTGAAGAGTTTGTAACAAGGCTCAAGGGAGGCACATCTCACACAACAGCATGAACACCCAATCATCACACTAATAAACCACGAAAGGATCAAGATGGTATTCTTTATGATACTGAGAACAGTGCGAGGTAAATAAGATACAGTGTAGGAGGAAGGATAATTTTAGAACAGCCATCTAAGAGCTGTTGGTGACGACAGATCAGGCTAAATAAAATTAGTGAAAGCTTTTTTTAACTATTATTGGGTTGTTGCAAAAGTCATGACACGATTTTGTATAGAAAAACATATGGGGGAACCAATAGGTGGCGTGGTGGTTAAGGTTCTGGACACTCCAACTTGGCCGACCACAGTTCAAGTCCCAGACCTGGTGGCTTGCTTTCTCATTTTCTCTCTCTCTCTCTGGTCAAACTTTTTAAAAAATGAATGAATGAATGAATAAAATTTAAATGCACATGCCCTATGGCAAAAATCTTAAAAAAAAAAAAAAAAAGAAAGAAAGAAAGAAAGAAAGAAAGAAAGAAAAACACTCATGGGCTGGCAGGTGGCATGGTAGTTGAGGTGCTGGACTCCTACATGGTCAACCACAGTTTGGGTCCCAGACCTGGCAGCTTGCTCTCTCACTTTTCCTCTTTTTCTGTCTCTCTGGTCAACTTTTAAAAAATAATAATAATAGGGACGAGCAGATGGTATAATGGTTATGTCACTGGACTCCCACATGACTGACTGTGGTTTGAGTCCTAGACCCAGAAGCTTGAAACTCACACCAGAAGCATATGCGTGTGTGCCCAAAATCCCAAGAGGAGAATGGAAGAGATGGCATTATAGTGTGGCCACCTTCCCAGGGGGCGAGGGGGAGAAGTGATTTCTCACTTTCTGTCTCTCTGACAAGTACACATGCCCTGTAACAAAAATCCCTCTAATAATGATGATGATGGTGATGATAATAACAAATTTTAATTTTTTTTAAAGAATTATTTTATTTAACTTTATTTACTTGTTTATTTTCATTTGACCAGAGAGGGACAATGAGAGAAGGACAGAGAGAGACAGAGAGAGGGAAAGTGAGAAAGCAAGCCACCAGGTCCAGGACT
Source organism: Tupaia belangeri chinensis (assembly GCF_000334495.1). Lineage (NCBI taxonomy): Eukaryota > Metazoa > Chordata > Mammalia > Scandentia > Tupaiidae > Tupaia > Tupaia belangeri. Next base: position 440,851 of record NW_006159987.1, on the reverse strand, counting down.
CGAACTGTGGTCAGCCATGTGGGAGTCCGGTGCCCTTAACCACCACACCACCTGCCAGCCCGATAAATAATCCTTTAAAAAAAAAAAGATTTAATTAATTAATTGATCGATTAACTTGATTTATTAACAGAAAATAAGCCAGTGTAGACAGTAGTGATTGGTGAATCGAATTTAGATGGCAGAAGTTAGACCAAGGAATTGGAGAAGGTCCTAGACATGGCTCAGGTCAGGTAGGATTGGTATGTGCCATTACAAGTAATTCAGGCTTTGTTCTTAGGGAAGTTTGAAAGCATGGAGACAGAAGAGAGGTTACTTTAGGATGTTTGGAGATAAGATTTGCTAATGGGTTAAACTTATATAAGGTAAAAGAATCTTGGGTTTGGGGCCTGAACAGCAGGATAGATGTTAGTAATGTAATTTTTTTGAGTTTAATTTATCTTACTCGTGAGAAACAACATATCTACATTGTTATGTAAGAGAGAGATAAAGACAGGAACCCTCAATAAGGTCTCGTCACACCACGATCCCATTACCCAGCCCTCTAGCTCATCAGGATCTTGGGCATTTGTGCACCCAGCATAGTTTTCAGGTTGACCTGGGATCCCAACCGTGTGGTCAGCCATGTTGAAGCCAGTGGCTTTCAATGCTGCAGTCCAGTATACTACTCCATATGCCACGATGGCTGGGCAGTAATACTAGATTAGATATACACAAGGGAGGAGCATGTTGGTGATGGACAGAGTCAGGGAAATAAAAGGCAGAAATCAAATCAGGACTTCTATTTAAGACGATGAATTTTGAGATTTATATTAGACATCTAGAGAGAGAGGTTAAGTAGGTAGTTGTACACATCATATGAAGCTTGGGTTCAGTCAGGTCTATAAATCTGGAAATCATCATTAAATAAATGACAAATTTATCATTACACTTCTTATTCAAGTGACTAGGAAATGTTAAGTGTTTTTCCCCTAGTAATAGCTTACGGTTACAGTTGTGCCATTATTCTTCATGATACTCAGGCAATAGTGTGTTATTCCCTACAATCTGAGTTTCAGTCAGGATTTTTTCTAAACATTCTTCCCCAAATTGCTCCCAAAAAACTAACCCCTCCAATCCAATTATTATGTATTCTGTTGTCCTTAACCAGTCAAAGTAATATGAAAAACCTCTTACACTATAGTTTATCATTTTAGCTTCATTAACTGTAAATCTCTCTATGGAAATCTAAAAAGACCCTACTTCTTTAGATAGTAATGTATAATTGATTTAAGAGAGTGGGGATTCTCCAGTTATCTATATAACAGCACAGTATCAGTGGTTTAATCCAAATGCTAAATGAATATTTTGAGAGGAGATAGATGTTGAAAATTAAAATACATTTAGTCTCAGTGAGGTGAAAAGCCAGTTGTTAATTTCTGCACATGAAGATTTGCATCAGTGAATTGATTTCAGCAGCTGAAATCCAGGTCTTTTCATTTAATCCACCAAAAAGAATAGTTTTATTTATTTATTTGTAGCACAAATGCTACCTGGTAATTCTGAAAACTTAAAATAGGATGTGTCTGCTTTACTTGCATTGAAGGAGGCTTCTTTTTATCTGTTCCCAATGGTTTGGATTTGATTTCTTTCAGCACGCTTTTGAAGTCAGAGGAGATATCATCAATGGAAGAAACCACCAAGGTCCAAAGCGAGCAAGAGAATCCCCGAACAGAAAGGTAAAGCTGTCTTTCCCAGCCCAGCACTCTGCATTCCGGCCCTGTTTCTTCATCTTGTAAGGCACATTATGTAATCTCCACTAGAGCACTAGCTAAACACTTATGCACAGGTACTTCTTTAGTTCTCCCAGCCCAAAAAGGTAAAGTAAGTGTTGTTTCTATTTTATGAATGAAGGAACTTAGAGGTTTAGAGGTGCTTTGTTATTTGGATTCCACACTAGGGTTCAAATCTCAGCAGATAAATAGCAGAGCTGGGTTTTGTTGTTGTTGTCGTTTTTGCCATAGGGTACATGCATTCACTGGAGAGAGACAGAGAGAGAGAGAAGGTGAGAAATCACCCCCCTAAAGGATATAACCATGCTGCTGCCATCTCTTCTCTTCCACTTTCCTCTCGAGATTTTGGACATGCATGCACACATGCCTGATGTGATTTTTTAAGCCGCCAGGTCCAGGAATCAAACATGTTTGGCCATGTGGGAATCTAGCACCTTAACCACCACACCAACTGCTGGCCCTAGAGATGGGGATTTTTACAAGTGTGCTTATCACCCTTAATCAGTCAAAAAAGTGATAACCTTCACTCTTTTAACTTTACGGTGATATTATTTTCTTTTTCTTTTTCTTTTTAGAAAAAGAATTATGTTATTGGGGCTGGCAGATGGCGTAGTGGTTAAGGGCATTGGACTCCCATATGACTGACAGCGGTTCAAGTTCAGATCCAGCAGCTTGCTTTCTCACTTTCTCTCTCTCTCTCACTCTCACTCTCTCCCTCTCTGGTCAAATTAAGATAAATAAATAATATATACATAAAGTTAAAACATTATTTTTTAAAAAGAATTATTTTATTATTTATTATTATTTTTTGATTTAATGAGAGAAAGACAGAGAGAAAGTGAGAAGCAAGCCGCCAGGCCCAGGGCGCAAACCACGGTCAGCCATGTAGGAGTCCAGTGCCTTAACCACCACACTACCTACTAGCCCCTGCAGTATCTTTTTCTAAAGCAGTGTGGTAAGAGTTGTGAGCAAGATGTACACAGTACTATCTGTGGAAGCATAAGAGAGGAAATGATTAATAATCAACAATAATTAGGTCCGGCAGGTGGCATGATGATTAAGGGCTCTGGACTCCCATGTGGCTCACTGTAGTTCAAGTCCTGAACCTGGCGGCTTGCTTTCTCACTTTCTCCCTCCCACACACACACATACACACCTCCCTAGTAAAATTAAAATAAATAAATAAATAAAAAGTTAAAAACAGTAATTATTTTTTAAAAAGAAAAATCATAAAGTTAAATAAAATAATTCTTTTTAAAAATAAATAATAATAATAATAAATAAATAACATGCATATTATGTTCACACTATCTACTTGACCATATTCTAACTAATTAACAATTTTACTACAACCTTGTGAGGTATGTACTATAATTATGCCTGTTTTACAGATGAGAAAATTGAGGCTTAGAGAGATTAAATTGCCTACGATTACATAACTACTGAGTGATACACCTAAAAGCCAGACCCAGATAGTCTAGCTCCAAATCTAAGCTGCTAACGACAATATATACTTTCTTGGAAGATTATAATAGACTTCCCAGAGGAGAAAAATTATTCTAACAATTTTGCAAAGGAGGCCAGAAAGACTCTGTGACTCTTCCCAAATAACATTGTAGAAGATGAAGTAGCCCATGTAGTGAACCGCGGTTCGAGCCCAGACCTGGTGGCTTAAACTCACGCCCGGGTGTGTGCATGTGTGCCCAAGATCCCCAGAGGAGAATGGAGAAGGGATTGGGGCGTGGCCATCCCCCCTGGGGGGTGATTTCTTGCTTTTTATCTCTCTGTCTTTCTGGTGAGCGCACACACCCTAATAGCAAAAACCCCTTCCAAAAAAAAAAAAAAGGTGATGATGATATAGCCAAAACCATGTCCCCCTCTTAGACAGAAGTCCATGCAAGAGTTCACACTTTCCTAACAGGCCTGAGCTGGCTGCTCCTCTGGTCGCTAGCTATGTGTTTGTGTGCCTGTCTGCTTTTCTTCCCTTTTCACATGTGCACCAGTAGGCATTTCATAATGTCTCCATAGCCACCAGGTCCGGAACTCAAACTGTGGTTGGCCATATGTCCAGTGCCTTAACCACCATGCTGCTTGCTGGCCCCCATACAGGTGATTTTCTAAGGAAAACGGCTTTGGGAGATGACCACAAATCAAACCTGGAATTTCGAACCCTTGAGGTCAACCAATCTTCACTTTCTGAGTCTATCAAGTAACTCCCAGATACCAAACAAAGTGCCGGCCCTATTTCAGCCTGTGCCCTCACCCCAGGAGTGCTCAGCATGAGCCAACCAGTTGTTTTTACTGCACTGTATGCAAGGCAGAATTAGCAGAAGATCCCTCCTTCTGGGACTGTTCCAGAGCTTTGGGTTTCTTTCTGTGCTTAGGATAGCAGTGATAGAAAGTGCTTGGACAGAGTAATGACGTTCTGAAGATATGAAATGTCAGTATAGTGTTTTTCTCTGGGAGGGAAATGTATTTGTAGAGGTGGAACTTCAAATTTCTTATCTCATAACTAGACATCCTTGTGTCAGCCTGGATGTAAAAATTCCTAATTTTGTGTAGTTTTTGTGGCAGCATTTGACAGCATTTGACTCCAGCTGGCTGCTTGGGGAGGGGAGAACTTTAAGAATTATGAGCATCTAGACACTGTCAACAGGTTGGTAATGCAATTTATTCATATAGATAGTAAGAGTGACACAGGCCGTCATTTAAAACAGAAACAGATTTGTCCTACTGTCCTTTCTTTTTTCCTCTGGTTGTAATTAAAGTGTATGGGACAGTCGATGGACACTTCCTCAAAGGCCATTTCTGTTTTTTATTTCCTGATATTTCTCTGCCTCCCCCCACCCCCTTTTTTTGAGGCAAGGTAAATTCTAAGCCTAGGGAGTTTTCTTTTTAATGAAATGGGAATGTAGGAAGAGGATCAAAAGAATGAGAATTACCCAAAATGATACATAAAAATGTATTTCATGGGGGGACCAGCAGGTGATGTGATGGTTAAGACACTGGACACTCCCACATGGATGGCTGACGACGGTTCCAGTCCCGGACCTGGTGGCTTGCTTTCCCCCTTTCTCTCTTTCTCTCTCTCTCTGTCTCTGGTCAAATTAAAATAAATAAATTGACAGGGACCAGCAGGTGGCGTGGTAGTTAAGGCACTGGACACTCCTGCATGGCCAACCACAGTTTGATTCCTGGACCTGGTGGCTTGCTTTCTCACTTTCTCTCTCTCTGGTCAAATTAAAAATAAATGAATGGGGACCAGCAGTTAGCGTAATGGCTGTGTTGCTGGATTCCCAGGTAGTCAACCACGGTTCAAGTCCTAGACCCGGTGGCTTAAACTGACACCAGGCGTATGTGCAGCCATGCCCAGGATCCCTAGAGGAGAAGGGATTGCGGCGTGTCCGTCTCCCAGGGAATGATTTCTCGCTTTCTGTCTCTCTGTCTCTCTTTGTCTTTCTGGCGAGCGCACACTCTCTATAGCAAAAAACCTCTTCATAAATAAATAAATAAAGTTAAATAATTATTTTGGGGCTAGCAGGTGGCATGGTGGTTAAGGCTCTGGACACTCCCATGGCCAACCACGGTTTGAGTCCTGGACCTGGTGGCTTGCTTTCTCACTTTCCCTCTCTATCTGTATCTCTCTCTGGTCAAAATTAAAATAAATGAATTAAGCCCTCTACACAAGGGTTTGTCTTTTTAAATATTTTTTAGGGGCCAGAAGGTGTCATGGTTGTTGAAGGCACTAGACTCCCACATGACTGACCATGGTTCAAGTCCTGGACCTGGTGGCTTGCTTTCTCACTTTCCCTCTCTCTCTCCTCTCTCTCTCCCTCACTCTGTCCCTCTCTGATCAAAATAAATAAATAAAATAATTTTTAAATAATTATTTTTTAAATTAATTAATTAATTTAAAATTATTTTTTAAAATTATCTCATGGGGTCAGCAGGTGGTACAGTGGTTGCAGTGTTGGATTCCCACATGGCCCACTGCAGTTTGAATCTTGGATCTGGCAGCTTGCTTTCTCACTTTCCCTTTCTCTCTGGTCAAATTAAAAAATAAATAAGTAACAACAAATTAAATTAAATTAAAAATTCTTAAAAAAAAAAATGTTTGGGACCAGCAGGTAGCATGGTGGTTAAGGTACTGGACACTCCCTCCTGGTGGGTGCTTTCTTTCTTTCCCTCTCTCTCCTGTCTCTCTGGCTAGTGCATGCACCCTATAGCAAAAACTAAAATAAAAATTTTAAAAAGCGGGGCTGGCAGGCGGTGTGGAAGTTGAAGCTCTGCATTCCCATATGGCTGACCGGTTCAAGTCCCAGACCTGGCAGCTTGCTTTTTCACTCCCCCTCCCCACCTCTCTGGTTAAAAAACATAATAATCATAATAATAGGAGCCAGCAGATGGCATAGTGGTTGCATTACTGGACTTCCACATGGCCAACTATGGTTCACGTCCCAGACTCAGTGGCTTAAAACTCATGCCAGGCACTTATGCATGCTTGCCTAAAATTTTGGGAGGAGACTAGAGGAGAAGGGATTGAGGTATGGCCATCTCCCCCCGGCAAGTGATTTCTCATATTCCCTCTCACTGTCTGTCTGTCTGTCTGTCTGTCTCTCTCTCCAGCAAGTGCACACACCCTGAGAGCAAGGGAAAAAAGTCTCTTAAAAATAAATAAATTAATTAAAACATAATAATGATGATAAATAAAATAAAACAAATAAATCTCTTTTTCAAATGAAGAAGAAACAGCAAGTAGGACCTTTCATCTCTAACAAAAAGTGATATCACCTGCAGTGATCATTGGGGAGGGGCCTGAGCATGATTGGTGACATGAGGAGATGCTCAGCCACTGAATGACAGACTGGCTGTGGAGTGTAGATAAACTACAGATGTACTTCGAATAGGTCTCCTGAGATTCATCAGCATTCTGGGTGTTGGAATGATTGTCTCTGGGAACTAGCAGCAGAAAATTGTTACATGGTAAAGGAAAGATAAAGAGAAGTTCTTCCTTTTTGAGAGTCTTTTTTTTTTTTTTTTTTTTTTTTTTTTTTTTTTTTATGAAAGCCCATACTCATATATAGTACTGTTTTCTCTCTATCCTCCTGTCTCTCTTCCTCTCCCTTCCAGATCTTCAAGGGCCTAGAAATTTGTTGCTATGGACCCTTCACCAACATGCCCACAGGTAAGAGACTATGAAAGCTGTGGAGTTCCAGCTTCAGCCTTTTCATATGTAGCAGTGGCATCATCGGTAAGATCACCCCATGGGGGTTCCTCAGATTGGTGAGAAGTTCTCGAGGTTATTCTGTTTCTCTGCACTGTCCAGACAAAACAGTACTTAAATATTAGCCTCTGGAAAAAAGCTAGGCCTTGTGCTGCTTCTCATGAGCACCAAGGCAGTGAAGAGTTAGGATATGGGACACTGATGTGTGCTCAGATGGGGTAGAACTATTCTTATTGCCCATTTGGGCTTAAGAAAGATTGGGAATAATAAATTAGGGAGAAGATACTTTTGAGTTTGTAAACGTCAAAAAGGAGTTCTGCTCTTCTTAAACCAAATTAATTTAATGCAGAGAAGAAAGCACAACAGCTTGCATAAGCCCTATGGGCCTGGGCCCCACACAGGCCCAGAGCAGAGAAAGGCTCCTGATGAACATTTTCTAATTAAATTTGACACTGAATGTGATGTGTTGTGTAGGACTGCTGTGGGGCTCAGTTGTAGAGTTGTGTTGCACTAAGGCCCTGGTATAAGTAGGCATTTGGTTCATGCTTTCAAAACAAAGGCTACCCACCTTTGCCTCCTGTGCCTCTCTCCTGCCCTGGGAACTCAGGTCTTCTTACTGTTCGGAAGATGGCCTTAGCATCTGGTCACAGGCAGCTGAGTAGCAACAACAGAGCCTTGCAGTGTAATTTTGCCTTTGTCTTCTTTATTGGTTATTGATTGGATTTTTATGAAAATTTCAAGTGCCATCAAGGATTTCTCGGTGTTTTTGTACTTTGTTTTAGTGAAAAACAAGGCCTCTAGCCGGTATTATTTCGGTGATGAGTCAACCTCAGTTCAATCAGTCAGAGAGGAGTACCTCAGAAATCTCCAGAAATGGGCTAATGGGGAAAAGCAGCATATGTGCCTGCCTTGAAAGCATATCCCAGGGTCAGCAGGTGGCGTGGTTAAGGCGTTTGACTCTCATATGGCCCACCATGGTTCAAGTCCCATGATGGGGGTTTGCTTTCTCACTTTCCCTCTCTCTGTTTCTCTCTGGTCCAATTTTAAAAATAATAATAAATAAAAGTGAATATGTAAAAAGAAAGAAAGAAAAGCACATCCCGAGAAAGTACCCCTTGGTCATTTTTTCTAATTTACAAGGTATAAGTGGATCATCTCTACAATCTCTTCTCATTTCTGTTCTCCTGAGTATGTGACTCCAACTCAGCATGAACCTCTCCACTGATGTGCTGAGTCTCGAGCAGGATGACATGTATTTTTTTGACTGGGTGAATTATCTTCCCACCTCCTGACATTTTCAGTAATTACCACCAAGGGTGGTGCTCTCAGTGGCCGTGATTATCAATTACCAGCATAGGGCTAGGATGGAGGGAGGGAGAAGATGGGTGTTTTTTCATACAGCGTTTTAGCCAGCAAGTTAGAAAATTAATAGAAATTAGATCTTGAGTGTTTTTTTTTTTCTTTCTTTCCAAGTGTTTTCTTTGAGAGACTGTCAAACCTTATCTACCAAATGCCCTTATGGAGACTGATAACCAGAGTAGGGAACAATTCAAAGGCAGATCGACTTTAAATCCATTCCCCTAATTGGGATTCTAGTTTAAGGCCTTTCTGTCCTTTGGAGCAGAAAGACAAGAGGACCTTTTCTAAGTCTTGCTGTAAGCCTTCACCCAGAGGAATTTGGGATGGGGGCCCCAGGTTAGGTGTGCAGATTACTGTGGTGATTTTAAGTCTAAATGTCCTATTTAGATCAGCTGGAGTGGATGGTGCAGCTGTGTGGGGCTTCAGTGGTGAAGGAGCTTTCCTGTTTCAGCGTTGGCACAGTGAGTATTTGCTGCCCTGTCTCAGAGGGAGGACATGCTATTTTTCCTGTGACTGAACAAAGCTGGCATCTGTCGGTCCCCTGCACCTTCTCTGATGTAGCCTCGGGAGTTTTGTCTGACCACGTACCTGTGCCAGAAAACTCCATCTATAGGGATTGAGTGAGGACGTGGGAACTACACATATTTAGTACGCTGAGGGAAAGCTCCTGCCTCAACCCTTTCTGCCGTGTGTGCCCTTCTCCTTTCTTTGACTGCCCCCAGAGTAGTCTGCTTTAGTGAATCATCAAGAAATAGTGATGTTCTCAAAGTCCCGCTCTGACTCTCTATACTGTTTCCTTCCTGGGTGTACAGGGTGCTCACCCAGTTGTGGTCGTGCAGCCAGACGCCTGGACAGAGGACGATGGCTTCCATGGTAAGGTGCCCGCATGCACCTGTGTTGAATGGGGTCCGGTTGGATGGGTTTGGTTCTCCACTCATTACCTGGTGTTTGAGTAGCACAATTCTCAGCACATTTTAGATATTTGTTGAATGAAAGTCTAAAATGTCTTTGTAAAAGTCTTATTTTTTTGTTTGATTTTATATGAGAGTATTGCATGAATCCTTTTCAGTGAGGGGAGGTTAGTATGAATGTTCATCACAGAAAATATAAACCAGCACAAAAATAAAATGATTCCAGTAATCCCACCTCTTGGAGATGATCACCTAAAAGTTCTTCTAGACATGTGTGTGTGCATATGTGTGTATACACACACAAATGTGATCATATCGTTTTGCTTTTTCACTAAAGATATTGCAGACATTTTCCCACATCATTAAATTGCATGCTGTTTTGCTCTCATGGTGGCTTTTCCTTTAACAGATTGGAGCTCATATTAATACAGTTGCCAGAGAATGTGAGATGTCACCAGCAGCCATTCCTCCCTTCTGAGTAGGGTCCTATGTCTTGAGGATTTTTTTTTTCAAATTATTTATTCAGTTTTATTTATTCATTCATTTAATTTGATGAGAGAGAAAATGGGAAAACAAGCCACCCAGAATTCGAATTGTGGTCAGCCATGTGGAAATGTCCAGAGCCTTAACCATCACGCCAGCTGCTGGTCCCTGTCTTGAAGAATTTAAGAGCAACAGTTTGATTCCTATCTGATTAACCTAAGAACTCATATAACCAGGTCCTGGAGTAAATTGATTGGACTCTTTGGTCTGGGAGAATGTGAAATGACTCTAATCTCTGCTTATGTTCTCTGTCTCCAGCAATTGGGCAGTTGTGTGAAGCACCTGTGGTGACACGAGAATGGGTATTGGACAGCGTAGCCCTCTACCAGTGCCAGGAGCTGGACACCTACCTGGTACCCCAGATCCCCCAGAGCCGCTGCTGATTGCAGGCAGCCTCATATCAAAAGCCACAAGAGTCCAACAGTCAGCTTAGACAGCCTTTAGGGACCCTGGGAGCTTGTTTCACTCTTTAGCCCTTCCACAGTCCTAGTTACTAAATATTTTATGAACATTGGCCTGAAAGGACTTCTGGCTATGCAAAGGTCCTTTAAAGATTTTCTACTTTAAGTCTCCCTTTGAAATCTGCCATGAGAACAAAATTATAGTAATTTTTCACCTCAGAAGAATTTAAAACCGTTTAAACCTCAACAATTGAGCAAGATGCTAATTCATTATTTATCAGCCCTATTTCTTGTATTAAGGCTGTTGACTTAAGGCCAAAGGATGGCTTGGCATTAAGAGAATAGCTGGTTTCCTAAAGTTTGCTTCTCTAAAACCTTCTGTTCATAAAGGCTAGAAGTTGACACTTCCATGGAAGGAGAGTGCTTGGGATTTTTTGATATGACTTAAAATCATGCAGCAGTTGGAGTGGAGCATTGGAGTTATATTCAGAGGCAGATAATGGATAAGAGTATGAAACTCGATGGTTAAATAGAGCTCTTCTCCAAAAGTCTGGGCTTCTAAAGAATGTGCTCCTTGGGGCCAGCCCATAGTAGTTCAGTGCAATACATAGGGAGCTAGATCCCACATGGCCATCCACAGTTTGAACCCCAGCCCCAGTGACTTGGAAAATATGGCAGATGTGTGTACATGTGTTCCCAAAATCCTAAAGGGATGGAGAAGTGAAGGAAAAAGTATTGCAGCATGACTACATGCCATAAGTGTGTGTGGCAGGGGGTGGTGCACAGAGAATGCGCTCTGAAACGGCAGAATATTTTCAAAAACTGGTATCCAAAGTGAGTCTTCTAAATTTCCGTTAATAATAAAATGTTTATTGTCATAGCTCTGGTATGTTACCTGTTTCTCTTAAAATAGAAGATCTCTGATATGAATATTTCATGTCTATAAAATGATGGATCCCACCAGGAAAGGCACTGTTAGTTTCTTTGAGATAATTTTTTTTCCCTTTGCTCCCTGTTGCTGAACTGTACAGCTTTATAAATAATTTCACTTGCTAAAGGATGAGAAGATGTTTTTTATAAACTCATTATACAGGACTGTTTGTAGCTACTGGAAGGACTAGGTTTTCCCTAGCCCCTCAGTGTGTAAGGACTGCAGACTTTATTGTACAAAATTAGTTTGTAAATGTTGTGATGTTGATATTGCAAATAAACTTGGTAGCAAACACTTCCACCAAGAATGACTGTTCTTGAGACATATTACACCTGCAGATTTTCTCAGAGCATTTTCACTACGCTTCAGTTTCCTCATCTATAAACAGGGGTAATAATAATATCTCCATCCTAGGTTATTGAGGTGGTTTAAATACTTTTTGCATTTTCCTATTGCTATCATAACAAGTTGTCACAGATTTAGTGGTTTACAATACCATCTGTTTATTATTTCACAGCTCTGTAGGTCAGACATCCGACGTGGTTTAACCGGTTTCTTTGTTTTGGGTTTCAAGAGGCCAAAGTCAAGGTGTTGGCAGGACTGTGTTCCTTTCCAGAAGCCCTGGGGATGAATCCGTTTCCAAGTTCTTTCATGTTGGTTCTCCAGATTGTTCCTTGTTACAGGACTGAGGTCCCTGTTTCCTTGCTGACTCTGGGCCAGGGGTCATTCTCTTTTTCTTTTTTTTTTTTTTTTTAATTTTTAAAAAAATTATGTTTTATTTAACTTTATTTATGTATTTATTTATTTTAATTTGACCAGATAGAGAGGAAGGAGGGAAAGTGAGAAAGCAAGCTACCAGGTCTAGGACTTGAACCGTGGTTGGCCATGTGGGGGTCCAGCATCCTTAACTACCATACTACCTGCCAGCCCCCATTCTCAGTTTCTAAAGGTCATCCACATTCTTTGGCTTCTGGCTCCCCTACCTTCATCTTCAAAAACAGCAATAGCTAGTCAAGTTTTCCTTAATTTGAATCTCTGACCCCATATGTTTTTAACTCCTGTCAGAGATGTTTCTCTCTCTCTCTCTCTCTCTCTCTCTCTTTTTTTTTTTCTTTGCTTTGCTAGAGGGTGTGTGTGCTCACCAAAGAGAGAGGCAGAGGGATAAAGAGGAAGCACTCCCAAATGGGGCATAGTCATGCTACATTCTGTTCTTCATTTTTCCACCTTATCAGGATTTGGAGCATACATGCACATACACCTGACATGTTTTTAAGCCATCGGGAGTAGGATTTGAACCACATAACCATATGGGATCTAGCTGTCTTAACCATGGATTTATTGTTAAGGGTTTGGGTGATTAGATTGCACACACTGAGTAATCCAAGGTGATTTCCCTGTTGAGGGTCCATAGCCTTAATTATAGCTACAAAGTCCCTTCACAGCAATACCTAGATTAGTATTTGATTGAATATTTGGAAGGCAGCCATCATGGAGGACATCTTTAGACTTCTGTCTACTGCTCCTATTTAACATGTTTAATCCACAGATTATACTCCGAATCATCACTTTCTGATTCTTATACTGTTCAGAGTTTGGAACCCTCTTAAGCACAGGAAACAAAGTGATTTCATAATTTAGTACTGCTATGCTTATTTGTATGAGGGGACAATAATGAAGAAGAGTAGAAAAAATGAAGGCAACTGCCATTTTTTAAAAGTTACTTATTTATTATTTTTACTTTACTCTTCTTTGGAGAGATTTTTGCCATAGGGCACATGTGGTTGCCCAAGAGACAGAGACAGAAAGCAAGATAAATCACGCCTCTAGGGGTGATGGTCACACAGCAATCCCTTCTCTTCCATTCTCCTCTTGGGATTTTGGACACACATGCACATGTGCCCAGCATGAGTCCCAAGGCTCCAGGTCTAGGTCTTGAACCACATTTGGCCATGTGGGAGTACAGCGATATAACCATTACACTATCTGCATTCCCTATTATTACTTTTTAATTTCCTATAGGGCACGTCTCCAGAGAGAGACAATGAGAAAGCAAGCCTCCAAGTCTGAGACCCGAACCATGGTCCACCATATGAGAGCCCAGGACCTTAACTACCATGCCTCCTGCTAGCCCCATTACTGCATTTCATCTCAATCTTCATTACAGTGCCATGAAGTGAGTAGTTGTTACCTCATTTGCAAAACTGGGGAGCCAACCAGTGATTAAGGCGATTGGATCCCACATGGCCAACAGTGCAATTCAAGTCCCAGACAGTGGCTTGAGAAATGTGCCAGGCATGTGTGTGTGCATGCCCAAAATCCTGAGGGGAAGGGATTGATTGCAGCATGACCATCCCCCTGGAGAGGGGTGATTTCTCACTTTCTGCCTCTCTCTCTCTGTGTGTGTGTGTGTGTGTGTGTGTGTGTGTGTGTGTGTTTGTCTGTTTCCAGTGAGCACGCACACCCTATTGCAAACTTTAAAAAAAAAAAAAAGAAAGAAAGAAAGAAAAAGAAATGGGAGCTGATGCTTAAGTTCCTGTTTTGTAAGATTTTCTCAGTTTGCATAACTAATAAATGACAGCATGGACCTCTGAAGATTCCTTTTCATCCCATCATTCAGCTCTTCACCTGCATCAGTCACTGACCCCAGGACAAAAGGCACCACCAGGTCAAGTCTTAAGGGACATTTGGAGAGGACTAGGTTATAAGGGCAACTAGAACTCACTTCAGTTTTAGGCCAGGTCAAGCAGAGGGATTTCAAGGATTAGACTGTGGCTACTCTTTCCACTCATCCATCTTCCCAGCTATTTTTTTTTAATTTTTAAAAAAATTATGTTTTATTTAACTTTATTTATGTATTTATTTATTTTAATTTGACCAGATAGAGAGGAAGGAGGGAAAGTGAGAAAGCAAGCTACCAGGTCTAGGACTTGAACCGTGGTTGGCCATGTGGGGGTCCAGCATCCTTAACTACCATACTACCTGCCAGCCCCCATTCTCAGTTTCTAAAGGTCATCCACATTCTTTGGCTTCTGGCTCCCCTACCTTCATCTTCAAAAACAGCAATAGCTAGTCAAGTTTTCCTTAATTTGAATCTCTGACCCCATATGTTTTTAACTCCTGTCAGAGATGTTTCTCTCTCTCTCTCTCTCTCTCTCTCTCTTTTTTTTTTTCTTTGCTTTGCTAGAGGGTGTGTGTGCTCACCAAAGAGAGAGGCAGAGGGATAAAGAGGAAGCACTCCCAAATGGGGCATAGTCATGCTACATTCTGTTCTTCATTTTTCCACCTTATCAGGATTTGGAGCATACATGCACATACACCTGACATGTTTTTAAGCCATCGGGAGTAGGATTTGAACCACATAACCATATGGGATCTAGCTGTCTTAACCATGGATTTATTGTTAAGGGTTTGGGTGATTAGATTGCACACACTGAGTAATCCAAGGTGATTTCCCTGTTGAGGGTCCATAGCCTTAATTATAGCTACAAAGTCCCTTCACAGCAATACCTAGATTAGTATTTGATTGAATATTTGGAAGGCAGCCATCATGGAGGACATCTTTAGACTTCTGTCTACTGCTCCTATTTAACATGTTTAATCCACAGATTATACTCCGAATCATCACTTTCTGATTCTTATACTGTTCAGAGTTTGGAACCCTCTTAAGCACAGGAAACAAAGTGATTTCATAATTTAGTACTGCTATGCTTATTTGTATGAGGGGACAATAATGAAGAAGAGTAGAAAAAATGAAGGCAACTGCCATTTTTTAAAAGTTACTTATTTATTATTTTTACTTTACTCTTCTTTGGAGAGATTTTTGCCATAGGGCACATGTGGTTGCCCAAGAGACAGAGACAGAAAGCAAGATAAATCACGCCTCTAGGGGTGATGGTCACACAGCAATCCCTTCTCTTCCATTCTCCTCTTGGGATTTTGGACACACATGCACATGTGCCCAGCATGAGTCCCAAGGCTCCAGGTCTAGGTCTTGAACCACATTTGGCCATGTGGGAGTACAGCGATATAACCATTACACTATCTGCATTCCCTATTATTACTTTTTAATTTCCTATAGGGCACGTCTCCAGAGAGAGACAATGAGAAAGCAAGCCTCCAAGTCTGAGACCCGAACCATGGTCCACCATATGAGAGCCCAGGACCTTAACTACCATGCCTCCTGCTAGCCCCATTACTGCATTTCATCTCAATCTTCATTACAGTGCCATGAAGTGAGTAGTTGTTACCTCATTTGCAAAACTGGGGAGCCAACCAGTGATTAAGGCGATTGGATCCCACATGGCCAACAGTGCAATTCAAGTCCCAGACAGTGGCTTGAGAAATGTGCCAGGCATGTGTGTGTGCATGCCCAAAATCCTGAGGGGAAGGGATTGATTGCAGCATGACCATCCCCCTGGAGAGGGGTGATTTCTCACTTTCTGCCTCTCTCTCT
>NW_006159987.1:407085-425244 GCF_000334495.1 Tupaia belangeri chinensis | reverse complement strand
TCTCTCTGCCTCTCTCTCTGTGTGTGTGTGTGTGTGTGTGTGTGTGTGTGTGTGTGTTTGTCTGTTTCCAGTGAGCACGCACACCCTATTGCAAACTTTAAAAAAAAAAAAAAGAAAGAAAGAAAGAAAAAGAAATGGGAGCTGATGCTTAAGTTCCTGTTTTGTAAGATTTTCTCAGTTTGCATAACTAATAAATGACAGCATGGACCTCTGAAGATTCCTTTTCATCCCATCATTCAGCTCTTCACCTGCATCAGTCACTGACCCCAGGACAAAAGGCACCACCAGGTCAAGTCTTAAGGGACATTTGGAGAGGACTAGGTTATAAGGGCAACTAGAACTCACTTCAGTTTTAGGCCAGGTCAAGCAGAGGGATTTCAAGGATTAGACTGTGGCTACTCTTTCCACTCATCCATCTTCCCAGCTATTACTGTATATCTTTTTTTTTTCCTGGTGTGTGTGTTTTTTGTTTTGTTTTGTTTGGAGAGGTTTTTTTGCTATAGGGCATGTGTGCTCGCCAGAACGACAGAGAGAGACAGAAAGGGAGAAATAGCCCCCAGGGGGGATGGCCATGCCACAATCCCTTCTCCATTCTCCTCTCAGAATCCTGGGCACGCACACACATGCACCCGGTGTGAGTTTAAGCCACCAGGTCTGGGACTCAAACCACTGTCAGCTATATGGGAGTCCAGTGACATAGCCATTACGCCAACTGCTGGTCCCCAATAACTATATCTTTTAGTTGTCAGAGCTTTTCTCTTTTTTTAGTTTTTTGCCATAAAACTCGTACATGCACCATGGGAAAATGGCCATACTGCAATTCCTTCTCCATTCTCCTGAGATGTGAGGCACACACATACATGTTCGGTGTGATTTTCAAGCCACCAGGCCTGGGACACAAACCACAGTTGGCTGTGTGGGAGTCCAGTATCTTAACCCACCATCCATCTGCTGGCCCCCAGTTTTTTGTTTGTTTGTTTTAAATATTTATTTTATTTATTCATTCATTTATTTTTTAATTTGACCAGAGAGAAACAGAGGGTGAGAGAGAGGGGGGGGGGGGAATGAGAAAGCAAGCCACCAGATTCAGGACTTGAACCCTGGTGGGCCATGTGGGAGTGTCCAGCGCCTTAACTACCACACCACCTGCTGGTCCCGGCCCCCAGTTTTCAAAGCTTTCTGGTTTGGCCTCACCCACAACTTGACCTCTTTATAGGGCTCATGCTGACTTCCTGTCTACTTACCACGAAGTTCATAGGTCTCAGTGTTTCTGGTAAAGGCAGGCAGGAAGCAAGCAGAAGTGCTACTTGCTCATCTGAAACTCCCAGGGTCTATTTCCAGAGATGGACCAGGCATGGCTCCTGAACCTTGGGGGTGAGACAGGCCTTGGCCTGCTGCCCCCATCACTGATGGGTTAATAGGAGAAGCAACATCTAACCAATACAGCCTGCCTTTTCAGGAATACTGGATGAAAGCCGAGATGACTAAAACACATTTAAAAGTTTGCTGTAATTGTCTCTCAAGGTCTCCCAACCGATGTATACCCCATCTGTTTTGAGTTCTGCATAATCTTTCCTGGAAGTCAACCTCTGGTCCTGACCCCAAGATGCCTGACTTGGTTTAAGAGTCCTATCAGGGACCAGTGGTTGACGTGGTGGTTGGAAGCACTAGACCCCCACATAGCCGAACATGGTTTGAGTTTTGGGCCTGACAGCTTGCTTTCTCTTTCTCTCTCACTCTCTCACTCTGTCCCTCTCTGGTCAAACTAAAATAAATAAATAAGGTTAAATAAAGTAATTCTTTTTAAAAAAATCTCATCTGATAATGGAGTAAATTGGCATGTTCCTTTGACCTCCGACTTTAAGGTGGCCTCCCACAATCTCTAGCCCTCTCTGGACACAGCAGCCCAGGGGAACTAGCTCTCTACTGCCTTAAAATGAACTGATACAAAGAAACTGGAGAAGAAAGATTATCATGTAGGCTCAGGAAGGGGGCCCAGAAAAAACTTGGGCCAATTATCTCCCTCCTAAAAAATGCAACCAGAATCAACAAAGTATCTGCTCAAAAAACATGCAGGAGAAAAAAGAAAGGAATCAGTGTTGGGAAGGTTGGAGCGGAAGGAGCCAAGCTGCCCAGAATGTATCCTGTGAAGGCTGGGAGGAGGAGATAAGGGCAGCCCAGAGGCAGAAGGCACAGAGAGAAGGGCACAGAAGGGCAGGATGAGGTGGAACTGCAGATCTACTCAGAAACCCAAGAGAAAAGGGCTTGCTACCCAGGCACTGTGGGAGCTCATTTATGAATAGCTGAGCAAGAGGCCCCTTAATACTTCAGTGATGCTCCTCTACCTTTAAACAGCCTGTAAATATGCCCATACGAGGAGAAAATTAAAGAATCAAATCTGTTCAAATAGAAAATTAGGGAGAACTGGAAACAGGCAGTTCGTGTGAAGAGCAGGGATTGGAGAGGTACGGAGGGAGCTGGTCCTGAGTGGAGGATCAGGAAAAGCTACAGGGCACATGCGCGCAACAGAGACAGGAGACATCACCTCCCAGTGGGGCTGGCCATGTGGCAATCCTTTCTCCATCCACCTCGGAATTTTGGGCATGCACGCATGTACCTACACATGCCCAGTGTGAGTTTCTTTCTTTTTTTTTTTTTTTTAAGAATTATTTTAACTTTATTTATTTTAATTTGACGGGGGCAGGGGTGAGAAAGCAAGCCACCAATCCAAGACTCAAACCGCCATCTGCCACGTCTAACACCCCCAACCACCACGTTACCTGCCGACTCCCCCAGCATGAGCTTCAAACCACTGGGTCCAGTTCTTGAATGCCATGTGAGTCTAGTGACAACCATTATGCCATCTAGTAGTTCCAAGAAGACCTAGTTGTAAAGACCCCAATGAAACATTCAGTGATCTCAAAGCGTGGTCCCCTGATGGGACACAGCATCACCTCAGAATTTGTCAGATATGCAGATTCTTGGACTTCATTCAAACCTATTAAATCAAAATCTGGGGGCCTAGCAAACTGATTTTGTAACAGGCTCCTGTTTGAGGAGCCATTGACTTAGTGCAAGGGGTTGCTAATTAGTATAAAATGTTACCTACCTATGGTCTATTCTTTTGTATCCAAGAGAGGCGTATCTTAGACCTGTTCAGGATCAGTAAGGTTTGTGGGCTGGTAAATGATTCTTAGCTACAAGTTTGCAGTATACCATCAGTTAGCTACAAAAATGGCCCTTAAAGCAAATATAAAGCAAAGGACAAAGATTAAATTATATTAGCAACCTAGGAACAGAATGGCCAGACTGCTTTAAAAAATAGCTAGAGGTTTAGGAGGTTTTATTAATATTTAAATTGCAGTGAAACCCAGCTGCAGCCTTTGACTCCAGCATAGAGTTATGCAAATGTGGCTTTCAAAAGAAAAGCAATTTCAGACAGCCCTCAAGGTAACAAGAACAAATAAAACAAATGATTTTGTAATTTATCTTTATTGACTGGTGATGTGCAAAGCTCGGACAGCCCATACCCAGTGCAAGACAGCAACAACTACAGCCAAGCTCTTCAAGAGACAGAAAAAGAAGGTCGGTGGCCTACAGGGAAAAAGTAGGCAGACCTCTTTCCTCCAGGAAAGACCCAGGGAGGAGAAAACGGAAAGTGGCAGATCAGAGAACTAGACAGCTAAATTAAAATGGAAGGAAAGGGGCTGGCAGGTAGCGCGGTGGTTAATGGTGCTGGACTCCTACATGGCCGACTTCAGTCCAAGTCCTGGATCTGGAGGCTTGCCTTCTCACTTTTTGTTTCTCTTAAAGATTATTTCGTTCAATTTTATTTATTTACATTTGACCAGAGAGGGACAGAGTGAGAGAGAGAGAAAGTGAGAAAGCAAGTTGCCAGGTCCAGGACTCAAACCGTGGTCAGCCCTTAACTACCACACCACCTGCCTGTCCCACCTTCTCACTTTTACTTGGGATCTGGAGGCTTGCCTTCTCACTTTTTGTTTCTCTTAAAGATTATTTCGTTCAATTTTATTTATTTACATTTGACCAGAGAGGGACAGAGTGAGAGAGAGAGAAAGTGAGAAAGCAAGTTGCCAGGTCCAGGACTCAAACCGTGGTCAGCCCTTAACTACCACACCACCTGCCTGTCCCACCTTCTCACTTTTACTTGTTCTCTCTCTCTGTGTCCCTCTTTGGTCAAATTAAAATAAATAAATATAAATTTTTTAATTAAATAAATCAGGCATAACAATTATTATTATTATTATTATTATTATTATTATTATTTATTATTTGGAGAGGTTTTTGCTATAGGGCCCATGTGCTCACCAGAAAGACACAGAGAGACAGAGACAGAAAGCAAGAGATCACGGTGGGGGGAGGGTGGCCATGTCACAATCCCTTCTCCACTCTCCTCTCGGGATCTTGGGCACACATGCACACGTGCCCAGCATGAGTATAAGCCACTGGGTCTGGGACTTGAACCACAGTCAACTACATGGCAGTCCAGCGATATAGCCATTATGCTAATTGCTGGTCCTTGTTTTTCTGACCCTTCCCCCCCATCCAATTTCCCCAAACTTCCATCCTAAACACAACTTTGCTAATACCTCACCTGCTGCTCCCCTAGCCACCAAATAGGGTCCCATAGATTTTTCTCATACTTGGTCAGCAAGTAGCATGGTGGTTAAGGCAGCTGGATCCCACATGGCCAACTGAGCAGTTTGAATCTCAGACCTGGTCACTTGAAAAACACGCTGGGCACATGTACATGCATGCCCAAAATTCTGAGAAGAGAATTAGGACCAGCAGTTGGTGTAATGGCTATGTCGCTGGACTCCCATTGTAGTCAACTGAGGTTCGAGTCCTGGACCCAGTGGCTTAAACTCACGCCGGGCACATGTGCATGCGTACCCAAGATCCCAAGAGGAAAATGGAGAAGAAAGGATTGCGGCATGACCATTCCCCCTAAGGGATGATTTCTCACTTTCTGTTTGTCTCTGTCTTTCTTGCGAGCGCACGTGCCCTATAGCAAAAACCTCTCCAAAAAAAAAAAAGAGAATGGAGAAGGGTTTGCAGCTTGGCCATTCCCCCTGCAGGGTGCTTTCTCACTCACTCTGTCTCTATGGTGTGTGTACATGCCTCATAACATACTGTATTTTCTACTGGGTGAGTTCTGATCTGCCATTTCTCTTTTTTTTTTTTTTTCAAGAATTTTTTATTTAATTCCACTTTTTTTAATTATTATTTTTTAATTTGACCAGACAGACAGAGAGAGAAAAGGAAAGTGAGAAAGCAAGCCTCCAGGTCTGAGACTCGAACCGTAGTCAGCAGGTAAGAACCCAGCACCTTTATCCACCATACCACCTGCCGGTCCCCTGATCTGCCATTTCTTAAAACCCAGATCCTGCCCAACCCCCTCATCCATAGTGCCTTCTCCAGGCCAGAATCTATTCCTGCTTAGAATACCCCAGAAATTTTACTTGTTTATGACACTTTCTTCAATTGGTAAGTTATTCATGTGCATATTCTACTCTTTTTTATTAGAAAGTACTTATAACCCCTTATAGGCAGGGTTAATATAATTTTATCTTTCTTATAATACATAAAATGTATTTACTTAGAAGCATTCAGAATGTCAACAAAACAGCTGCAACTTTTTTTTTTTTTTTTTTTTGGCAATTACAGAGTGGTATCAGTTAACAGAACAACAGTTACTTCGTATAAGCTGCATCAGAGACAACTGAAGATGAAAACACTACCATCCCCATATATAACTAATTTGTGCTGTGCACCAAGAACCCGCTTTAAATTTCTATGCCAATTTACAACCCCCATACTGTACCATCTTATAATGCATTTCTGAACCTTTTAGATATCCAGTATTTGCTAATAAATGAGTTAAAGGATGAACGAATGCATGGACTCAGTGAATTGAAAGGCTTATGTAACTGCTGGCCCCACCCTCAGAAACGAGCGAACCAGCTACCTGCTGCCTCTTGGATTGCTTACTCCCTTCAATCACTCCCACCCACCTGTATGGGACCCTGATTGGCTCTAAAAACAACATAAGGATGTAAACGTTCAAGAATCCCTCTTCCTTTTCCAATCCCACACCTATGAATTTCCTCTTTGGTAATCTTGCCTATCGGAAAGTCTAACTTTTGTGAGCAGACCAACACCCCCGAGACAACATTAATTCCTCCTGTCCATCAGCCTCCAGACAGGCGGATGGCTGCTGCCATTACTAGGGAAATAATTATGTTCATGATCATCGTTTTGCAAGTTCAAAGCAATAGTATAGCCATTATCTCTTTCATCACTTAGAGTAAGGATTGCTAACTCCACTTTACAGGTGATACAACTAAGGTCCAGGGCTTTATCAGTGACTTTGGTGGCAGCCTTGAAACTAACTAGCCCATGAGTCCCTATTCATTAGATGGAAAGGCCTTTATTACGTTGTCTGGACTGTGTGGGAGAGAGGGAGCATGGACTGCAGCGGAGTAGAGGTAGGAGCTGGTGAAGGTAAAAGTAACTCCGAATTTTTTAAGTTTTCTCTTTGCAGTGCTGCAGCAGCTGGCACTGGTTATTTCCAAAAGGTTGTTTTCTTTTCTTTTCTTCTCTTTTTTTTTTAGCATTACCACATGCCCTAGATGAGGGGAGAGAGGGTGTACCTGAAGGTAACAGACACAGGTAAGCAGACATTTGCCATCTTCTCTTGACAACCACGTAAAACCAATGGCAGTGTAGGTTAGCAGGTGAAACCCAAGTTATGACTTAGGAGATCTCAACTGTTAGGCTATGGGATTCTAGAATAAGTAGGTAGGAAATCTTCCCTTGGTACTCTTCTTTGTCCCTGGAGCCTGGTAAAAGAAGATTTTTTGTTTTGTTATATTTTACTTTCCTAGAGGCAAAGGGCTTATGGGGCTGTGTCAGGGCCCCCTGCAGCTGCCAAGGTGAGAAGCCTGCTGATGGGATCATCTCCAAGCCCACAGAGGCTCTGAAAGCCATGGAACCCAAGATCTGTGTAGGAGCCCCCTCCTGCAAAAATATTAGGAGGAAAAAAATTCTCTGGCCGAAGGAGAGCATTTTATTATTTATTATTTATATGTGCAGAAAACTCACATTTGACCTAGTTTGGTGGCGAGCTCTTTAGCCTTTGCCTTTTCCAGCTCAGCAATGCCAACCACAGATTTTGGGTCCAGGACATTGCTTCCCTAGTGGCGGCAGAGCTAGTCTATGTGTCATTATAATTGGCTTGATGAGACCAGCAGGTGGCGTGGTGGTTAAGGAACTGGACACTCCTATTTGGGTGACCACAGTTTGAATCCTGGAGCTGGTGACTTGCTTTCTCACTTTCCCTCTCTCTATATCTCTGGTCAAATTAAAATAAATGAATAAATAAATCAAATTAAATAATTTTTTTTTAAATCGATCTTGGGGACCAGCAGGTGGCGAGATGGTTAAGGCGCTGGACACTCCCACATGACTGACCACAGTTCGAGTCCTGGACCTGGTGGCTTGCTTTCTCACTTTCCTCTCTCTCTCTCTCCCTGTGTCTCTCTCTGGTCAAATTAAAATGAAGGAATAAATGAATATATAAATAAATAAATCTTTTTTTAAAGAAAAAAGAAAATCAATCCTGATGGCTTCACCAGCTTAGGCAGGGCACACTTGTCCTCCAAGTTAACCTGTGTGAAGGCAACAGTAGTGCCAGTTTGTGGACCAGGCATCCCAGCCTGGCCTTCCCCTTGATAATACAGTAAGGAGCCCCCACCTCCAGCACAGGGCAGGCAGGAAGACAACTAGCTTGATGAAGTCCACGTCATATGCAGTCGCCACCAGCTGAGCCTTCTTGTTCACCAAGGTGGTGACAGCATTGACCCCTGTTCCAAAGATGGGCTGCCTCTCAGCTTTCTTCTCAGTCTGGGCCAGCAGTCTCTGGCCTGAACTGGTGGGCCAGCTTGAGTAGCTCTCCGGCGGGGTAAACTGGTTCATCGCAGGGGCACTTTCAGGTGCTTATAGAGGACAGCCCTCCACCACTGCAGTCGGGGCCATTTGACGAAGTGGGTGAAGTCCCTCTTGGCCTGGATGGACTGTCCTGTGCCAAAATTCTTAGGCCTTTTCTCAAACAGAGGATTGACCGCCTTCTTGGCCTCCTGCTTCTTCATGATAGCAGAGGCTGGAGCCACCTTCTTCCCTTTAGCATCTTGGGCTACTGGAGGAAAGAACAAATCCCTATAGAAATTTCAAAAGCCAGGTTGGCCCAGTAGCCTAGTGATTAAGGGACCCAGATCCCACACATGGTCAACTGGTTCGAGTTCTGGCCCCAGCAGCTTGAAAAATGTGGCAGGCATGTGCATGTGGTATGTGCATGTCCAAAATCCCAACAGGATGGAGGAATGGAGAAGGGACTGTGGTGTGACCATGCCCCCTTGGAGGAGTGCTTTCTCCCTCTCTCTGGCTTTCTTAGCTCTCTGGCAAGTGTATGTGACCTCAATTTAAAAAAAAAAAAAATTGTGGGACCAGCTGTTAGTGTAATAGCTATGTCACTCGACTCCCATGTAGTCGATCGCAGTTCAAGTCCCAAACCCGGTGGCTTGTGTGTGCGTGCCCAAGATCCCAATAGGAGAATGGAGGAGAAGGTGTTGTGGTGTGGCCATCCCCCCTAGGGGGTGATTTCTCGCTTTCTGTCTCTCTGTCTCTGTCTTTCTGGCGAGTGCATGCACCCTATAGCAAAAACCTCTAAAAAAAATTGTAAAGGAAATTTGAAAGGTCATTTTCTCAAGATGTGGCCCTTAGGGTCATGCTGGCCAAGACAGTGATCTTCTTGCTACCAAAGTCCAAGCCAGCTCTCCTAGAGTTATCCCACAATATAGGGATTATCCTCTTCACTCAGCCAGCTCTGCGCTTCTCTAGTCTCCACCCCAAACCAGCCTCCATTACTCCTGACTGCTGAGGCTCCGGCAGCTTTGCTGTCCCACTAAAGGCTGTGGTGTATGGTGGAATGCAGAGGGCATAAAACCTGAGCCCAGGGAAGTAAGTGATAGTTACAAAAAATGCCACTGAATTGTACACCTTAAAATGGTTAATAGTGGGGCCAGCAGGTGGCATGGTGGTTTGGGCACTGGACTCCCACATGACCAACCACAGTTCAAGTCCTGGACCTAGTGATTTGGTTTCTCACTTTCCCTCTCTTTCTCTCTCTGCTGAGCACATATGCCCTATAGCAAATTTTAAAATAATAGTAACAGGGGTCAACAGTGGGCATAATGGTTAAAGCACTCCACTTCCACATGGTTGACCACAATTTGAGTCCCTGACCCGGCAGCTTTGCCAGGTACTTGTGCATGCATGCCCAAAATCCCAAGAGGAGAACAGAGGAGAAGGGATTGCAGTAAGGCCATCCTCCTTCAGGGCTAGTTGCTTATTTTTCTCTCTTTGTTTCTCTGTGTCTCCAGCAAGAGCACGCACCCGATAGCAAAAATCTAAAAGAAAAAAAGTAGTCAATAAAATTAAATAATTATTTTTAAAAAGAAATGGTTAAGGGGCCAGCAAGTGGCATATGGTAAAGGTACTGGACTCCCACATTGTCGACTGTGGTTCAAGCCCTGGACCTGACAGCTCGTTTTCTCACTTTCCCTCTCTCTCTGTCTCTCTCTAGTGAATGTGCAAATTTTAAAAATATATAATAATGGGGACCATCAAGTGGTTAAGGCACTGGACACTCCCATGTCCAGTTTAAGTCTCAGACCTGGTGGCTCGCTTTCTTGCCTCCCCTGCCCCGCCCACCTCTGTGTCTCTCTCTGGTCAAATTTAAAAATAAATGAATTAATAAATTAAATTAAACAAATAATTCTTTTACAATAATAATAATGGTAAATAAAATGAAATAAATATTTTAAAATGATTACTAGTATATGATCAGAGTTCTACTCCATTTAAAAATAAAAGGGGGAACAATAACAAAAACTGAGACACCTTTGTGGTGGGAAAAGGAGTTAACTAGGCCTGGGTTTGAGGCTGTGCGGGTTGGGGCTCCTTGCAGGGAGTGGCAATGAAGGACAATGGGAAGGCCAGGCTGGGTCCTCCCCCACCTCCTCCAGGACCAGATGGGGACTGGAGCTAGGAAGAAAGACCCAACCCCAACTGGGCAGCATGGACTCTGGGCAGAAGAGAGGCACTCAGTGAATGCAAGGAGGCTGCAGCCGTCGGCTCATTTGCATCATAAGTGATTGGTTTTCCCTGCTCGTCCCTCATTAGGACACAATGGACAGTTGTTTGCTGGCGCAGTTGATTCATTTACAAAGGGAGAGAGGAGACAGAGCACAAGTGACTGATGGGCAATAGTGCTGGGGGCGGGCAGCTGCCTCCCCTCCCTGCACTCCACCAGGCCATTGGGACTCTTGTTCTCACACAATGAGAGGGGACCTCGGGGAGCAAACCACCCCCTCAGTTTACAGAGGGGACCAAGGTGCCAAGAGGGGATGAGTCTTTCTAAGGTCAAAGAGTCCATGGCAGAGCTGGGGCTTCTTAGAAACTAGAGTTTAGATTCTAGACTCAGTTCAGGGCTCCAGCCTGTGGTTCCATCTCTGTGCTTTCTCTCCTGCTCTGGACCTTGGCTCCCACCATTCTCTCACCTGTGTCTGGCTGATCCCTTCTGTTCCTGCTCCTCTGTGTCTTGTCTTCTGGGTTTCTAGGCAGCTAGGATAATTAGTAAACTACTTTTTTTTTTTTTTAAAGAATTATCTTATTTATTTTTTTTTAGAATTATTCATTTATTTAATTCCATTTGCTATTATTATTATTTTAAATTTGACCAGAGATGGACAGAGAGAGAAAGGGAAATCTAGAAACCAAGCTGCCAGGTCCGAGACTAGAACTGTGGTCAGCCATGTGGGAATTCAATGCCTTTAACCACCACGCCACCTGCTGCCGCTATTATTAGTAGTATCATTATTATTATTTTTGGAGAGGTTTTTGCTATAGGGCTCGTGGTGTGGTCACCAAAAAGACAGAGAGACAGAGAGACAGAAAGCAAGAAATCACCCCCTGGGGGGATGGCCACGCCACAATCCCTTCTCCTCCATTCTCCTCTTGGGATCTTGGGCATGCACGGTGTGAGTTTAAGCTGCCAGGTCTGAGACTTGAACCACGGTCAACTACATGGGAGTCCAGCGACATAGCCATTATGCCAACTGCTGGTCCCTATTATTATTATTTTTATTTTGACCAGAGAACGACAGAGAGTGGGAAAGTGAGAAAGCAAGCTGCCAGGTCCAAGACTCGAACCACAGTCAGCCATGTGAAAGTCCAACCTCTCTAACCACCACATCACCTGCTGGCCTCTAATTACTAAACTTCTAATTGATCTCTGTCCTAACAAGGGTGGGTCTGGCAGGAGAGGCAGCAATTTAGAAACTATGTCAGGGGGTTGGCAAGAGAGAACAAATATGCTTTGGGGCCCATTATAAA
Source organism: Tupaia belangeri chinensis (assembly GCF_000334495.1). NCBI lineage: Eukaryota > Metazoa > Chordata > Mammalia > Scandentia > Tupaiidae > Tupaia > Tupaia belangeri. The sequence goes on along the minus strand of NW_006159987.1, from coordinate 413,769 downwards.
CCCCGTGTGGGGATCAGCAGTTAGTGTAATGGCTATATCACTGGACTCCCATGTAGTCTACTGCTGTTCGAGTGTCGGATCTGGTGGCTTAAACTCATGCCCGGCACGTGTGCGTGTGTGTGTGCCCAAGATCCCAAGAGGAGAATGGAAGAGAAGGGATTGTGGTGTGGCCATCCCCCAGGGGGTGATTTCTTGCTTTCTGTCTCATTGTCTCTGTCTTTCTGGCAAACGCACGTGCCCTATAGCAAAAAACCTCTCCAAAATAATAATAAAAACAAGTAAACCCCGTGTGAAGACATATATTTTATCTCATTCATCTTTTTAATCTTGCAAGATATGTATTTTTAGGGACAAGCAGTTAGCATAATGGTTATGTCGCTGGACTCCAGTCGACCACGGTTCAAGTCCTGGACCCAGTGGCTTAAACTCATGCCAGGCGTGTGTGTTTGTGCGTGCCTAAGATCCCAAGAGGAGAATGGAGGAGAAGGGATTGTGGCGTGGCCATCCCCCCTGCGGGGTGATTTCTTGCTTTCTGTCTCTCTGTCTCTCTGGCACAAGCACGTGCCTTAAAGCAAAAACCTCTCAAAAAAAAAAAAAAAAAAAGATACTTATTTTTAAAGACAAAGAGAGTGAGTGAGGCTCAGAGAGGTTGAGTAACTTGTGTGAGAGCACCCAGCTGGCCTATGGTAGCTGTATGGCTCCAAAACCTCCATTCTTCATCTTATCCCCAGCATAGGATCTAACACAGGGTAAGGGTTCCTATGGTTTGGGGCTCAAGCAAGTCCCAATCACACTGAAGACGGCCTCTTCTGTGAGGCTTTCCTCTAAACAGCGACTGCCTCCTCCTAGAACCCTCTCCTACCCTCTGAATCCCACCTTCCCCCGAGCCCCTTCTGCAGGGTGGGGAAATCTCACAGATGCAAGTTTTCACTCCAAGAGGGATAGGGAGGCAGTGATCCAAGAGAGAAAAAAGCCTGACAAACCCACACCATGGGGGTCTCCCTCCTGCTAACATCCACTCTGTTTTGTCTGCCCCTCCCCTTCGTGGGTCAAGGCTGCCAGTGTCTGTGTCTGGTTCATTGTACTCCGGGAGAAGGGGAGAGTCGGGGGTGAGTGGGTGTCTGTGCATGAACATAAGGCCTCCGGGTTCATTCTGACACTGAATGAGAAACTCACCAATTATTCGTCCGATCTCATTAATATGCAGACAGACATCTGTTATTTAGGAGTCAACAGCAGAGGCATTTTTCTTGGGGGGAGGGGCATGCATGTACATGTCTCTCTCTTCGACTGCAAGGGGGTTGGGGTGGCTGCTTGGGAATCACCCCACTCCTTTGGATCTCTCTGATCATCCCTCACAGCTTTGAGGAGAGCAAGCAAGGAGTTGACTGGAGGTAGAGGGAGACTTAGGAAGCTAGCAAGAAGGAGAAGGGCAGGAGGGAAGCCACGATGGATAGAAGAAACTTCTAGAACAAAGAGCTGAACCCCTTCCTGGGAAAGAAAATGTGGAGTAGTGGGAGAGGGTTGTACCAGGATTGCCTGCTGGGGCCTGGTGCTCGCTGGTATTCTCAGGGATGTGACTCCTTCCAGGCCACCTTCCTCAGCCCGCAGGACAAGTCTGGATGTCTGGGATGGGGTCATATGGCAACATGGGGTCCTCACCTTCAGAACAAACTAATGGGAGTTCAGAAATGGAGACCAAATGACCTCAACTTTTGGAGGAGTCAAAGCTCTCTCCAGCCTCCAGGACAGAGATACAGCCACCTTCCTTTCCTGTCTTTGACCTTCATCCAGTCTTCCAACCCCAGCACAGAACACCCGCTCCAAGAAGCCTTTCCTGATTTCTTCAGGCGCAGCTCAGAAACCCTGAAGCCTGTGCATCGTGGTTGTAAATGATGACATCAGCTTAGTTGACAGCTCAGCCCCTTTCCAAAGATCAAACAGCTTTTCTACATTCTCTTTCCTCTCTGAACCTTCCACAACAACACAATGAGGTCGATGTGGTGATCAGCCCCCCTTTCTAGGTGTGAAAACTGAGTGTCAGACAGGTGCTGGTCCTCGCCAAAGGCTGCCCAGGGAGGGAGCAACAGAGCTGGACCTGTGCCCTGGGACTTCCACCTCCAAATCTCCAGCCTTTTTTCCTTGACTGTCCCTCTTGGGAGGGCTGCAGTCACAAGAGGCTCAGCTGGTGTTGCAGGGGTTAGACCGGGTCTCCCCCTTCCCCCTCCTCTCTCTCCCCTCCTCGCTCTGAGGCTAGCTGATTGCCGAGGGTAAGAAACACTGGCAGCATCACAGCGTGATTAGTTGTTTATTTCATTAAATGATTAACGAGGCTACATTGTTTCCCAAACGAGTGTCTAATTTGTGGGGGAAACAGCTGCAGCAGAGGAAGCTGGGTCTGACTCCTGCATCTGGGGTAGGAGTGGAAGTACAATCCCCTCCCTCCAACCTGGAGGGGCCTTAGAGAATCAAGGAACACCCCCATTCCCTCCTCCCACCCTCTGGGATCCTCAGCCCAGAGGCACACCCTCCTCCCCAGAAATAAAAGGTCTGGCAACCCAAACCTACCAAGGGAACCCAAATTCGTTCCCGGTGGTATTGGAAATGTATTAAACTTTGGGGGTTCCTCCAGCTGATTTATCTTCCTAATTATGTCTGCTTTAGGCGGATATTGAAATGCGTTTGCATTCCCTGAGTGCAAACGGCAGGAAAGGGAGGTTGGGAGAAAAGGGGCACACTTTGGCGGCTGCAGGCTAGAGCCTGCTTTATACAGAGAAATCTGAAATGGGGAAAAGAAGCCACGTGCCACTCAATCCCAGATTGTTTTTTATGGGTCAGTCCTTGTGGAGGACGGATGGGTCAGTCCTCTGAGACAGAGGGGAGACCCGTCTAGCTGGACCTCAGAGCCCTAGTCCTCTCAGCCCAGGTCCTTGAGGAGGACCTTCGAGTCAGCCCCTAACCAGTTTGAAGGATTGGGTGTCCAGTGCCCTCCGAGTTATGCTGTAATTCTTGAGATCAATAGAGATGGGCCAGGACAGGTCTATAGGATGGGGAGGGAAGGGAGTGTCTGATAAGCCAGTGGGAATTTCTTTTCCTCTCAAGACTGTAACCTGGGATGGGGACAGGAGAAGCTATTTTAAGTGTCACATCTCAGGGCCAATCCCCCAGCCCCCGCACCGCGTTACTGTCACCTACATAACCATTAACCAACAAGTCTGATCACCTTACTCTCAGCTTAAAAATCTCTGTGGCTGCTCACATCCTCAGGATGAAGCCCTGGTTCCTTCGTGGGCCCTGCAGTAGCCTCAGTGTACCTTCCAGCTGTCTTCTGCTCTCCTGCCACGGGAGCCCCAGCCATGCCATGCTCCTCCTCAGTGTTTGCACATGCTCCACCCTCTCCCAGACTGCCCTTCCCTGCCTAGCAAATTCCTCTTCCATCCTCAGGACCAGGCTCCAGGACTGGCTTCCCAAGCTGTATGGAGCTCCCACTGCGCCCCGTATACATGCACAAACGGCGCTCAGCCCAGGCACCCTCACACCTGGGGTACCTCTCTTCCCCACTGGACTGGCCTCTGGAAGCTCAGAGACCGGTCCTTTCAGACTCCAGAGCCTGTGTGAGGCACACAGTTGGTGCTCAGTCCGTATTTGCTGAATGAGTGAGGAAGGGATGGGCAGTGAATCGGGGTGGGAGTCCCACAGATGGGAGTGTAGGGTCTGTGTTCTCTCCCAGAGTAAGTCTGGAAGTACTGGCTGGGGTTAGGGGGAGGGGAGAGCCAGGGATGGTTCCTGGGGGAGAATGTCACCGAAAAGAGGCCAGTGGGATCAGAGCCAGGGAGGGAATACAGGACAATCTGAAACCAGACTCTGGAGAACACAGACCAGTACTGTCCTGCCTGACAAGTGCCCTGGCCATCCCTCCCCCCTGCATCAGCCATCTTTCTCTAGGGGGGGGGGGGGGGGGACCCTAAACTTACAGCTGAAGCTTCCTTGAAAATCATCAAGGAGCTCAGGAAGGAAGCAGGGAGAGAGCCCCTGCCCCAGCCCCTGAGGAGACCCCAGCATAAAACTACTGGCCCCTTGGGAAACTATACTATACAAGGTCAGCGTCTGCGACATGGAGGCTTTCGATGCCCTTACCCCCTTGACCCCCAGGGTACCAGCGGGTCTCAAGCCAGGTGCAGAGATAGTGAGCAGGGGGCCCCACTCTAAGGGGCCCCAGTTGGCTGAGCGATGCTGAGTAATCGCACATCGGTCCACTCTGAACCCCCTCCCTCCAAAGGCCTGAGATTGCCCACCTCATTAACTGGGATGAACAGTCCCAAGACATCTCATTCTCCTACCTCTGACTCCTAAAAGAACACTTGACCCAACCCATGGCTTTTCCTCTGCTCCTTCTGTACCTGTGGACAGGAAAATTCTCCCTGAGGTCTAATCTTCCCTCCTGCTGTTAGAGATTGGTAGGTTGTTTTTGTTTGTTTGTTTAAGCAAGAAAACTAAAGCCACAGCTGTTTTCCATGGTCATGGGCTTTATTGGGGGCTGCTGGGGGAAGAGAGGGAGAGAGCTAGGGCTGATGGGTTGATGACTGGTTGGTTTTTAATTTAGTGCATGTTGCTTGGAGGTTAGGATATGTGAGAACAGCTGTGGAAGTGAGACGGGAGAAGAACAGAAGGTCATAGAATGGGCCTTTCCTTAGGGAAGAACCAGGACCAGGATATGGGAACTAGGGTTGGGAGGGAAGGTACCCATAAGAGGAGAGTCAACCAAGGTCACTGCTTGATGCCAACTTCCCTAGCCCCTCCTGTCCCATCGCAGTTTATGCCTGCCCCAACAGCTTTCAGGGAAGAGGTGGGGGATGAGGATGAGGGGTATGGTTGGTGACATCCTTCTACCCCTTAGCTCCCCTGTCCTGGAGAACTGCTGCTTCTGCCTGCCCTGACCTCCCAGCCAGGGCAGTGGGACAACTGTGCCCCTCACCACCTCTCCTCACACCCTGCCCCACCCTAGCCCCTCACATGAGGTTGCAGCTCTTGGCTCGATCTTTGTGTATCTCGCCCTCGGTCCCCCGGTCTGGCCGTCCTGACAGCTGAGCAGATCGCTGCAGTCCCCGGCGTGAGTCAGTACGGCGCAGCTGCCTATGGCCACGGCCAAGAGAGGCCACTGTGGCCACGTGGAAGACATCCCTGACGCTGCGCTCAGAGGACCTGGAGGAGCACTCAACGTAGGATACAGCTCCCACCTGCTTGGCCAGAACAGTGCCCTGGAAAAGAAGCACATTGGGTTTAGCCTGCAGCTCAGCAAGGGGCATGGCATCTGTGAGCTGCAGTTGAAGGTCAGGGTAGGGAGGTAAAGGGATCAGGTCAGAGGTCAGAGTCAGGGCAAGGGAAGAGCTGGGTAAAGGTGTTTTCAAGTCGGAGACTGAGAAGGCAGAGGTGAGGTCTAGACTGGGATGGGGTCAGAAGTCAAGGTTCCCACCTGCTCATGTGTAACAGGGATAAGCCTCTGCTTGGACAGCTCTCTCAGTGTGGCCAGGTCAGTCCGCATGTCCAGTTTACAGCCAACCAGCACAACCTTGGCATTGGGGCAAAACTCCTGAGTCTCCCCCTGCCACTGTGGAGGGGGGAGAAAACAGAGTTAAGCAGGGGTCGAAGGAGGCAGAGTGAACCCTCGCTTCCAGCATGTCCTTCACAGAAGGCAGAAACGTGTGTCCCTCCAGACTCTCCCACGTAAGGAAGGAGGTGTGGGGAGCAGGCTGGTCCTGGGGCACCATGAGGTGTGAGAAAAGGGGAAGAGGGCTGGGTCTGTGTGGCTGGGACCTTTCTTCTCCCAGTGGCCAGGAAGGATCTGGCAGCCTGGAACCTTCCCATTCCCACTCCCCTTTCCCATACTCTCTCCTGGGAACAGACTAATCCCGCCCTCCCTCCCGGCCTGGGAGCTGAGGCTGCCCTAGCTGACTTCTGTCCATTCACCACAGGCTTTTCTCATGGAAATAGGGACCTGAAGGGACCACAGGATTTCCAGAGCTCCAGGATCAGCGTTCCCATCCCTTGCATCTGAGGCTCCTACACCCAAGGAGATGAAGAAGGCAGATAAGGAATCCCTGAAGTACCCTCCTTCTTCCCCCACCTCCCCCCACTGCAGTATCCAGCCCGGATTTTCAGGAAGAGGAGGGTGCAAGGAGTGGGATGAGAGGAGATGAGCGCTTCACCCGCTATCCAGCTTATGGCCATGCCCCAGATATCACTCCCTCCTCTTGGCACGGGGTGTCAGGACCATGGTATCTGGTGCCCCTCGGTCTAGCTGCCTGCTTCCCCAGGCTCCCACCTTCTTGAGGACACTGTCCAGTGTCTCTGGCCGGCTAATGTCAAAGCAGATGAGCACAGCGTCAGAATCAGGATATGCCAGAGGTCGGACATTATCATAGTAAGAGGAACCTGAGGGAAGACAGGAGTAGAAGGGACAATCAAGGGACCTGAGTAGAGGGGAGGCTCAGAGGGAATAGGAGACCTTAGTCAAGAACTGCTGGGAGCAGAGAATGGAAAAGAGCATCACTAATACCCTCACAGGGTGTTTCTCCAAGGAGGGGAGCAGGAGGGGAGGGAAGATAGTGGGGAACAGAGGTTTCTCTAAAGTACCATTTTTTTTTTCTTTTCAGGTTTTTGCTATAGGGAGCTTGCCAGAGACAG
>NW_006159987.1:405132-406940 GCF_000334495.1 Tupaia belangeri chinensis | reverse complement strand
TTTTCTCGCTCTGTCTTTCTGTGGAGCACACGTGCCCTATGGCAGAAATCTCTCAAAAAAAAAAAAAAAAAAAAACCAGAGAGAGGGAAAGCGAGAAATCACCCCCATAGGGGGGATGGCCACACCACAATCCCTTCTCCTCTATACTTCTCTCATGATTTTGGGCACACACACACATGCACATGTGAAATTCTATGTTAGTATCAAGCTACCGGGCCCAGGACTTGAATTGTGTTTGGCCATGTGGGAGTCCAGTGCTTCAACCACCACACCACCTGACAGTTCTCCACCCAATTCTTAATCTTCTGAGTTTTGGACCCCTCTGAGAACTTCATGAACCCTATCCATGTTCTCACAATTTTTTGCATGTGCTTTCTGGACTTTGACAGGCATCTTCCAAAGCCCTCCAGGGAACTCTTGTAGAAATAAAAACCCTCCCCATTTTGGGGGGAGGGAAAGGAGCAGAAAAGGGACCAGCAGTCAGCGTAATGGCTGTGTCGCTGGACTCCCATGTAGTCAACCACGGTTCGAGTCCCAGTCCCGGTGGCTTAAACTCATGCCAGGCACATGTGCGTGCGTGCCCACCCAAGATCCCGAGAGGAGAATGGAGGAGAAGGGGTTGCGGCATGGCCATCCCCACTGGGGGGTGATTTCTCGCTTTCTGTCTCTCTGTCTCTGTCTTTCTGGCGAGCACACACGCCCTATAGCAAAAACCTCTCCAAAAAATAAAAAGGAGCAGGAAAAAGCTCTGCCATCCTCTTGAGACTTGATCTTAGACTTCTCTAGTTCAGTCTAGAGGAACTGCTCCCCTGCCCACTTCACACTCAAAAAATAAATTCTAAATGTTTTTCTTAAACCCAGTCCAATCTTCCAAGAAACATGATCCAAACTAAAAGCCATTTCTTCCCAACTTTCCCAGGTACACAGAACCCAGACAGGAGCTAAGATCCTAGGCTGTTTCCTTCAGGGCATGGTTTTTGTCAGGCTTAGCATGCTCTGCCTCAGTTTCCCTGGTTTTAAACAGAAAATAGAATTGTATAGATGGACCAGGCTAACCTGAAACCTAAGGGTCAGTCAAGGCAGGGGTCAGGATGCCGGGAGCTTAGAAATAAGGGTGACCCCCCGGGGACTTGGCTACCTGAAGTGTCCCACATGTTGAGCTCAATGCGGCGCTTGTCGATCTCAAAGCTTGCGGTGTAGTTCTCAAACACGGTGGGGACATAACTCTGCAGACACAGATGGGTCAAGATGAGCTCGTCTCTCCAGTCCTCACCCCTGCCAAATGCCCTCCTCACTTTCACACTTGGTCCAGCCTGGCTCCTAGACACAAGTTGGTCTGGGGTTGGGCAAAAGGGAGATTCTGGGAGCTGCTGCCTCCGCGGAGCTCTGCTAGGCTCCCAGATCCGCTCCCGACGCCTTTAGCCCCTAGTTCCATGCCTCTCCGACGCCTAGGACCTCCGACATTCCCCAGGCGCTCCCAGCAGAAGCTTCTGGTTCTCCAAAATCCATCTATCGCACCCTGCTCCCTAATTCCTCCCACCCCAATCCTCTGCAGTCCCCCCAACGCCTCCCTCCACGGTCCTTGGAGCCCTTCTCTCTTGTCCCTGGTTACCCCGGCACCCGTTTCCATCTGTCCCCGCAACCTCGGCCCCTGTCAACCACCCACGCGGCCTTAGCGCCCCCCCTCGCAACACGCGGGTCCCTCACCCCGGGGTAGGCGTCCTTGGCGAACACCTGCAGCAGCGCCGTCTTGCCGCACTCTGCGTCCCCCACCACCACGATTTTGCAGCGGGCGCCCCTGCCCCCCC
>NW_006159987.1:404424-404956 GCF_000334495.1 Tupaia belangeri chinensis | reverse complement strand
CTGTCTGTTTTGACTTAACTTCCTTGGGGGGGGGGGGGGGGGGGGGGGCGGAGTTCGAGCGAAGTTCTGAGGGGTAAAGTGTGAGCGGCACACACGCGAGGCTCGGGCCTTGTGTGTACCTACGCGTGCAAGCAGGTGTGCAACTGCGGAGGTCACGCGCAGGGACAGCCTCCCAGTTCCTGAACACAGGTGGACACGAGATGGCAGGAGAAAGAGAGAGTCTCTTCCCTCCATCACGTTCGTATACCGGCAGGGGGTCTTAAGAAGGTAGAAGTGTGAACTCCAGCACACCCACCCGGTCGGTGGTGACATCATAACCTTCCGTCTCCATGGCAACGAGCAGCAGAGTCTGGGACTGGGATGACTTAACAGCCGGCCTGAACTGGAAAGGAAGTGCGGACTGAGTGCCTCCAGCCAAGCTCTGGGTGGAAAGTTTTAGAGGAGCTGCGTCCTCTGGTGGATGCTTGAGGAAACAGTCATGGGGAGGAAGAAGAGGAAGATAGACCTGGGAGAGTCACAGTCCTGCTGCAGC
>NW_006159987.1:403774-404406 GCF_000334495.1 Tupaia belangeri chinensis | reverse complement strand
GAAGCTAGAGCCAGACCCAAAGTCATTTGTATTTGTATGGCATCTTTTCTTTTTATCTTTTAAAAGCATCTTTAAATTTCACAGAAGGGGACATGATGCACAAAGGGTTAACGACAAAAGTCAGATTGAAAACTTTAAAGATTTGGTCTCCGTGTTCCTGGTTTGCTACCGCCAGACCACAGTGAATGAAGCCTGATCTTCGTCTGAGTTACAGGTTGGTAGAATCACCCTGAGCTCAACGTGGTCGGTTATGGTCCACAGGTGACAGGTTCCCCAAACCTAATGTAAGTTCAGGGTTTGGAATGTGCTTCAGGCTGTTTCTTAGTTTTAAATTTCCATAAGGTTTATTAAGAATAAATTAACTGCAGTCTATATAACCCAAGAGTGTCCTGCATATCTATCCGCCGCATCTCTCCTCTCTTGCGCGCTCTCGCAGAGGGAGCCCTGCCCCTTTAAGTCGCAGAACGAAGCTCCGCCCCAGGCTCGGCGCCCCGCCCCGCCCTCTCCAGCCTGCAGTTGCGTCTCTTCCCGGCGAGCGCCCCGCCCTCCCAGCTGTGCACCCTCTGTCCAGCTGTGCGCGCTCGTCGGGAGTCCCAGCCATGTCCGCAGAGAGAGAGGTAGCCGGGGGGGGG
>NW_006159987.1:387717-403395 GCF_000334495.1 Tupaia belangeri chinensis | reverse complement strand
GTCGCCCGGGCCCCCGCCGCTGCCCCATACTCCGGGCATGGAGGGTGCGGGCGTCGTGATCGCAGTGGGTGAAGGAGTCACAGACCGCAAGGTGAGCGGCCCAGCCAGGGGCAGGGCAGGGCAGGGCAGGGCAGGGAGGGGTTGCGCAGGCCACGGGGCACTGGGACACAAGTGGGCGGGCGCCGGGGGTGTGGCAGGGCGGCGGGGCTGGCACGGACATGGTGGACGGACATGGGAGGCATAGGAAAGGAACCTATGTTTTGAGGCTGCTGTAAAATCGGATTTATTGGGAGAGGGCTTGGCGTGATCGATCTTCCCCAACCATTTTCAGTTGTGGCCGCCGCCCAGTAGCAATGGTAGTGGTGGTGGGGGGGAACAATAAGGCGCCTTGCGCATGCGCACAATGACCTTGCCGCCCTTACCCCTTCAGTAAAACCATACCTGTACCCCTGCCCACTAAACACTCCCCAGCTAATTGTGGTCTGTGACTCTGAGTGACTGTTAGTGCTCCTTTGTCCCGAGAGACCTCGGAGAGCTATGTAGTCGGGGTTGGGCTGGGACTCAGTGGCCGTGCCAGAGCCCAGTCACATGCAGCCCCGTGGTCTGTGGGAGTGTGAGGCCGCCCCTCCCGTTGGCAGGGCTGCGAGATGAGACACGCCCATCATGGAGGAGAGAGAGCCTTGCTCGCTCACCGCCCCACTGCCTGTCCTGTCCTGGGGTGGGAGAGGCAGTGTCGGGTCTCCAGATCTTTGTCTTGTGCTGTCTCTCGTGACCGCAGTATCTCCTCCTCCTGTGACTCAGCCTGCGTGCCGCGACCCCGGGCTGCCCTGGGGAACACCGGGCCGGAACCCGGTCAGCTTTCCCGCGGAGGACCCCTTGCCTGGGAAATCTCGGCGGTGCCCTTTTGGACTGGGGTGGGGGGTGTGGCACTGTGAGCAGGTTGGCCCAGCTTTGCAGGTCTGTTTCTCCTCATTTATCATTAATCTTGGCCACAACCCCAGACACTGGAGAGTTGCAAATGACCAACTTTTTGAGAGACCTGGGTCGAGGCCTCTGCACATCATTTGTTTACAGCTTGTTTTTTTTGTTGTTGTTGTTGTTCTCCAAATCAGGCTCCAGATGCAGCCTGGTGCAACTTTCCTCTTGGCAGATCTGACAGCCCTAGATACAAGAGCTGAATTTCTTTGATTTATCCGAATGCAAACAACACTTCCTTAAAGGGCTTTTCCCCAAATTCAGCTCTGGCCCCACCCTCCCACTGACTTCTAAGTAATCTCACTCTGGAGAAAGTGCGAAGAGGAACTTTTCTTTTTTGGAGAGGTTTTCGCTATAGGGCCCGTTGCGCTCGCCAAACAGAGAGAGAGAGAAATAGAGACAGAAAGCAAGAAATCACCCCCCAAAGGGAATGGTCACGCCGCGGTCCCTTCTCCTCCATTCTCCTCTCGGGATCTTGGGCATGAACACACACCTGCCTAGCATGAGTTTTAAGCCACCGGGTCCAGGATGCGAACCGCAGTCAACTACGTGGGAGTCCAGCGACATAGCCATTACGCTAACTGCTGGTTCCCCTAAGAGGAATTTTTTTAAGGGGTGGTGGGAGAGGAGGGCGTTGTAGTTCATGTTACTGCTGAAGGTCACCCACCTAACCTCCTGTCCCCACTTTCCACTTTCCGCCGGGTAAATACAGGATGTCCTGTCCAGAGCAAGAATCTGATGTAAGAGCCTGGATTCTGTGGAGAGGGCCCTCTTGATATCTGGGCCGGGGAGGGTCATGGCCCTGACCTGTGATGGGATGAGGATTAGGCATAAGCTAGGATAAGGAGGGTTTGTTCTGGACCCTATATGGGACTGGCCACCATCCTGACTGGCTACTGCACCCCTCCTAGCAAACCAGGGTTGTTTCTACCTTTGTGAATCCTGAGTCCTGGAAAGAGGACTGGGGAAGTCCCCCAGGCCTTATCTCAGACCAGAACTTGCAGGGAAAGATCCCAACTTATCCTCAGTCCTCCTCTTCAATGGAGTGTGGGGACTTGAGGACATGACAAAGGGCGTGTGCATGTGTGGGAGTTCATTCCTTGTTCCCCATCGATCCTGTCTCATTAATATGCAGCATTCCCATCATTCCTATCAGAGACCAAGACAGACCCAGATTGTCCCAGAACAACACCCACACATCCCTCTCTACACTCTTTAGGGAGAAGGGAGACCTTTTCTCCTGAGATGCTCCCCATTTCCTGCCCTGCACTCCACTTCCTAAACTGGAGGAAAGGGGCTGGCAGATAGCTTAGGGGTTAAGGCGTTGAAATCCCATATGATTGACCCCAGTTCAAGTCCCGGACTTGGCAGCTTGCTTTCTCACTTTCCCTTTCTGTCTCTGTCTGGTCTAATTAAATAATAATAATAATGATGATGATGAATTAAATTATTATTAAAAAAAACCTGGAGGGAAAGGTCCTTGACCCCTTTTTCTCCTGCAAAGAGGCTCTCTAGGCTGATACTGGGGTTGCGGGGATACTTTTTCTGGTGGGCAGAACTGTGCGACTGACTCCCCTTGTCCATCACCCTTCTGCTCCATCTTTAGGTGTAGGTATTCTCTGGGTCCCCAGTTCTCATCCTAAGATGACCACACCCAACCCTAAATGCTCAGAAACCTTTACCTACAGCTTTGGTATGGCCCTTATCAAGTACTGTACTTCAGTTATTTGATTGTCTGATTCCACCCCCCCACTACTATTTATTTTATAATTATTTAATTTTATTTATTCATTCATTTTTTAAATTTGACCAGACACACACACACGTGCACAGAGAAAGAGAGAGAGAAAGCAAGCCACCAGGTCCAGGACTTGAACCATGGTTGGCTATACGGGAGTGTCCAGCGTCTTAACCACCACACTACCTGATGGTCCCACCCCCTCACTACTAATAGTATTATTGGGCCCCCCAGGTGGTATGGTGGTTAAGGGTACTGGTCTCCAACATGGCAAACTGTGGCTCAAATACTGAACCTGGTGGGGCCAGCAGGTAGTGTGGTAGATAAGGGCGCTGGATTCCCACATGGCTGACTATGGTTCGAGTCCCAGCCCTGGTGGCTTGCTTTCTCCATTTTCCTTTTTCTCTCTCTTTCCAGCCCTGGTGGCTTGCTTTCTCACTCTCTTTCTCTGGTCAAATTAAAAAATAACAATAACAAATGGAATTAAATAAATCTTTAAAAAAAATACTGAACCTGGTGACTTGCTTTCTCACTTTCTCCCTCTCTCTCTTTTTCTTACTCTGTCTCTCTCTGGTCAAATTACAATAAATAAAGGTAAATAAAATAATTCTTTAAAAATATTTTTATTATTTTTATAAATGTTTACCACATGCCAGACATTATATTAAAAATCATTGACATCCATTAAGTTTAAAAAAAAAATCATTGAGTAGAAAAAAAATATATCATTGAGTAGGGCTAGCGGGTAGTGTGGTGGTTAAGGCACTAGACACTCCCACATGGCTGATCACAGTTCAAGTCCTGGACCTGGTGGCTTGCTTTCTCACTTTCCCTCTTTCTCTCTGGTCAAATTAAAATAAACAAATGGATAAATAAATTTTCAAAAAAGAATTTTAAAATCATTGATTTTTCCCCTTTTAATCTTCATAACTGCTCTAATTTACAAATAAGAAAATGGAGCTCAAAAGGGTTAAATCCTTTTTACTTGCCCGAGGTTACACTGTCAGTCAGTGGTGAAGTGAGTCTCCCTCTGTAACTGAAGCAGTGTGATCTCTTGAACAACACTTCACGTGCCCTAACTGTAAGCTTCTTGCATACAGGGATCTTACGTAATAGCAAAGTACAAGGTCTGTGCAGTGGAGATAAGGATAGTATCTACCTCAAAGAGCTGATGTCAGGATTAATTGAGGGTTTATATATAGAAAGCATTTGGGGGTGGGGAAGCATTTGGAATAGGGCCTGGTCCTTGGTGAGTGCTCAGTAAGGGTAAGCTGTTACTCTTGTTATTCATGAGGGTATCGTTATTATTACCATGACTACCACTACTGCTCCCACTGCTACTTCATCTCAAAGAGGATCCGTACATAGTGGGAGGGCACTAAATTGCATGTTGGTGAGAGTGCTTGAATGATGCTCTTCTTCCTTTCTTCAAGGCAGGAGACCGGGTGATGGTGTTGAACCGGTCAGGAATGTGGCAGGAGGAGGTTACTGTGCCCTCAGCACACACCTTCCTGATGCCTGAGGCCATGACCTTTGAGGAAGCTGCTGCCTTGCTGGTCAATTACATCACAGCCTACATGGTCCTCTTTGACTTTGGCAACCTACGTCCTGGCCAAAGCGTCTTGGTACACATGGCTGCAGGTGACATGTCCCCTCTCTTTATTCCCCCTCTGTACCCCACCCAGATTTCCTTCTAGGTCTTTAACCTGCAGCCTGTCTGGAGTGTTGTCATGGCAACGCCAGGCTGCCTCAGCCTGTGTTGCCTAGAGGCCTCTGTAGAGTAGTTGCCGTGGTAACATTCAGGCACCAGGTCCAGCCCTGTCTGCTGTCCTTAGCAACGTGCCCTCATCTTGCACCTTTTCCTCTCCAGGCCCCTTCCGCACTAATCCCAATCACAGAAATTGGATATGGGCCTCTTAATGAGTCTAGGCAAAAATGAAGGCAATGGGCTTAGTCCTTGGGAGGCTAGAATGGAAAGTGGTGGCCAGGTTACCCCATATCTCCTGCATATGGGTGTCTTGCTGCAGGGGGTGTGGGCATGGCAGCCGTGCAGCTGTGCCGTACAGTGGAGAATGTGACAGTGTTTGGAACAGCCTCAGCCAGCAAGCATGAGGTGCTGAAGGAGAATGGGGTCACACATCCCATAGACTACCACACGACTGACTATGTGGATGAAATCAAGAAGATCTCCCCAAAAGGTGAGTGCTAGGTGTGGGAGGGGGTACGATGGCACAGGACAGGGAGGATGTCTCCAGATCTGTGGATCCTAATGCTGTTCCTGGGCTCTCTTACTCTTTGACAGGAGTGGATATTGTCATGGACCCTCTGGGCGGATCAGATACTACAAAGGGCTACAACCTCCTCAAGCCCATGGGCAAAGTCGTCACCTATGGTGAGTTATTGGGCTAGGACAGAGGAAGGTTAGGGGCAAGAGGGTGGGTTCAAAGGGGAGGGTATAGGGGCCTAGGGTGTATGAATGAAGAAGGGGCAAGGTCTAAAGTGCTGTGTAGAGAGGATCAGGGTGAGGAATGTTGGAATGGTCCTGTACATTAGAGCTTTGTTATGCAGATGCCCTTAGAGAGGATCAGGGGTAGGAATGGTCCTTTGGGGGCCAGTAGGTGGCTTGATGGTAAGGTGCTGGATTCCCACATGGCCAACCATGGTTCAAGTCCTGGACCTAGGGGCTTGATTTCTCACCTTCCCTTTGAGTGTATGTGAGTCTCCCTGGCCAAATTAAATAATAATAATAATAATAAATACAATTTAATTAAAAAATTCTTAAAAAAAAAAAAAAAGGGATGGTCCTGTGTATTACAACTCTGTATGCAGGTGCTCTGTAGAGAGGCTCAAGGCTAGGAATGCTCCTGGAAGGTTATGGTCTGCACACAGGTGCTCTGTAGAGATCAGGGTTAGACATAGTCTCTGTGTATTGCATTCAGATTGCTGCCTTCTGGGTGCCAGTCACTATCAATCTTTTTCACAACTTTCATGGGAGTCATAGTAAAATCTGTGTTCTTTCCCTTTCCCTATTCCTGTTTAAAGATTATTCTTGATGCAAAATCAGCCAATCTGCCCTTCCTTTGTCTTACACTCCTGGGCTTCTTGGGCAAGCTATAATTTCATTTAAAAAATATTTCACATAAAAAATATACAAAGATCAGAGCAATTTTTAAGTTAGCTAGAATTGTTTGGGGCTTGGTAACCAGGAATTTGGGGATTATCCTGTCACTTCCTTACACGAGTGTGGATAATTGCAAGAGGACCATGGTGGGGCAGAAGAGCATGATTCAAACACGCAGGGGTATGCCTGGCACCTAGATTCACAGGCTGTGTCACCTTGCCCCTCAGGAATGGCCAACCTGCTCACGGGTCCCAAGCGGAACCTGATGGCCCTGGCCCGCACGTGGTGGAATCAGTTCAGTGTGACGGCTCTGCAGCTGCTGCAGGCCAACCGGGCTGTGTGTGGCTACCACTTGGGCTACCTGGATGGCGAGACAGAGCTGGTCAGTAGTGTGGTGGCCCGCCTCCTGGCTCTGTATAACCAGGGTCGCATCAAACCCCACATTGACTCCGTTTGGCCCTTTGAGAAGGTAAGCGTGAATTCTTTGCAGGGAGAGCCTGGGTCGTATGCATGAAGGCTGGGGTCTCAAGGGGAGGGTTCTCAGGGAAGAGGTGGCAGGCTTGTGTTGGATAAGGGCTGGATGGCTTTGGAAGCAGAATCTTCTCTTCCTCTCCAGGTGGCCGATGCCATGAAGCAGATGCAGGAGAAGAAGAACGTGGGCAAGGTCCTCCTGGTTCCTGGGCCCGAGAAAGAGAACTAGGGCAAGGGGTTGTGGACCTCTGAGACCCGGGAAAGGAGAGGTTTGGAAGCCCATTCTGTTGACCACCAGGCTCTTGCATTTCATCTTCTATCGTAAGGCTCTGTCCTCCCTCCCCCGAAGGTCTCTATACTAATGGCCACTCCTCCGCCTTGTTCGTTCTCTTTAGTCAGGACCGTCTCCTCCCTGCTTCCCACCCTCGGAAGAGGTTGGGAAGTGACCACTTGGATGTCTGGGACCTGCCAAGGGGACAGGGAGGGCCAGAGGGAGGCGGCTGCTTCCTGCCCCCACCCTTTCCCTGGGCCTGCTGTGCTGCTTTTGTGCCAAGGTTAGCCAATCCCTCCCTATCCTGTTCTGTGTGCTTCCGCTCTGCCTCATCTTCCCTCCCGCCCCTGCCCCACCACCTCCCCAAAGAACTGAAATGTCAGCTCAGGATACGGGGCCAATCTGTGTGAGTCCAGCATGTACCTGTCTCTCCCTAGTGTCCCTTCAGCCTGGGTCCACCAGCGCCCACCCCCCAATCCTGTCCACTGTCCCCAACTTCTTAAGCACAATTGGGCTTCTTCCACCACCAGGTTTTCTGCCATTCTTAACCAAGGCTGTTTCTTACAACAAGGGCGGGGAACGTGACTCCAGGAGGGATATAGAGCCCCCTACCCTTCACTGAGTTCTGTGGATTTGTTCTCAGTGCCTTAGCAACGGAACACCTGTGCTCGAGTGTGTGGCAGGGGTGGGGACAGTCCTTGTCTCCTGCCTCTTTCCCCACCCCGTACTCCCCAGTGCCTTCCTCATTCTGGTGGAGCTGGGGGTTTACACTTCCCCAGTCCTACAACACTGCCAAAAATCTGTGTGTGTGCCAGTGGGTGAAGGGCCAGCCCCTCGCCTTTTAGGGGAAAGCCAGTCAGTCTCATCGTGGTCTGTGCCATGTCCTGTCTGTATCGGTGGTTGAGGGGAGAGCGGCAGGGAAGCCATCTCGGCCTTGCAGATAAGTGTGGCATTTATCAGCCAGAGCTCTGGAGGCAATGCTGTTGGTTTCTTGTTCTGGGACCAAAGTAAAAATCAAAGCACATTCCCCTTGCTGTCAAGGGAGGCCCCTCTGCTTCCTGAGAGCAGGGAGGCAGCTTTTCAAACTCAGCCCCAAACTTTGTTTACATGGGTGGGGAGATAGAGCCGGGGAGTAAGTGGTGGGGGGTAACTAGGACCTGGGCCACTGGAACCAAAGTGGGGACATTGGGGATAGGGGTCTAATTCCTTCTGCTCGCAGAGCTGGGATTAGGAAAGGTTGTTGCCCCAGCCATTGCCATGGGAGGTGACGGGGAGGGGCTTAGCCTCTTCACTGTGTAAAGGAGGCATAAACGTGTGAAGTGCGATTTCTGCTTTTGTGTACCCCACCCCATTACCACAGCTGCCTTTGTGTTTGTGTCAATAAAAAGCCAAACCCTGGGTCCTGGATGTGTGCCTCTGAGAGCGCAGGGGAAGATGAGCTCCTGGAAGGCCAGTGCGCTAGTGGAAAGTTGGGGTTTCTTCCCTCCCCCAGCCTCCTTCCATGCCCAAATCAAGTTTCCTTTCATGAATGAAATGAGGAAGAACATCGCGCCAGCCAGGCACTTTTACTGTTCCTGGTGCTGTTTCACAATCTGGAATCTGTACCCGCTGTGGGGAAGCGTAAAGATCTCTTATACCCAACCCCAGCCCAGTTCAGGAAACTTGGCAGAGGGTGGGGTGGTAACAAGGGCAGTTCCCCTAGCCAGACATAGAGGTGAAGACCGCCAGGCCCCGCTGTCCTGGGGGCACGACCGCCAGGGCCTCCACCTCCCCACCCCCACGGGTGGGCTTCTGGAAGTGAATCTCCAGGACGTCGTGCAGCTCTGGACCGTCCAGGACATCGGGGATGTTGAGCACCAGCACGGAGCGGGGCACTGGCTGGAACCTGATCTGGAAAAGGCCAGGAAGTGGCAAAGGCTCATGGGAGTAAGGGGTCAGGGGCAGAGGTTGGTGGGGGCAAGTTTGTAGCAGACAGACAGATGACCTGGCCCATCCCCATTCTCTACCCTCCACGTACCTCAGCCTTCTGGATCTCCCCACTCACGTAGGGAGAGACTTTCAGAGGGACCTGCTGCCCTCCCAGCGGCACTCTGAACTGGCCAACCTGGCACAGGCGCTGGGCCACTATGGGGAACAGGAAGGGGTGGGCCTTTAGCATTAAACTCTCTCTTTTCCTGGGGCCTCATGCACCCAGTACCTGAATCTGCCTGTAGGAAGCATCACTAGGCCCTTACCTCCTTCCTTAGCAAAGCCCAGCATGACACTCCCTTGTAGCAGTTCCCGAACCTCCACGTCACCACCCCCATTTTTGGTCTTGCCAAAGAAGATCTCCAGTTTGTCCAGCAGCTCCTCCTCACTCAGTTTGAGTCCAGCAGGAAACCCACTGACCAATACCCTCTGGTCACTCTTCTGGCTGGTCACCTAGGAAGTGACAGGAGGGAGTCATCCTAGACTCAGCCTCACTTCCCTGTGCCAGGTACATGCCCCGACCCTGCCATTCTGTCACCTGGATGGTGGTCACCACAGGCAACTCCAAGGGCTGAACCTGCACCCGCAGCCGGCACGCCTCCATGTCGATCTTATGCTCCTTTTGTTGCACCACCTGCTCAGCCACTGGTGGTGAGGGGTCAGAGTCAGTAACAAGGAGCTTCTTGGTTTCCCTCCACGGACTCCCCCTGAGCTCACCTTTGGGGTCATCAAAGATGACCAGAGCAGAGCCTCCAGGCAGAGGGCAGCAGATCCGCAGGTCAGAAACCAAAGACTTGGGTGCTCCCCTGCCCTGCTGAGTGCGTCCTCGGAATACCAGGGGCACCTCGGGCATTGGGAATGGGACCTGGAGGTGGGGGAAGGGAGGGTGGCACAGCCTTCAAGGGAAGGAGAGTTCCCCACTCGCTCCCAGGCAGAAAGCACCCCCAATTCCATTCGACCGATGTTGAATACAAGGGCTAAATAGATGTACTCAGAGAAGAGCTGGATTAGTGAGTGGATAAATGCACTCACTAATAAATGCAGGTCACTTTACACACGAGATCTCAGTTTGTTATTACACAGCCCTGGGAGGCAGGTAGGTCCACTTTACAGAGGAGGAAACTGAGGTTCAGAGAGCGCAAATAACATAGAGGAAGTGATAGCCAGGAGTGAAACTGAACTCCCCAGCTCCTTTCTACCAGACCACACCCCATCTTCCACCTTACCTTGTCTTTAGAGTTCCTAAGCTCCCTCCTCAGTTCCTGCAGCTGCTGCAGCCTCATCTTTAGTCTGTCCTGCTCCTTCTGAAGGGCGAGGAGTGTCTATTGGAGCAGATGGGAGCCATCAGACATCACCTGCCTTCCTAGAGAATTTGTGACTCTCCAGAAGCAGAGCTGATGCTCCACTTAAGAACAATGCAACCCCTTTACCCTGCCCTGGGCTGGCCTGGCCCCCTCCACCCGAGCTTGGCTGGCCTCACTTCAGTTTCTCCCTGAAGGGCAGCAGCCTTTGTAGTAGCCATGGCCAGCTCCTGACCACAGATCTAGAGCTTAACAAACACTAAGCTCCTATTACGAGGTGCTGGACACTGACACAGGGCGGTCAGGGATAAAGGTCCAGGCTTCAGGTCTGTACAAAATAGTACCCGGGGCCAGCTCTTGGTCTGGTGGTTAAGGCAGCTGAATCCCAAATGGTCAACCATACCGGCTTGAGAAACAAGCCAGGTATGTGTGTGTGCATTCCCAAAATTCTGACAGGAGGGAAAGATTCAGGAGAAGGGATTTCAGCATGACTATTCCCAGGGAAGGAGCTTTCTCCTTCTCTCTGTCTGGTAAGAACATGTGCCCTCTAGCCAAAAAACCAAAAACCTGTATCCTAGATAGTGCGTGGTTACGTGACTGATGGTAAAAGGCAGCGGAGGTTTGGATAAGGGACAGTCCTGAAGGAGTTAGCACAACTAGGGAGACCTACAGAAATGGAGGCTTAGAGTTGCAAAATGTCATAATATCAGGGGACTTCAAAAAGTTCCTGAAAGGGCCAAGCTGGGTGGCATAGTGGTTAAGGTGGCTGGTTCACATAGATGACTGTATAGTTCGAGTCCTAGACTGGGTACCTTGAAAGACACGCCAGGCACATGTGCATGCATGTGTTCTGCGCAAAGAACGAAAGAAAGGGGACTGTGGCACACCATCCCCATTGCGGCGTGCTCTTCTGTTTCTCCATGCCTCCCCTCTCTCCTACCTCCCCAGGTTTCTCCAGAGAGCACATGTACACTATAGAAAGAAAAAAAAAAACTCATGGAAAAATGGAATTACAGTACAAGTTTAGGGGCTGGCAGGTGGCATGGTGGTTAGGGGTGCTGGACTCCCACACGCCTGACTGCAGTTCGAGGCTTGGACCTGCAGGACTACCCACTTGCTTTCTCACTTTCTCTTTCTCGCTCGCTCTCTCTTTGATCAAATTAGAATAAATAAATAAATAAATGAAAACTGGAGCTGGCTGATGGCATGGTGGTTAAGGTGCTGGACTCCCACATACCTGACCACAGTTTGAGTCCTGGACCTGGTGGCTTACTTTGTCATTCTTTCTTTCTGTCTCTCTCTGTTTCTCTCTGGTCAAAATAAGCAATAATAATAATAAATAAAATTAAATAAATAATTCTTTAAAATAAATCCAGGTTAAATAAAATATTTTAAATAAAGTACAAGTTTATTATTTTTTTAAAGGTCATAGGAAAATGCAATTAGCAGCTTGAAAAATACACATGTGGGACCAGCAGGTGGTGTGGTGGTTAAGGGCACTGGATTCCCAGATGGTAGACCATGGTTCGAATACAGGACCTGCCAGCTTCCTTTCTCACTTTCTCTCTCTCTCATTCTGTTCCTCTCTGGTCAAATAAAAATACACAAATAAATAAATAAAGTAAAATAATTCTAAAAAAGAGAAAGGAAAATACATATGTGCGTTGTGCCCCAAACCTCAACAAGATGGAAAAATGGAGAAGTGATTGTGCATGATCACACCCCTTTGGAGGGCTACTATCTCTCTCTCTCTCTCTCTCTCTCTCTCTCTTTTTCTGGCAAGCACACACTCTCCCTGACAAGTTAATAAATAAGTAAATATTTCTTCTCCATCTCTCCATCCTGTCAGGATTTGGGGCATACACACACACACACACACACACACACACATATGCAGTATGTTTTTCAAGTTTCCAAGGCCAAGATTTGAACCATGGTTAGCCATGGCTTCCCTTAACCCCTAGGGCCTGGCCCAGAAATCCATGCATAATTTTTTTAAAAGAATTGTTTATTTAATTTTATTTATAATTATCATGATTATTTTTAAATTTGCTATAGGGCACATGTGCTCACCACAAAGAGACAAAGACAGAGAAAGTGAGAAAGCAAGCTGCCAGATCCAGAACTTGAACCTGAGTTAGCTATGTGAGTCTAGCACCTTAACCACCATGCCACCTGCTGGCCCCACGCATAAGTTTTAGTACACATTTTCAGTGTACACATTCTCAGTGAACTTTTTTCAGAGAGGTTTTTTTTTTTTTTGCGATAGGGCGTGTGCCCTTGCCGGAGAGACAGAGAGACAGAAAGCAAGAAATCGCCCTCCGTAGGGGGATGGCCATACCATAATCCCTTCTCCTCCAGTCTCCTCTCAGGATTTTGGACAAGCACACACTCGTGCCAGTGAGTTTCAAGTCACCAGGTCCAAAACTCAAACCTCAACCACATGGGAGTCCAACGACGTAACCATTATGCCATCTGCTGGTTCCTTCACTGACCTTTTTGAAAGCATTGCCATCACCCCTAGGGGGTGAGTTCTCATTTTCCCTCTCACTGTCTGTGTCACTCTCTGGTGAGCACGCATAGCTCACCATGAGGGAAAAAAAAAAAAAGACGCCATGAAGCCTTTCTTCATTAAGGAGACAGAGGGGAACCAACCAGAGACTGTGCCAAGACACCAGGGTGTCTCAGAGTTTGACAATGAAAGCCAGTGGTTATTGAGAGCCCTACTACGTGCCAGGTACAGTCAAACTCTATCTCATTCAAGTGTCATAAAAATGCCTCCTGGTCCCCAACTCTCTACTGAAACTTATTTTTTGTTTTCAGGTTTACTACTATTTAATTTTGCCACAGGGCGTATGTCCTGACAAAGAGAGACAGAGAGTGAAGGAAAGTGAGAAATCACCCCCCAGGGCAGATAGCCACACTGCAATGCCATGCCATAATCCCTTCTCCTCCATTTTCCTCTCAGGATTTTGGACATACACACTCATCTGGTGCACTTTCCAAGTCCCAGGGTCTGGGACTCAAACCACAAAGTCAGTCACATGGGATCCAGTGCCTTAACCACCATGCTATCAGGCAGTCCTATTTTATGTTTTCTCAGGAGCAGGAGAGACAGAGAAAGAAGGAGAGAGAAAGAAACCTAACTTCACACCATGATCCAGCGCTAGCCTCAACCAGCTGGGATCAGGGTGGGAGCTTCCCATGTGGGTCCAGCCTGATGGCAGAGCTGCTGGCCCTGAGATGCTTTTTTGAGTTTGCTATATGGTGTGTACACTCGCTGTAGAGAGGGGACAGGGAGAGAAAGTAAGAAATTACTCACCCGGGAAGAATGGCCGTGCTACAATCTCTTTTGTACCTTGGGTGATTTTTTCTTAAAGATTTACTATTTTGTTAAATGTTTATTATCATTATTCTTCAATTTTTGACCAGAGAGACACAGACAGTGAAAAAGGGAGAGTGAGAAGTCAAGTCGCCAGGTTCGGGACTTGAACTGTGGTCACCCATGTGGGAGTCCAGCATCTCAACCACCATGCCACTTGCTGGCCCCACCCTGGGTGATTTTCAAGCTTCTGGCTTCAGTATTTAAATCTTTGACTCTTTTTTTTTTTTTTTTCCATAGGGTGTGTGCACTGGCCAGAGAGAAACAGAGAGGTAGTGAGAAGGAAAGTGAGAAATCACCCTTCAGGTGGGATGTCCATGCTGCAGTCCCTTCTCCTCCACTCTCTTCCTGGGATTTTGGGCATGCATGCACACATACGTGGTGTGATCTTCAAGCCACTTGGTCTGGGACTCAAACAGCGTTCTGACATGTGGGAGTCCAGCAACATAACTGCTACTCCATCTGCTGCCCCCCAAAGGGCCTTCTTTCTTTTAATTATTATTTTATTTTATTATTATTATTATTTTAATTTGACCAGAAAGAGAGAGAGAGGGAAAGTGAGAAAGCAAGCCACCAGGTCCAAGACTCAAACCATAGTTGGCCATATGGGAGTCCGGCACCTTAACCACCATGCCACCTGATGGCCTCAAAGGACTTTCTTAAGAACCTCGCAGGCAAAGCCAGCAGGTGGTTTGGTATTTAAAGTACTAGACTCCCATATGGCTGACAGTGGTTCACCTGAACCCCCACACCACTGGCTAACTCAGGTTAAGGTTTTATTTATTTTGTTTTGTTTTTGAGAGGTTTTTGCTATAGGGTGCGTATGCTCACCAGAAAGAGAGAGACAGAAAGACAGAAAGGAGAACTCACCCCTTGGGGGAATGGCCATGCAAAAATCCCTTCTCCTCCATTCTCCTCTTGGGATCTTGGGCATGCAAGCACACGTGCCCAGCCTGAGTTAAGTCCTGGACTCAAACCGCGGTAGACTCGTAGAGTTCAGCAACATAGCCATTACGCCATCTGCTGGTCCCAAGAGTTTATTTTGAACATGCAATACAGAGGACCTCTACAATATCCCAGTAGAGATGTCTTATGGCACATAACTCGCCTGTACCAATGTAGCGTTCGGGGAAGGCATTCAGGCCGAGAATATAAACTGGGGAATTGTCCAGGTAGAGAAGATATATTTAAAGTCACAAAACTAAGGGAGATCAACAAGGGAGGGGACATAGGCAAAGAGGTCAAGAATTGATCTTCAGGGCATGGGACTCTAAGAGGTCAGGGAAACAGGAAAGAACCAGCCAAGGAGGGCGCAGAGAAGTGGCTAGTGAGGGGAAGGGGAAAGTAGGAGGGGCCAGGGGCTGTGGCCAATACTGCTGACAGGCCAACCAAGGCCAGGAATAAGATGTGACCACTGAGATTTAGCAAAACGGTGGGTGTTGGGATTTGGCAATAAAACAGCAGTCCTACTTATCATAAGGAGATGGTCAAAAGTTCATGTACAATGATTATTATGGTTGACTAGTTTGCCACAGAAGGACAGTGAGAAATCAGCCCCAGGGGGATGGCAACACCACAACCCTTTCTCCTTTATTCTCTCTCTCTCTCTCTCTTTTTTTTTCTTTTGGAGAGGTTTTTGCTACAGGGTGCTTGTGCTAGCCAGAAAGACAAAGACAGAGATATAGAAAGTGAGAAATCATCCCCCAGGGGGGATGGCCACACTGCAATCCCTTCCCCTCCATTATCCTCTTGGGATCTTGGCCATGCATACACACACACCCAGCATGAGTTTAAGCCACTGGGTCCGGGACTTGAACCACAGTTGACTATATGGGAATCCAGTGACATAGCCGTTTACACCAACTGCTGGTCCCCTCCTCCATTCTCCTTTCTGGATTTTGGACAGCCATACGCATGCTTCAATATGCTTTTTGCTTCAATATGTTTTCATGCAGCTGGGTCCAGGACTCAAACCACTCAGTTGGCCATGTGGGATCCAGTGGCCTTAACCACCACACCACTGGCTGACTCGCTGACCATAGTTTGAATCCCAGCCCTGGTCAGTGGCTTGAAAAACAACCTGGTTTGGGACCAGCAGAAAGTCTTGCTTTCATAATTTCCTCCTTCTCTCTCTCTTTCTCTCTCTCTCTCTCTCTCTCTGTGTCTTGCTTTCATAGCATAATGGCTATGTCGTTGGACTCCCACATAGTCGACCCCGGTTCACGTCCTGGACCCAGTGGCTTAAAACTCACGCTGGGTGCGTGTGCGTGCGTGCCCAAGATCCCGAGAGGAGAATGGAGGAGAAGGGATTGCGGCGTGGCCATCCCCCCTGGGGGGTGATTTCTCGCTTTCTGTCTCTCTGTCTGGGGGTCTTTCTGGCGAACGCATGCACCCTGTAGCAAAAACCTCTCCAAAAATAAATAAATAAATAAATAAAATAGAATTAAAAAA
>NW_006159987.1:384940-387620 GCF_000334495.1 Tupaia belangeri chinensis | reverse complement strand
TCTCTGTCTGTCTGGCGAGCGCACGCGCCCTATAGCGAAAAACCCCTCCAAAAAAAAAAAAAAAAAAGATACGGTAGAGAGAACCAGTGGGGGCGTGGTGGTTAAGCCACATGGTTGACCACAGTTTGAGTCCCAGACCTGGTGGCTTGCTTTCTTACCTTCTCTGTCTGTCTTTCTCAGGCCAAATTAAAAAAAAATGAACGAATAAAGTTAAATAAATAATTCTTCAAAATGTTTTGAAAAAAAAAAAAAAAGATACAGTAGGGAGAAAATAGACGGTAACAACTTACTATGTATTTCAAAGTAACTAAACAGGAGGATTTCATGTTCCCAGCATAAGTAATGACAAAATGGTTGAGATGATATGTTGATTATTCTGAATGAATCATTACACATTGTTTTCTTGCACTGTAAAAGCATATTGTATCCCCACATGATGACAATTATCACAGGTTAGTAAAATATTTTTACAAAGAACAGTTTTAGCAGAGAGGTAGGAGGTAGGTGGGAGTGAATTAAGATTGTCATAAGGAACTGGGGTTCTGGAAATGTTTGCAGTAATTGGGATCAGCAGATGGCGTAATGGTTACGTTACTGGACTCCCACGTAGTTGACTGAGGTTTGAGCCCCAGACCCAGCAACCTAAAACTCACACCAGTCACATGTAAATGCATGCCCAAAAATCTCAAGAGGAGAATAGAAGAGAATGGATTGTGGCATGGCCATCCCCCCGGGAGGTGATTTCTTGCTTTCTGTCTGTCTGGTAAGCACAGGCACCCTATAACAGAAACTTGTCTTAAAAGAAAAAGGTTGGCAATAATAATATTTTTAAAAATAATTATTTAATTTTATTTATTTATTCATCTATTTTAATTTGACCAGAGAGAAAATGAGAAAGTAAGCCACTAAGTCCAGGACTCAAACCATGGTCAGCCATGTGGGAGTGTCCAGTGCCTTAACCACCATGCCACCTGCCGGCCCTGGCAATAATAATATTAGCAATAACTAAACACATACATGTATTGAGTGCTCAATATACGCTAGGCAGTGGGCTAAATTTTTACTGTATTAACTCATGGATTATCTTATTTAATTCTTTGTCATTGTCATCGCCAAGAGGGCACATGTACTTGTCAGAGAGCGAGCGAACATTCCCCATTGGGCATAGTCGCACTACAACTTTTCCTCTATTTCCCCTAGGCAATGTGGCTGGCCTGGCTTTTTATTTATTTTTTCTTTTCAAGTGTATTTCTTTCATGACAGTGGGGGACAAGAACCCTCAATAAACTCTCATGGGGGTTAGTTGTTGGCATGGTGGGTGGTTAAGGTGCTGAACTCCCACATGGCTGACTGTAGTTCAAGTCCCAGACCTAGTGGCATGCTTTTTCGATCCCCACCCCCTCTTTCTCTCTTTCTCTCTGGTGAGTGCGTGTGCCCTGTAGCAAATTTTAAAATAATAATAATAATGATAAATAAAGTTAAATTAATAATTCTTTAAAAAAAAAAAAGTCTCACATCACAATTCACCCTCCAGCTTTCCCAGCCAGCCAGGAGATCATGAATGTGAACACTTGGCATTTACAAGTCAACAAGGGCTGACCTCAGATTTCCCTATGGATCCGGCATCCAGTGCATAGCATGTTACTGCTATGCCACTGAGCTGGTGCCTTAATTGGCTTTTATTTGCAATTCTAGAATCAGGCAGCAGCTCATGTATTAAAACAGACTGGTGTTCTGGGCCAGTTTCACAGCACAGCGATAAAGTGCTGCCCAGGAGAAGCTGGATTCCACATGGCAACATGGTTCGACTCTCTGGTCTAGTCAGCCTAAAATATGCCAATATGTAAGTAGTTAAAATCTGATAGGAAGAAGGGGACCAGGGCATGACCAGACTCTGAGGCATGTCCTAAATTCTGGCAGGATGGAGACACAGAGGAGGAGAGATAGCAGCATGGCCCCTTGTGGGGGATGCTTTCTCACTCTCCCTGTCTTGCTATTTCTCTGGTGAGTGCATGTGTCCTCTAGCAAACAAAACAAAGCAAAAACAAAATCGAGGAGAAATAAAGCCAATCAAGATCTTTAAAAAGTAGTTGTAAGTTTGGCCCAGAGAGGTGGTGCAGGCGGTAGGGTGCAGGCTGGGTGAGGCTGGAACCATATGGGAAGGTGCAGGATTTGGCTCCTAGGATGACCTGAACACACTCCAGGCCCGCCTTTGATTTTGGTTGGCTGGAAAACCGGGGGGATGATAGCGGTGTGCTGAAACCCCGTGTGTGTGTGTGGGTCTGTTTCTCTCTCTGTCTTGCTCATGAAAGAAATATGTGTGCGTATGTGTGTGTGTGTGTGTGTGTGAGATAGGGCCAGCAGGTGGTGTGAAGGTTAAGTTAAGGCGACCAACTGCACAATTTGAGTCCCTGACCTAGCTATTTGAGAGTGTGTGTGTGTATGTGTGTGCCCAAAATCCAGAGAGCAGAATGAAGGGATTATGATGTGGTTCAATCCCCGCAGGGGATGATTTCTCACTTTTCCTTTCTCTTTCTCACTTTTCCTTTCTCTGGTGAGCACACAGGCACTATAACAAAAACTAAAAAAAAAAAAAAGGAAAAAGAAAATTTTCTCTGTGTTACTTTTTTTAGAAAAAGAATAATTTTTATTTAACTTTATTTATTTATTTATTTATTTT
>NW_006159987.1:365735-384780 GCF_000334495.1 Tupaia belangeri chinensis | reverse complement strand
GACTCCCACATAGTTGACCGCGGTTCACGTCCCAGACCCGGTGGCTTAAAACTCACGCCGGGCGCGTGTGCGTGAGTACCCAAGATCCCGAGAGGAGAGTGGAGGAGGAGGGATTGTGGCGTGACCATCCCCCCTGGGAGGTGATTTCTCGCTTTCTGTCTCTATGTCTCTGTCTGTCTGGCGAGCGCATGCGCCCTATAGCGAAAACCTCTCAAAAAAAAAAAAAAGAAAGAAAGAAAGAAAGAAAGAAAGAAAGAAAACAACCCCCTGGGGGATGGTTATGGTGCAATTTCTTCTCCTTCAGTCTCCTCTTGGGACTTTCGGCATGCACACACATGCATCTGGTGTGAATTTCAAGCTGCTGGGTCTGGGACTTGAACTGTGGTTGGCCATGTGGAAGTCCAGCACCTTAACAACTATGCCACCTGCTGCTCCTGATAATTTTGTCTTTTGACAAGGTCCAAGATTAAGTTGTGATGGGAAGAGGAGAGGACGAATTTGAGGGGGAGCCCAGCAGGTGGTGTGGTGGTTAAAATGCTGGACACCAACATGGCCAACCACAGTTCAAGTCCTGGATCCTATAGCTTGAAAATCGCACTCAGGCATATGTACATGCATGTCCAAAATCCCGAAAATGGAGAAGGGATTGTGGCGTGGTCATCCCCCTGGGGGGTGATTTCTCTTGCCCTCTCTCTTTCTCTGTCTCTGGCAAGCCCACATATTCTACAGCAAAAACCTTAAAAAAAAAATGAGAAGGGCATGTTAGTGGGTGGATGTGTTACTAAAGAGATTTTTACTTGGGTGACAAAATCCCTTAAGTATTTAATGCAAACTATGATTCTCTCTTCAGAAAAACACACATTCGGGACCAGCAGTTAGCGTAATGGCTATGTTGCTGGACTCCCATGTAGTCGACCGCGGTTCAAGTCCTGGACCCGGGCGGCTTAAACTCACACCGGGTGCGTGTGCGTGCGTGCCCAAGATCCCAAGAGGAGAATGGAGGAGAAGGGATTGCAGTGTGGCCACCCCCCTGGGGGGTGATTTCTCGCTTTCTATCTCTCTGTCTCTCTCTGTCTCAAAAAAAAAAAAGAAAAACACACATTCACCCAGGGAGTTCACAAGACCCTGTGGTGTAAGTTTGTGAGAGACTTCTGCTTTGAGGCCATAGGTTAGGGGACCAGCGCAGAGCGGAGAGGTAATCTAGCCCATGTTTCTCCCCAGTTCTTTGGCAGGTCTGAGAGATCAGCAGGGAGAGGCATGGCTACGGGGCCCTGAGATGCCTGCAGGTTCCTAGCCAAGACTTCTCCTCAGTTTCTCCCCATCCCAACACCCTCCTTACTTACAACATCGGAGGTCACTTTCATGGAGTCCATTTGGCAAGAGGCCAGGCTTCAGGGCTGGATACTAGTGCCAGAGTCCACCACAGTAAACTCTGGCTTGTACCCTCTGAGGAGATTTTGTCTCCTGCAGTTTCAGCAGCTCCGAAGGCTGTGCAGGAAGGCACTTTGCTTCCACTTTCATTTCAGCAAAATCCCTGCCCTTTGGTGCTCACACCCCGCAGCCAGGATTCCCCACCCCTGGGAGGAGCCTTTCTGGTCTTCAAAGTCAGCTCCACCCACCAATGAGACCTCTCGGGAAGTTAGCTCACAACAACTGTAGATCTGATGCTTGCCTAAATCAACTATTCCAGGCAATCCTTCCCAGCTCCAGTCCATTGGTGGAATTCGCTTTAACATTTATTTCTCTCGAGCCTAGAATGATGCTGGACACATGCAAACACTGACAAAGTAATTGTTTTTCCCCTTTATTTTATTTCCCCCTTTATTCATGACAAAGCATGTGAACATGCAAATGAGAGTGAGAGAAAGACAGAGGGAGAGTTCGAGAAAGATGGAGAGATCAGCATCTTCCTCCAGTCCTCCAGCCCTTTGGATCTTGGACACTTGCACACGTGCCTGGCTGTTTCAGGCTGACTGGTCGGCTTGGGATTTGAATTGCTGTCACCATGAGGGATCAAGTTTCCCTTAAACAGCTGGAACCTGGATATAATAATTGCTGAATGGATGAGAAATACAACCAGGACTGATACAGCCCGTAGTTCAAATTCACAAAGCTGTAATAATGGTCAGCATTGGGAGCTGTGTGACAGGCTCAACACCGTTTTGTTTTACATGAATTAACTCTCCAAAGCAACTCCAAGGAGTTGGTTCTACTTCCCCATTTTACGGATGAGAAAAACAAGGTACAGAACTTGTCCAAGGTCACATAAGGAAGTGAATGGTATTTGAATTTGGTCCTTGAGGTAATGCAGAAAATGGAAAAGAAAAAAAAATCTCTCTCTCTCTCTCTCTCTATATATATATATATATATAGATAGATAGATATAATTTATGATCTATTTATTTGTTGTGATTTTCAAGCCACTGGATCTGGGACTTGAATCATAACTGGCCATGTGGGAATCCAGCATCTTAATCATTACACCACCTGGTGACCCTAAAGTGCTATTTTTAAAAAAATATTAGTTTTTACCTTAGGGCATGTGTGCTAGCAGGTTGTGGCAGACAGAGATAGACACAGTGAGAGAGAAAAGTGAGAAATTACTCCCCAAGGGGGATGGCCACGCTGAAATCCTTTCTCCTTCATTCTCCTCCCAGGATCTCAGGTATACTCACACATGTGCCTGGTGTTATTTTCAAGCCACCAGGTCCCAGGATTGAACCACAGTTGGCCTTGTGGGAGTTTAACTGCTATGCCATTTGTTGGTACCACTAATTTTTTTTTTTTTTAATGTTTTGCCATAGAGTACAGGCTGATAGAAACAGTGAGAAGGAAAGAAGTGACCAACAGATGGCGTAATGGTTACATCACGGGATTCCCATGTAGTCGACTGTGGTGGACTGCAGTGGCTTTAAAACTCATGCCAGGGGGACCAGCAGTTGGCATAATGGCTATGTTGCTGGACTCCCATGTAGTCAACCACGGTTCGAGTCTCGGACCCAGTGACTTAAACTCACGCCCAGCGCTTGTGTGTGCGCACCCAAGATCCTGAGAGGAGAATGGAGAAGGGATTGTGGTGTGGTCATCCCCCCTGCCGGTGATTTCTCTCTTTCTGTCTCTCTGTCTCTGTCTTTCTGGCGAGCGCATGTGCCCTATAACAAAAACCTCTCCAAAAAAAGAAAAAAAATAAAACAGAAAAACTCATGCCAGGCACATGTGCTTGCATTCCACCTAGAGGAAAATAGAGAAGGGATTGCAGCGTGGTCATCCTCCCTGGGGGGTGATTTTTTGGTTTCCATCTCTCTGGTAAGCACATGTGCTCTATAACAAAAATCTCTCTTAAAAAAAAAAAGTTAAGAAGTGAGAAATCATTCCCTGGGGGGTGGTCACAGAGTAATCCTTTCTCCTCAGGATTTTGGAGATTCACACCCATGTGCCTAGCATGACTTTCAAGTCACCAGGTCCGGGAATCAAACTGTATCGGCCATGTGAGAGTCCACCACTGTAACTACTATGCCAACAGCTGACCCAGAAAGTAGTAATTTTTTTTTTCTTTTAGAGAGCAATTTTTGCCATAGGATGTGTGCGGTTGCCAGCCAGCCAGCCAGAGAGACAGAAGGCGAGAAATCACCCCCCAGGAGGGATGGCCACACAGCAATCCCTTCTCCTCTCGGGATCTTGAGCTAGCATGCACACAAACCCTGAGGGTTTTTGTTTGTTTGTTTTGTTTTTTAAAGAATTATTTCACATGAGTTTTGCTAGAGAAAGACAGAGGGAGAGAGGGAGAGTTAGAAAGCAAGCTGCCAGGTCCAGGACTTGAACTGCGGTAGCCCATGTGGGAATTTCAGCACCTTAACAACCATGTCATCCGCTGGGACCAGCAGTTAGTGTAATGGCTATGTCGCTGGACTCTCATGTAGTAGACCACGGTTCGCGTCCGTCATTGTGATGTGGCCATCCCCCCTGGGGGGTGATTTCTCGCTTTCTGTCTCTCTCTCTGTCTGGCGAGTGTACGCGCCCTATAGCAAAAACCTCTAAAAAAAAAAAAACATACCACCCGTTGACCTGCCCTGCCTGAGTTTTAAGCCGCCGGGTTTGAGACTCAAACCGCAGCCGACTACATGAGAATCCAGTGACATAACTATATGCCATCTTCTGGTCCTGAAAGTGCTATTTTTTGTTTTTGGAGAGGTTTTTGCTATAGGGCACATGCACTCCCCAGAAAGACAGAGACACAGAAAGCAAGAAATCACTTCCCAGGGGAGATGGCCATGCCACAATCCGTTCTCCTCCACTCTCCTCTCGAGATCTTGAGCATGCACGCACACATGCCTGGAGTGAATTTAAGCCGCTGGGTCCGGGACTTGAACCGTGGTTGAACACATGGGACTCCAGCGACATAGCCACTATGCCAACTGCTAGTCCTGCAAAGTGCTAAATTTTTAATCAAAGGCTCAATTCCATTTTTATTTTTTTCTGACCTCTTTTTTGGCTATAGGGTGTGTACGCTTGCCAGAGACAGAAATCATCCCCCAGGTGGATGGCCACAGAGCAACCCCTTCTCCATTCTCCTTTTGGGATTTTGGGCATGCGTGCACACGCCTGATGTTTCAAGCCTGTGATCTCCGACTGGAACCATGGTCAACAATGTCTGAGTCTAGTGCCTTAACCACTACACTACCTACCTGCTGGTCCAATTTTTTTTTTTTTTACGATTTTGCTTTAGGGCACCTGTGCTTGCCAGAAACAGAAAACAAAAAACCAGGACCAGTAGATAGCATAGTTGGACTCCCATATAGGAGACCGTGGTTGAGTTCTGGACCTCTTCGCTTAAAATTTACACTGGGTATGTGTAGTGCCTGCTTAAGATTCCATGAGAATGGAGAAAGGATTGCACCGTGGCCATCACTCCAGGGGGTGATTGTCACTTTTGTCTCTCTCTCCAGTGAGCACACTGTACCCTGACAAAAATCTCTCAAGAAAAAAAAAGCGAGAAATCATCCTCTGGAGGGATGGCCATGTCATGATCCCTTCTCTACCCTCTTTAGATTTTGGGCACACATACACACATACCTGGCCTGAGTTTCAACCCTATAGGCCTGGGACTTGAACTTGGTCATCTATGTTGGAGCAATGTAACTGCTATGCCATCTGCTGATTCAATTCCACTTTAAAAAAAGTATTATTTAACTTTACGCATTTGACCAGAGACAGAAAGAGAAAGTAAGCCGCCAGGTACGAGACACGAACTGCAGCCAGCCATGTGGGAGCCCAGTGCCCTCAACCACCATGCCACCTGCCAGCCCCTCAATTCCATTTTTGCCTCTGAATAAGCACTCAGGGAGGTGGCGATGCATCAGTCCTCTTGTCTCCTCTCAGTAGTTTGGGCAGCCACGCACATGTGGGATCTAGCACCTTAACCTCCCCACCACTTGCTGGCCCAATTTTCCATTAAATTTTTAAAGTACCCTCATATATAACAGTGTGTATCGTTTTCTACTCCTTACCTAGCCCAGTTTTTTCCACTGTTGTTACCTAGGGTTTCTCAACTCCTTCCTCCCATCTCAGATGGGGTGAAGTGTGGTGCCAAGATTGGAGGGCAAACAAGCTTGTGTAAATCTTAGTTCCTGCTAGTGACTTGGAACCAGTTCAGCTAGTCCCTTCACAAGCAGGGTCACAGAGCCAGCAGGTGGCATAGAGGTTAAGGTAGCTGGATCCCACATGACTAAGAGCAAGGTTTGAGTCTAGGACCTGGTGGCTTAAAAACTGTGCACGCACAGGACAAGCAGTTGGTATAATGGCTCTGTCACTAGACTCCCACGTAGTCAACAGCGGCTCAAGTCTCAGACCTGGCAGCTTAAACTCACGCTGGGCGTGTGCTTGTGTGTGCGTGCGCTTAAGATCCTGAGAGAATGGAGAAAGGATTGCAGTGTGGTCATCTCCTCTAGGGGGTGATTTCTCGCTTTCAGGCAAGCGCACATGCCCTATAATTAAAACCTCTCCAAAAAGTTATGTGCCTAAGATCTTGAGAAGGGATTGTGGCATGGCCATACCCCTTGTGGGAAAAAGGGCAGAAAATTCTCATTTTCTCCCTAGTGAGCACCTGCTCCCTATAGCAAAACTTTTTTTATTTTTTAAAGGGGGGGGGTCACAGTTAAATATCTAGCTAGGGGGGACCAGCAGATGATGTGGTGGTTAAAGTGCTGAACACTCACTCCCACATGGCCGACCGCGGTTTGAGGACTGGACCTGGTTGCTTGCTTTCTCACTTTCCCTCTCTGTCTCTCTCTCTGATCAAATTAAAATAAATGAATAAAATTCAAAAAAAATCTAGTTAGGGAACCAGCAGTTAGCGTAATGGCTATGTCGCTGGACTCTCATGTAGTCGACCACGGTTCGCGTCCTGGACCGGGTGGCTTAAAACACACCGGGCACATATGCGTGCGTGCCCAAGATCCCGAGAGGAGAATGGAGGAGAAAGGATTGCGGCGTGACCATCCCCCCTGAGTGATTTCTCGCCATCTCTATGTCTCTGTCTGGCGAGCACATGCGCCCTATAGCGAAAACCTCTCCAAAAAAAAAGGGGCAACAAGACCAGAACACTAAACAATTTGGGTCAAGAAATAACCTCACCTAGGGTCAACAGATGGTATAGCAGTTATGCTGCTGGATTCCCACATGGCTGACTGCAGTTTGAGTCCTGGACCCACAGCTTGGGACTCATGCAGAGCGAATGGCCACTCTGCAATCCCTTCTTCACTCTTCTCTCAGGATCCTGGGCACACACGCACATGTGCCCATCTGCCAGGTCCGGAACTCGAACTGTGGTAGACTACATGGGAGTCTAGCGACATAGCCATTACGCCAACTGCTGGTGCTGGGAATGATTTATTTTCCCTCTCACTGTCTGTCTGACTCTCCTGCAAGGGGCATGTGCTCTAAGGCAAAAGGAAACAAACCTCTGCAAATAACCTTACCCAAAGTCAGGGGCTGGCCCAATAACCTAGTGGTAAAAAGAGCTAAACCCCACATGACCCACCAGGTTTGAATACTGGCTCTGGTGTCTTGAAAACACCCCACCCCAGGTCCATGTGTATATATACCCAAAATCCTAACAGGATAGAGAGATGGAGATGGAGAAGGGACTGTGGCTTGACTACTGTCCACTGGGGAGTTTTCTCTCTCCCTCTGTAGTATACACACACCCTCTAGCAATTACCAGTAGCAGCCCTTTCGGACAATATTTCAGCTCATCATACTTTACCCACTGAGGAAAGAGGTTAAAGTCTTAGAAAAGCAAATTTAACTTTTCTATTTTCCGACACCTACCACCTATTGTTTTTATCTTATGAATGCCCTCCTTTCCCTAGTCTGATAACACATGCAGCAGGCAGGCAATTTTTTTTTCCACCTTTTTAATGACTGAAACATAAAACATCTAAAACCGCAGTTTCTGGAAGAACCACTTATTCTTGCCTGTCTTGTACCTAGAAAAAAAGAAAAAGACCACCAATGAGATGAATGTGAAGACAAAATTCTTTTCATGGGAGAACAGTGAAACTACCTCAACATCCATTACCAACGTCTACTTACCTCTCTTCAAACTTGACCTTTGCCTCCCGCCGGGCCTTGCGTTTAAGAGCAGGGTCTCTGAAGACATCCTTGTTGACCACAGTTTTGTCCAAGGGAATATCCACAGAGTACCTAGCGACAGTGGTTGAGAGACAGGAAGGTCAGCCCACTTGCTGCCTGGATCACGCCACAGCACAAGTCCTCCTAGAACACTGCATGTCAGGGTCTGATTCCAGAGGAATTATCAAAAGTGCTGTCATTCTTTGGAAATCCCCCATTTTTACATTCACTTCTACAGACCTCAGCTATTGAAAAATCTTGCAACTCGTTCCCAATTACCCACAAGACATGCTCTTTTTCTGGCTAAGAATTATCTAGCCTTTCTTTACTTCCATTATGGCAACTGGCTTGCTTTCTTTTTTTAAACAGCTGTTAAGACCAGATTTTTTTTTTTAAAGATTTATTTATTTATATTTGACTAGAGAGGAAGTGAGGGAGAGGGAGGAAGGGAGAGAGAGAGCATGCGTGTGCAAACGAGCAAGCAAGTTGCCAAGTCCAGGACTTGAACCATGGTTGGCCATGTGGGAGCTCAGCACCCTTAACCACCACGCCACCTGGCAGCCCAGTAGTTGGCTAGCTTTCTATCTAGAGGCATTCTACTTAGTGTTCTTCAAATTCTGCCTATTCAGTTAGTCTCATTATGACACTGCCAAGGCTGGGCAGCTAGATGCTTCAGTCTCACCACATCACTGCACCTGAGTTACGCTCTTCTGTCTTTGGCCAGCAAACCAAGAGTAAATGCCCAGTGTCAGCAGTAAACTTAAGGCACATGCTACTGGGTTCTGGCCATTACCATTCACACACTTCTAATTCTTGATCTTGGCTTTGTAACCTGTACTAAGATAGTATAAGGGAGCTCAGCAACTGAGCAAAGTTAATTGGAGGAGGGGGGTTTGCATTCACTCATGTATCCACCACTTCTGAAAGCCTATAGCAATTATATTTGAGGGCAGACAGGACCTTACGCATTTACTATGGATGGAAGACAAATTTAACAATCTCTACCCAATGATTTTGAAAAGTTATTTTCCTGGGCCAGCAGATGGTATAGTGGTTGTTGCTGGACTTTCACATAGCTGATTTGAGGTTTGAGTCCTAGACTTGGTGACTTCAAGTGAATACCAGGTATGTATGTGTGTATGCCCAATTCCAGGAGAAAGTAAAGCAGCATGACCATCCCTCCGGTGGGATGACTTCTCACCTTCCCCCTCACTGTCTTTCTCTTGAGAGAGTGTACGTACCCTAAGTAAAAACCTCTTAAAAAAAGTTGTTTTTCCTTTTTATGGCCAGAGGGCAGATCAGGTCACTGAAGAGGAAGAAAGCACCCTACAATGAGGTGTGGTCAGGTCTTGGTACGTGCACCATACCTGGTGTTTTTCTTTTTTCTTAAAGAATTATTTCATTCAACTTTACTTATCATCATCATTAGCCACCAGTTCCGAGACTCGAACCGTGGATGGCCATGAGAGTCCAGCATCCTTAACCATGCCACCTGTGGGCCCCCGTACCTGGTGTTTTTCAAACCGCAGTGGCTAATATTCAAAACATGGTCAGCCCTGTGGAATCCAGCTTCCTTAACCACTAGGATACAGGGTTGGCCCTAAGAGTTTTCAAGCCAAGTTAAAAACAAACAAACCAAGAACAGGACTCCCACATGGACGAAATGAGGCAAGGATGGAAACGACGGTCACTCCATAAGTTGACAAAGTGGAAATGACATCACTTCCTGGTACTGGAATGGCTCCTAATTTGTCTCATAGTTGGGAGAAAGAAAAAATTCACTTCCCTTCCCATTGTTGAAATGCTCACCTTGTGGGCATGAGGTGATTGTAGTTATAAACCTTCACAAAAGACTTGATCTTTGACCTCTTGGCGATTTTCTTCTTGCCCATGGCAGCTGTCACTTTGCGGGGATAGCGGTCAATTCCAGCCACAAGAGCATGGCTGTAGGGGCGATCTGAGGTGCCATCATCAATGTTCTAAATGAGTAAGAATTTCATTGGTTATTAATGGAGGGCTTATTTGGGGCCCTTGTTGATAACATCAAGGGCATGCACAGAAAGAGTATGCTCTCCCTCAGCTTTCCAAGACCCTAGTATTGTATATAGAGAAAAGTCACAAACACTTTATTTGATGCCTAAGAGTAACAGGATGGCCTCTATTCCCACCAGGAAGGCTCTTGGAAGATCCTGAGAGTTAATACCAGCCCTTAAAACTTTTCATCTTTTAACTTCCTCAGTGATTACACAAAAAATAAAGGGCAGAGCCAGAATTACAACACCACCGGCCTAACCTCTGAGACCTTTCTCAGGCAAACGGGAAAAGGGGAAGGGGTCCCTACATCAGTCAAAATCTGTGGGGTACGTAGTCAGAGCCTAGGGAAATCTCCCAAGAGGTACAAAAACGTAGGTAAGAGGCAAACAGTGACGGGCTGGAATACGCAGGAGACCATTCTGACTAAAAGCAATTCCTTCAAGTCAATGCCAGCTTCTGCACCTACTACCTGTCGGACCTCGGGTAAATCACTGAACACACCTTTAGGCCTCTGCGGTGGAAGGCAACCCCCATGTTACTGCAAGGACTGCACGATAACCCCAGCAGCTATCAAGCATTCAGGAAAAGTTGCCACCATTGCTAATGCAGTATTTAAAGCCTCTGGTGGAAAACATTGACGTTAAGTGCTCACTCAATCTGTATATTTTGCACCTTTCTTTCTCAAATATCCTCATGCATTCACCATTTCCCCCCATCGTGCTCAGTAGTTGCTGCCCCAGAAGTGGGTTCTGGATTCCAAGCCCGCCCGCCTGCCGCAGCCGGCTCGGCCCCAGGATAAAAAGGCATAGAGGCCCGCGAGGCTGGTACCTTCACGATGACGGCTTTGCGTCCGGAGTAGCGTCCGGCCAGCACCAGCACCACTTTCCCGGGTTTCATGAACTTGCCCATTTCTGCAGAGAGCAAGAAGAAAGGGCCGCTTACAAGTTGGTAAAGTTAAAGCCGCCCTCGGTCGACTCCTGCCCGTAAGCCCAGCTCTGGGGCTCAGAACTTCTGTTCCCTACAGTCTCGGTCCAGGGGATCCGGCCGGCTCTGCTTGCAGGACAGAATCCTCAATGAAGCCACCACAGACCTAGAAAGGGAAACCACCCGACATCCCGCCGCGACTCGAACCCCAGGCCGCGGATGGCGGTGGATTAGAAGACCCTGCCTTACGTTCTACTCACCGACAGCAACCACCAGGGCCTACGGAAAGGAAAGACGGCTACATCCGCTTAACCTTTCACCCCAACGGAAGGGTGATCTCACTTCCGGCCCCGCCCCTCATCTTTCGTCACGCTACGTTTGTGGCGCTCAGAATCTATTGCGGGCGGAAGAAGCTCGTAAGGGGAAAGTGGGACTTGGCAGCTCGTTTATTTGAATCAAACTTTATTAGTAGCTCTAGCAGTAGACAGAACAAAGGAGTCCTATCTTCGGTGTACGGTAGTGCAAGTAGGTGTGCCTGAGCTCAGTCTGTGCTCTGCGGTTCTTTGTTGCAGTTCCCTTCTCTGCCGCTAGGAGGGGAACACAGTCTGAAATTTTATTTTTTGCCTTGCACTGTTAGGCAAAAGGAAAGGAAAAATCTAACAAGGGTACTTGCCCCAAAACATTTCAAGTCCAATGAAGGAGGGTGATGATAATACTAGCTGCTTACCCTGTGCCAGGCAAGTTCATCTATAATATTTACAATGTTATGACTTTTTAATTTAATTAATTAATTTATTTATTTTGACCAGAGGGGTACAGAGAGAGCGTGCGTGAGAGCGAGCCGTCAGGTCCAGGACTTGAACTGCAGTTGGCCATGTGAGTCCAGCACCTCTAATCACTGCCGGCCCCTGTTATGACTTAATTCCTATAACAGCACAAGGAGAAAGGTACTATTATTATCTCTGTTCTGCAGTTGAAGAAACTATAATATTCCCAAAGTTTATAGTGAATAAATAGCGGAACTGGGACTCAGACTCAAACAGTCCAATTCCTGAGCTCATACTATTGGCTGTGCCACCACACTGAGCACCTACCTGTGCTAGGCAAGATGCTAGCACTCCATATGTCAACAGCCTCTTTACTTCCCCACAAACTGCATCGTGGGTGTTTCCTTTCCATTCAAACGTGAGGAAACTGCAATTCAAGTGTATAAATTATCTGATGTTGATCTAATCAGTGGCATAGATACTATTCAAATCTAGTACCTGTGCCCAGGTCTAGCTAGCTTTTTTTTTTTTTTAGAATGATTTTATTACCATCACTATTTTTTAATTCACCAGAAAGTAAGAGAGAGAAAGAGAAAGTGAGAAACCAAGCCACTGGTCTGGGACTCAAACCGTAGTCAGCCATTCTGTCCAATGCCTTAACCACCATGCCACCTGCTGGCTCCCATGCGTGCAAATTCTTAGACCTGCGTTGACTGTTCCACCTCTCTTCACTTGTCCTGTCTCACCCCAAGCCCGTGATAAGGATCTCAGTTCTAATGCAGGTGAGATCTGTTCCTAGAAGATACCTGACTGTAGGAGGCTGCCAGGATTGTCTCAGCTGACACACACCTTTAGGTTTCATGAAAAACTTGGCAGAGCAATGGCTGTCTGCTCATGTCCCTCTAACCAGTCCTTTGGCAACTGAAATTTCTGACAGGTGGGAAAATACCTTCTCCCACCCAAAGTTGAGGAGGGAGTGAGGTGGTGGATAATGGAGAGGAACAAAACATTCACAAAGAACATGATACAATGAGGTAGCATGATAGAGTATAAAGACCATGGCTTTGAGTTCAGCCAACCTGAGTTCAAATCGCAGCTCTTCCAACAAAGGATAAACCTGCGCAAACCTCTCTGCAGTGTCATTTTTTTCTCCACTGTAACGTGGGGGTGGGGTAGCCAACTGATTAGGGAACTGCATCCCATGTGGCTGGCGACATTTTGAATTCCAACCCTAGAGGCTTGAAAAATGCTGGGTATGTGTGCGTGCTTGCCCCAAATCCTGACAAGATGGAGAAGTGGAGGATGGATTGTGGCAGGATCACAACTCAGTGAGGAGTGCTTTCTCCCTCTCTGGTGACTGCACGCAACCTCTGGCAATTAAAATAAATACAATAAAATAAATACTGTCCCACTTCAGTAGTAAGAATTAGAATGATGCACAAATACTTTTTGTAATGTTAGCACATAGCCTTAAGGCAAACTAGTTTTTTGTGAGGATTAGAAAAAGACAATACAGGGCCAGCTGGTGATTAAGGCAGCTGGACTCCGCATGGCTGACTACAGCAGTTCAAGTCCCAGAGCCTTGAAAAACACACTGGGCGGGACCAGCAGTTGGCGTTAACGGCTATGTAGCTGTACTCCCATGTAGTTGACCGTGGTTCGAGTCCCAGATCCGGTGCCTTAAACTCATGCCGGGAACATGTGCATACATGCCCAAGATCCCGAGAGGAGAATGGAGAAGGGATTGCGGTGTGGCCATCCCCCCAGGGTGTGTGTGTGTGTGATTTCTCGCTCTCTGTCTCTCTTTCTGGCAAGTGAATGCGCCCTATAGCAAAAACCTCTCAGAAAAAGAAAAACACACTGGAAGTCAGTACGTGTATGCCCCAAATCCCAAAAATGAAGAGACTGTAGAATGGCCATCACTCTGAGGGGGTGTTCTCATTCGCTCTCTTCCTCCAGTGAGCACATGCACACCCTAGCAAATTAAAAAAAAATAAAATCAAAACACTACCACTCAAGTGGAGTTGATCCAGGGCACAGGGGAGAAAAAGTTTTTAAAGAAATATCGATCTGAATCAGATGGGCTCATAAGGGCGACAGACTTAGAACCAAAGCAGAGGGGGGCCAGCAGGTGGTGAAGTGGTTAAAGGCACTGGACTCTGAAACGTGGTTCAAGTCCTGGACCTGATGGCTTGCTTTCTCACTTTCCCTCCCTCTCTCTCTCTGATTAAACTGGAAAATAATAATAAATAAAGTTAAATAGAAAATAATTCTTAAAAAAAAAAAAAAAAGAAACCAAAGCAGAGGGTAAGTTGTCATCGTAGAGAATCTACACAAAATACTATTATTTTATTAGTAACCACAGGTATATCATTTTCCACAACATTCCACACTTGATTCACAGGGAGAATAATTCTAATGAAATATCAACAATGTATCTTAAATAAGTAACATGTTGCTGAAAACATTAAAGTTAAAACGCACTACCGTAAAGTGCAGAAACAAAGTGCAGCTGGCAATTTAAGACATGAAAACAAGGAGGGCCGGTAGTGTTCTGAGTGATAAATTCCACCCATCTTTGGTAAGTTCAGGAGCAGAACCCACCACAGGTTGAATAACAAATGTGAACAGAAAAGGCTGAAATACTGAAGACCAAACAGGACCACTCTGGGGTCAGTTCTGTATTGAAATACTCAGCCCCTAGGTCTGTAAACAGCGACCTCCCAACACTCCTACCCACCCCCCAATACCTATTCCTGGTGTAGTACCTATTCCAAGTTCAGACCTCGTCCATCCAGCCCCCAGGACAAGTGTGGCAAGCCACAGCCCACCAGTTGCTGTTGGCTACCAGATGGGATTCCTGCGAATACCCAACTGAGAGGAAAGGATTCTTGAGAAGTGCATCTTAAGTACATTGAATTCTAAAATGACTGTCACTTTTGTTGGGAGGCACACAAAGGAAAGTTTACTTGCCAGAGGACATAGTACAACACCTCAGTTTTCATTCCTGTGCCAGGAGATGACTACCTTGTCAGATTTCACCTCCTACCTTCCTCAAGGAAAGAGCTTGTTTAAGTATGAACCTGTGGTCAACTTCTTTAGAAATGTTCTTATGTATTTCCACTCCTAATTTTAGAGGCAGTCATGACATATACAGTCTTTCTTGACTCTGGGGTCAGGAAGAAAGGGGAATCAAGATTCATAAAAAGAATTAAAATTCTGGCCTCTGGACTCTCAAACCTGCTTCAAATGAAGGATGACAGATGCCAGTTCGACTAACAGAAGCCCCAGACTGACTGCCACCTGTTTAGAGGCAGTCATGACATATACAGTCTTTCTTGACTCTGGGGTCAGGAAGAAAGGGGAATCAAGATTCATAAAAAGAATTAAAATTCTGGCCTCTGGACTCTCAAACCTGCTTCAAATGAAGGATGACAGATGCCAATTCGGCCACCTGTGACAACTTACTCATGTTGTCATTCACTGTCATAGAGAATGGTTAGAAAAATTAGAAAAATCCAAGTTTTCAAAATACCAGAGGTGGCATGACGTGGCAGTAACTATGTGCCATGATCCATTCCTTTAACATAGGCTATGCACGTGTGCTCACGCATACATGGTGTGTACTAGGGCAGAACCTTGTAAGGGGAGCCTCTGGCTCATCTTTTTGAGATGCTAAGTTGGTGAAGAAAACAGAATGCGCTCATTTGGCTGACCACCCAAGCAGGGTCTAGGTCTTTAACCCTTCTTCCAGCTCCTTGCTCCTATTCTAAAAAGACACACACCTATCCCTACGGAGCAAGGCACTGGTCTAGGGGGAACACTTTCTCATCAAAAGGCATCTTTGATGTTCTTGAGCTGGCGCACGGCCAGGTCTACAGGGAGGCTGAACTTGAGGCTGCTGAGGCGACTGAGCAGGTTGAGGGCACTCTCAAAGCCTGTGTGTGCCATGTAGCTCCAGGGCTGGTAGTGGGGCTCGATGAGTGATCCTGACTTGCAGATGAGGTTCACCCAGGACACCAGGCGCTGCTCATTCAGTGCCATGCACACCAAGGCCTTCAGCTCCGAGTCTGCACTGCGCTTAAAAGGGTCGTGCTCTGTCAGCACCATGTGGATGGCTGTCAGGAGGCTCTGTTTGGGGGTCACAATAGTGCCTCCCATAACAGGCAGGGCAAAGGACTGGGACAGCTTACGGGCTGGGGATTCCACATAAGCTCGGCCATTTTTAGCATGGTAGTACTTTACAAAGAGCTCCCAGGGGTGCATGGCTTCAGGGGCCGAGGAAAAGGCTGGCAGCAAACAAGCGATGGGGGCCATGACAAGGCTCATCCCCGGGGAGGAGGCATATAGTCCATGGGCCAGCAGGTCCCGCACAGCCACTGTCAGCTCCTTCCGCACAGCCAGGGTCAGCTCGTCTTTGCCACCTGGAGAGAGGTCCTGGAGGTTGGCAGAGGTGATGACGTGGTCATGAGGCTGGTGCCTCAAGGCCAGCTGCTTCACTCTGTCTACTGATACCTCCAGCCTCTTCAGTAAGGGAGAGTAGTCTCTGTCAGCCTGGTCCCTCTGCCATAGCGTTTGAGGGATCTGGCCTGTGGCACAACCAAACTGGCTAACAGCAAAGATCTGGAGCACTGCCAGTGCTCGACGCATCAGGTGTAGCCCCGTCTCCCGGACTCTCTTCACATCTTCTGCCTTTGCTGTTTAAAAAAGACAATGGCTCATCAGTGAGAGACCAGAAGAGCACAGGGTATACTCAATGAGTCACAGGCTAAGATCAAGTCTTGCTTCTGAGGCACGGTATGAGTCTCACATGAAGATGAGAGTCACACAGGATAAGCTGAAATTACTTTTTTTGGGTTAATAATAGCTGTATTGGGATATAATTCAACTACCATACAATTTGCCCACTTAAGATGTATGATTCAATGCTTTTTAGTATATTTAATTGTGTAATTACCACAATCAATTTTAGAACACTCCATCATCCCCAAAAGAAACCCTATACCACTC
Source organism: Tupaia belangeri chinensis (assembly GCF_000334495.1). Classification (NCBI taxonomy): domain Eukaryota; kingdom Metazoa; phylum Chordata; class Mammalia; order Scandentia; family Tupaiidae; genus Tupaia; species Tupaia belangeri. The sequence continues at coordinate 368,413 of NW_006159987.1, read as the reverse complement.
GTATTTCCCATTCCCCACTTACCCTGAACCCCTAGGCAACTACTAATCTACTGTCTGTAGATGTGCCTGTATATTTCTGGAAGCTATACTTACTTTTGCTATTTCCTGGAGGCAGTCTGCTACTGCCTGTTTTGGTGGAACCATTTTCTGTCTTCCCACCAGCCTTGCATTCGCAGTGTCCACTGCCCGTCTGTAAGGGGCTCCCGACTTCATCTGTAATCAGAAATTGTATGGGGAGATACTCATACAGCCCTTTATAGCAAATTATTTTAAAGAATTATTTTTATTATTTTATTGATTTATGTATTTAAATTTGACCAGAAAGGGACAGAGTGAGAGAGAGAGAGAGTGAAAGCAAGCCGCCAGGTCTGGGACTCAAACCACGGTTGGCCATGTAGGAGTCCAGCACCCTTAACCACCATGGTACCTGCTGGCCCCCTATAGCAAACTTTTAAAGGAAAAATTATATACATATATACATACTCATACAAGAGGAGGCAAGAGAAAGAGGAGGGGGAGTAGGGAGAGAGAGAGAGGGGCACTCTCTCGACAAGGTCTTGCCATGTGATCATCTGCCTGCCCAGCCTCCTAGTCAGTTAGAATCACAGGCCTGCAGTGCCTGGTCTGTTCGGGTTGGGTTGGGAACTGAACCACCCACATGGGCCTAGCCTCGCATAGTGGCACCCTACTATTTGTGCTACTGCAGCTAGGTCTAAAGGAAAAATGATATTGGGGTCAGCAGGTGGTGTGGTGATTAGGGTGCTGAACTCTCCCTATATGGTCGACCGTAGTTTGAGTCCTAGACCTGGTGACTTGAAAATCACACTGGGCACATATGTGTGCATGCCCAAAGTCCTGAGGAGAGAATGGAGGAAAAGGGATTGTAACATGGCCATTCCCGCTTGGGGGCGATTTCTCATTTTCCTTCTCACTCACTGTCTCTCTCTGTTGAGCACACAGGCCCTATGGCAAACACCTAAAAAAGGAAAAAAAGAAAAAAGAAAAAAAGTAATTTTCTTTTTTAGAGTTACTTATTTTTGTTCATCATTATTATTTAACTCACCAGTGAAAGACAGACGGTGGGGTGTGGGGAGCAAGAAACTAACCCACCAGGTCTGGGACTCAAACCATGGCTAGTAGGCCATGTAGATGTGCCTGTATATTTCTGGAAGCTATACTTACTTTTGCTATTTCCTGGAGGCAGTCTGCTACTGCCTGTTTTGGTGGAACCATTTTCTGTCTTCCCACCAGCCTTGCATTCGCAGTGTCCACTGCCCGTCTGTAAGGGGCTCCCGACTTCATCTGTAATCAGAAATTGTATGGGGAGATACTCATACAGCCCTTTATAGCAAATTATTTTAAAGAATTATTTTTATTATTTTATTGATTTATTTATTTAAATTTGACCAGAAAGGGACAGAGTGAGAGAGAGAGAGAGTGAAAGCAAGCCGCCAGGTCTGGGACTCAAACCACGGTTGGCCATGTAGGAGTCCAGCACCCTTAACCACCATGGTACCTGCTGGCCCCCTATAGCAAACTTTTAAAGGAAAAATTATATACATATATACATACTCATACAAGAGGAGGCAAGAGAAAGAGGAGGGGGAGTAGGGAGAGAGAGAGAGGGGCACTCTCTCGACAAGGTCTTGCCATGTGATCATCTGCCTGCCCAGCCTCCTAGTCAGTTAGAATCACAGGCCTGCAGTGCCTGGTCTGTTCGGGTTGGGTTGGGAACTGAACCACCCACATGGGCCTAGCCTCGCATAGTGGCACCCTACTATTTGTGCTACTGCAGCTAGGTCTAAAGGAAAAATGATATTGGGGTCAGCAGGTGGTGTGGTGATTAGGGTGCTGAACTCTCCCTATATGGTCGACCGTAGTTTGAGTCCTAGACCTGGTGACTTGAAAATCACACTGGGCACATATGTGTGCATGCCCAAAGTCCTGAGGAGAGAATGGAGGAAAAGGGATTGTAACATGGCCATTCCCGCTTGGGGGCGATTTCTCATTTTCCTTCTCACTCACTGTCTCTCTCTGTTGAGCACACAGGCCCTATGGCAAACACCTAAAAAAGGAAAAAAAGAAAAAAGAAAAAAAGTAATTTTCTTTTTTAGAGTTACTTATTTTTGTTCATCATTATTATTTAACTCACCAGTGAAAGACAGACGGTGGGGTGTGGGGAGCAAGAAACTAACCCACCAGGTCTGGGACTCAAACCATGGCTAGTAGGCCATGTGGGAGTCCAGTGCCTTAACCATCACACCGGGTGACTTGCTGGCCCCGAGAAAGTAATATTTAATGGTGACTATCACATTCAAGAATTTTACAAATTCTTATCTTATTTAATTGTGTAAAATAGTGACTAGCATATAGCAGTTGGCACAATAAATATTTGCTAAGTAAATGAAGCATGAATCATCATTTATGAATGAGGAGAATGAGACTACAGAGGTTGGTAATCTACTCAAGAACACAAAGCCAACAAGTGGCAGAGCTGGGATTTTAACTGTCTGGTTCTGAAACCTTTGTACTCTCTACTCTACTATACTGGCTCCCTTATAAGTGATCAAACTTCTTAAAAAGTACATCAAACTAGCGAAAGTTGACAACTTCTTAGCGTCCGGGAGGCTGCTCCTGGTGACGGTGCAATCGTCACCATGCCACAAAATGAATATAAT
>NW_006159987.1:360437-364876 GCF_000334495.1 Tupaia belangeri chinensis | reverse complement strand
ACACTGGACTCCCACATGGTGGACCATGGTTTGAGTCCCAGACCTGGCAGCTTGCTTTCTCACTTTCCTTCTCTCTGTCTCTGGTAAGCATGCATGCCTTAGAATAAATTTTAAAATAATAATAAATAAAATTAAAAATGTTTTTTAAAAATGATTTATTTATTTTCATTTGTTGTTGTTACTATTATTATTTTAATTTGACCAGACAGAGACAGAGAGAGAAAGGGAAAGTGAGAAAGCAAGCTACCAGGTCCAGAACTCAAACCATGGTTGGCCATGTGGGAATCCAGTGTCTTTAACAACCATGCCACATGCTGGCCCCAAAATTAAATAATTTTTTAAAAATAGGGCACCTTTAGGTATCAGTACACAGAATATAATTATCATGACCTTCTTCCACCCTTCTATTCACATCCTCTCCTCTAACCTTGGATGAAGTTGATAAACATCTCAAGGTCTCGGATCTGGGTTTTCAGTTGCTCAACCAACTGTTCTTTTACTCGGGCTGGGTTGACAATCTGAGCCACTGCTGCATCCACTCGCTGACGAAGCTCTTCAGTAGACAGGGAACTGATGTCCTCATTGAGATTCATGTCCAGTTTCTTTATTAACTCGTCTATGATCACCTGTCAAGACCATAAGCAATGAGCATACTCTTTGGGGCTTTCAGGGAGAGGTTAAAGAGAAGGAAAACATTACCAAAGACACATGGACTCCCAAAATTGTGAGAAAATTACACAGCTGCCAATCAAGGTAAGGACACAGACTGCCTCTCAGAGTCATAAGAACCCTCATTTCCTTATAGAAATGGCTTCTTTTGGGGCTGGCAATTGATGTGGTGGTTAAGGATGCTGTTCTCCCACATGGCCAACCACAGTTCAAGTCCTGGACCTAGCGGCTTGCTTTCTCATCCCCTCCACCCCGCGTTCTGTCTCTCTCTGGTCAAATTAAAATAAATAAATAAAGTTAAATAAAATAATTCTTGAAAAGAAAAGAAAAAGAAATGGCTCTTCTTTTTCACTGTAAATTTTCTACCAGGCCAGTCAAGGTTTTGGATCACTCAGAACAGAGTGGATAATCCAAAGTGATTGAAGACTTGAGGCTGGCAGGTGGAGTGGTGGTTGACAGTGCTGGACTCCCACATGGCTGATTGCAGTTCAAATCCCGGATCAGGAAGCTTGTGTTCTAATTTTTTTCCCTCTCTCTTTCTCTCTCTGTCCCTCTCTGGTCAAAATAAAATCCAGCAGTTGGCATAATGGCTATGTCGCTGGACTCCCATGTAGTCAACCATGGCTCAAGTCCCGGACCTTGTGGCTTAAACTCATGCCGGGCACGTGTGTGTGTGCGTGCCCAAGATCCCAAGAGGAGAATGGAGGAGAAGGGATTGCAACGTGGCTATCCCCCCCCCGGGGGGGGTGATTTCTTGCTTTCTGTCTCTCTGTCTTTCTGGTGAGTACATGTGCCCTATAGCAAAAACCACTCAAAAAAAAAAATTAAAATAAATAAATAAAGTTAAAATCATTCTTTAAAAAAAAAAAAGTGATTGGAAGATCAAAAAATCTTCACATTTGGTTGCCCCCCCAAATCTTCTAAAGATGGATTTTTCTTTTTTTAGAAAATTATTTTTGTACAGGGTGCATGCACTCACCAGAGACAGAAAGTGAGAAATTACCCTTGGAGTGGGTGGCCACGCCACAATACCTTCTCCTCCATTCTCCTCTTGGAATCTTGGGCACACACATATACATGCCCAGCGTGAGTTTTAAGTCACCGGGTCTGGGACTGGAATCCAGTCAACTGGGTGGGAATTCAACAACGTAACCAGTGCACCATCTGCTGGTCCCAAGATGGTTTTTCTTAGCTTTTAGTTCTCATCTTTCTTTAAAAAATTATTATTTATTTACGGGACTGGCAAGTGGTGTGGTGGTTAAGGCACCGGACACTCCCACATGGCTGACCAAGTTTGACTCCTGGACCTGGTGGCTTGCTTTCTCACTTTCCTTCTCTCTCTCTTGCTCTGTTCCTCTCTAGTCAAATTAAAATAAGTAACTAAATAGTTAAAATAATTCTTTAAAAAAGGAGATATTTATTTATTTCCAATTGTTATTATTATTATTATTTTTTAATCTGACCAGACAGAGACAGAGAGAGAAAGGGAAAGCAAGAAAGCAGGCTGCCTGGTCTGGGACCTGAACCGCATTCGGCCATGTGGGAATCCAGCACCTTTAACCACCATGCCACCTGCCGGCCCTTAGTCCTCATCTTTTTTTGCCCTATTCTAGGCAACTAAAGAAAAAGCTCTATAAAACATTAAGGTACATAACAGCCCAAAAAATCCCAATGACATCATGAGAATAATTTGAAACCCAGCTAATGTTACCTCCAACCTAGCAAGAGAATAACCACATCGCAGGGACAGACAAACTGGAAGGGTAGGCTGTAGTTGTATCTCTTCCAGCAGATTTACCTGTGTACCCAGGTCTTACTTAAGTAAATACAGTGTGTGATTATTTTTAGAGAGATTTTCACTAGAGGACACCCATGCTCGCCAGAGACAGAAAGCAAAAAATCACCCTCTCAGGGGATGGCCACACCGCAATCCTTTCTCTTCCATTTTCTCGGGATTTTGGGTATGCGTGCACACGAACCTGGTGTGAGGTTTTTTTTTTTTTTTTTTTTTAAAGAATTATTTTTGTTAACTTTGTTTTATTATCATTATTATTTTCCAGTTTGATCAAAGAGAGGAAATGAGAAAGCAAGCCACCAAGTCCAAGACTTGAACCATGGTTGGCCATGGGGGACTCCACCGCCTTTACCCACCATGCCACTTGCTAGCCCCCGAACCTGGTGTGAGTTTTAAGCCACCAAATCCAGAACTCAAACCAGTTGACTACATGGGAGTCCACTGACATAACCATTATGCCATCTGGTCATAGTAAATACTAAGTCAGTCTAGATTCTTGGAATATTTATCACCTAGTGCTGGATGGCAGAAAAAAGCTTGTTTATATTATATGATATGCCTGAGTAGAATTGTTAGTATGTTACTACCATTATTTGATTTTTTTTTTGGGGGGGGGCATAGGTTTTTGCTATAGGGTGCGTGTACTCACCAGAAAGACAAAGCAAGAAATAACCCCTGAGGGGGGATGGCCACACTGCCATCCCTTCTCCTCCACTCTCCTCTCCGGATCTTAGGCACATGCGCACACGTTCCTGGCATGAGTTTGAGCCACGGGGTCTGGGACTTGAACTGTGGTTGACTACATGGGAGTCCAGCAACATAGCCATTATGCCAACTGCTGGTCCCACTACCACTATTATAAACAACACCAAAAAAGAAGAACTCGTGGGACCAGCAGATGGAATAATGGTTAATTGTTGAACTTGACCAGTTTGAGTCCCAGAACTGGCAGCTTACAACTTACACTGGGCATGTGTGCATGTGTGCCCAAAATCTCAAGAGGAGAATGGAGAAGAGACTGTGGTAATGGTCACCCCCCCCTAGGGGAGTGCTTTCTCACTTTCTGTCTCTCTGGCAAGCACATGTGCCCTATAGCAAAAAATCTCCGTTAAAAAAATAAAACTCTCAGAAGAAAAAAAATAAAGAGCTCTCAATTGCTATAAAATAACATCTTTAGGACCTGTGTTTTCCATATGTTATAAACAATGGTTCCACGTAATGATAACATTTCCTTTTTTTTCTCTGGCGGTTTTTGCTATAGGGCGCATGCACTCGCCAGACAGAGACAGAGAGACAGAAAGCGAGAAATCACCCCCCGGGGAATGGCCACGCCGCAACCCCTTCTCCTTCACTCTCCTCTCGGGATCTTGGGCATGAACACACATGTGCCTGGCGTGAGTTTTAAGCCACTGGGGCCGGGACGCGAACCGTGGTCGACTATATGGGAGTCCAGTGACCTAGCCATTTCGCTAACTGCTGGTCCCAACATTTCCCTTTGATTTGGGTATTCTCAGCAAGGCTAAGGGAGAGGATGTCTTGTGAATGCTGGAAGGGTCAAGTTAACCTTGGGCAGTGGTGGAGGTCCCGCTAAGGTGTACTCACCCGCTGTCTCTCCAAGACCACAGACTGTGGCAGAGAGTCATAACTGCCCTCTTGATACGCAAACGTTTCCAGGTCATCTAGCTGGGTCTTGAGTTGCAGTATCAGTTCCTTCTGCTTCTCCCTCTGGGTTTCTAGACGCTCCTGTTTCTCCTGCTCACTCTAAGAGGAGAAAATAATTAGGTCTATTTCACAAGAAAAGGAAAACTCAGAGCACATTAAGAATCATATTAAGCCAGTAATAAGCAGTAAAATACAAAATGTTTCTAAATAATCCAAATGGAACACCCAATTCCTAAGGTACGTTCAAAAGTAGGACTAATGGGAACCAGCAGTTAGCGTAATGGCTATGTCGCTGGACTCCCACGTAGTCGAC
>NW_006159987.1:352329-360227 GCF_000334495.1 Tupaia belangeri chinensis | reverse complement strand
AATAATTATTTCATACAGAACAATTTATTAAATGTGTTCTTCAAGAAAGTAACTGTCTCTCATTGGAAATAGGATAAGAATGCCATGAGACCTTTTGTTAATACTGTTTTTCTCCTCAAAAAAACACCTAGAGGGGCTGGCAAGTGGCATGGTGGTTAAGGGTGCTAGACTTCCACAAGGCTGACTGTGGTTTGAGTCACAGACCTGGTAGCTTGCTTTTTCTCTCACTCTCTCTCTATGTCCCACTCTGGTCAAATTTAAATAAATAAATAAATAAATAAAGTTAAATAAAAATAATTATTAAAAATAAAAAGAAGTCTAGATAGGGTAGAGACAACTTAGTATTTATTTATTTTTTTACAGGTTTTTGCTTTAGGGCACATGCACTTGCCAGAAAGACAGAGAGAGACAGAGAGACAGAAAGCGAGAAATCACCCCCCGGGAGGATGGCCACGCCACAATCCCTTCTCCTCCATTTTCCTCTTGGGATCTTGGGCACACACGCACAGGTGCCCAGCGTGAGTTTAAGCCACTGGTGTCAGGATTGACTACATGGGAGTCCAGCGACATAGCCATCATGCCAACTGCTGGTCCCAACAACTTATTTTTTTTTTTAAAGAATTAATTATTATTATTTTTTTTCCACATGAGTTTTGCCAGAGAAAGAAAGCCACCAGGCATGGGACTCAAACTGGTTAGCGATGTGGGAATTCCAACACACTGCCTGCTGGCCTGAGACAACTTATTTTAGCTAAGACGGCCTCCCAAGAATTAAACATGTCTTTTTTTTTTTTTTTAAATAATGATTTTAACTTTGTTTCTTTCTTTATTTTAATTTGACCAGAGAGGACAGAGTGAGAGAGAGATAGGGAGAGAAAGTGAGAAAGCAAGCCACTAGATCCAAGACTTGAACTGTCATCGGCCATGTGGGAGTCCAGCACCCTTAACCACCACGCCACCTGCCGGCCCAAGAATTAAACATGTCATCTGTCATAGCCAATTACCATAGCACAACTCTTAAATACTTTGTGTAGTCAAATTTTCCAAAAGAATCAGAATAAGGGTGTAGAGAAAGGCTGTATACATTATAACCAGTTTTTCTTAAGACTCAAAACCCCTCTGTTGCATTGTAAGCTACTTTTGCAAAATCCAAAGACTCAAATATATATGGGGTAGTAAAAAATAAAAAATACCAAAGCCAAGTAATGGGAGTGGGAAGGATTTAAAAAAAATATCTGGTAAGTTTCTCTGACTAGTGACTTTTCTCATTGTTGGCCACTAAGTTGTTTCTGTTTTTAAATTATTAAAAATCCTTCAAGTGGTGGGGCCAGCAGGTGGTGTGGTGGTGAAGGCACTGGACTCCCACATGGCCAACCGTGGTTTGAGTCCCAAACCTGGCACCTTGAAGATCATGGTAAGGCATGTGCATGTGTGCCCAAAATCCCAGGAAGAGAATAAAGGAGAGATTGTGGTGTACCCATCCTCTTTGAGGGGGTGATTTCTCACTTTCCCTCTCACTGTCATTGTCTCTCTCCAACAAACACATGTGCCTTACGGCAAAAACCTTAAAAAAAAAAAAGGAAAAAAAAGAAAAAAAAAGAGCAACCTTTCAGGTTGTAATGTATACATCCTGCAAGTGTTTTTGCAAACACTGGCTCTTCCTTGCCTTTCTTGGATATCAAACAAAAAGGAAAACCGGTGAATACTTGGTTGGTTGATGGTTGCATTTTAAACTTGAGTCTATAGAGTATTAAAAGTTAACCTTTGGTGGTGGTGCAGTGCATATGGCATTGGACTACCACCTGGTCAACTGCATTTTGAGTCCCAGACCTGGTGGTTTGAAACTCAAGCTGGATACACGTGTGTGTGTGTGTGAATGTTTGCCCAAAATCCTAAGAAGAGAATGGAGGAGAAGAGACTGCAGCCTGGCCATCCTCTCTGGGGAGTGAGTTTTCACTTTCTCTCCGTCTCTTTCTGTGTCTAGCGAGCACACGTACCCTATAGCAAAAATCTTTCTTTAAAAAAACAAACAAAAACAAAACAAAACAAAAACCCTTAAAACAGTACTTACCAAGCCCTCCAGAAGTGGGTATGAGGGAGAACAAATAAGAAAGAACAAATTAATTTTCATTCAAATATTTAAAAAGCAACCCTCAACCTTCTTGCTTTAACTTTGCTCAATATAAAAGCAAGCTTTTTTTAAGGCTAGGCCTTCTTCAGTCTTTTCCAAGTATTGCTGTTTTTCTTAGAACCCTATCCCCCACTTCTATTCAGTGAAGGCCTAGCTGTCCTTTAAGAGATTTTTCTGACTTCCTTAGGCAGAACTAACCATTTCTGTCTCTGTTTCTGCACACACTTCTACTCTAGCTCTGTTGCTATTTATTTATAAGCTTCTGTCTTCACTAGTCTAAGAACTCCTTAAGGACAAGAGCCTTGGGGCTGGCAGGTGGTGTGATGGTTGAGGCATAGGACTCCCGCATGGTCAACCACAGTTCAAGTCCTGGATGTGGAGGTCTGAAAATCACAACAAACAAATATATAAATAATTTTTTTTAAGTGCTTAAAAAAAAAGAGCCTTGACTTTTGAATTCCCCCATGCCTAGCACTGTACAACATGAGCTCTCAGTAGATATTTGTGTTGTATGTATGAATTAAGCACAGAATGCCAAATTCCAAACAATGAACCCTTATTGGAAGAAGTTGTCTTGCCAGCCCAAGGAGAAAAAACTGGGGAAATAAGTATTTGTTTTTGTTCGCTCTGTGTCCCAACTTTATGAAGCCAAGGAAGACATAAACCAGCCCTAAATCCTTACTCTGTTTCATGACTATACCTGCTGCACTCTGTCACTTACCATGTTAACTACAGTATGCTATTTGCTAGAGTGAACAATCAAATTTAATAGGTGAGAACAATAAAAACTGTGCGAGGCAGGAAATAACAGAAATAATTTCCAACATGAAGTACAATAAGAGGAACACTGGCTTAAGAAAATTTGGAACTGATAAGGAATAAATCATTGGGTTCAAAGATGTCTTGTTTAGTTCTACCTGTTCACATGCCAATATATGCATACAAGATTACAGCTGCTGGGACTTGCAGTTGGCATAATGGCTATGTTGCTGGACTCCCATGTAGTCAACCACAGTTCGAGTCCTGGACCCGGTGGCTTGCATGTGCGTGTGTGCCCAAGATCCCAAGAGGAGAATGCAAAAAAGGGATTTTGGCGTGGTCATCCCCTCTGGGGAGTGATTTCTTGCTTTCTGTCTCTCTCTCTGTCTTTCTGGCGAGCTCACATGCCTTATAGCAAAAACCTCTCTGGGGGAAAAAAAAAAAGGATTACAGCTGCTTACCAAGTGCATAAAGCACTTTTTTAAAAAATGTTTTTAGGTCTTTGTAATAGGGTGCATGTGCTCTCCACAGACAGCGAGAGTGGGAGGGAAAATGGGAAATCATCCCCTGTGGGTGATGGCCATCCTGTAATCCCTTCTCTTCCAGTCTCCTCCTTGGATTCAAGGCAAGCACACACACACTTGCACCAGGCTGCCAGGTCCAGGATATGAACCTGCAGGAATCCAGTGCTTTAATTACCATGGCGCCTGCTGGCCATGGTGATATGCTACTTCTGGAAGTAAAAATGAACAACAGAAAGAGAGTGCCATATTCACACACAATCTTTGGTGGTGCTCACTCTTGAACACAGTCTGGTCACCAGAATTCTAGCCTTTCTAGTCCTCAAGTCTCGCAATTTGAGGTGGCTACTCCTTACTTAAGGAACTGTGGCTGTGCGGACAGAAGGGTGAACAGTGAACACAGTATTGGAAACAGTACAAAATAAAATACACAAGTCAATAATTACTGATAAATCTTCTCAGCTAAAATCAATTTAAGTGGGAAAAAAGCCACGTGTGTGTTGTAACCTGAAAAATAAAAAGGTGTTGAAATGACAATATGTCTCAGCACTTCTAACAAGCTACCTGCATCTGTGCACATTCAGATATTCAAGCCTGTAAGGGAATGTTTTCTTCCTGTTGTATATATAGTTTTATTACTTCTCAATGTAAACAAACAGATCTCGTCAGTTGCTAGTAGACCTCATTCAGAATATCTAATCATTAAACAGGATGGGAGAGGAGTTTAAAAATTCCAATTTATGGGACCAGGAGATGGCATAAGGGTTATGTCGCTGGACTCCCACCTAGTAGATCACGGTTCAGGTCCCAGACCCATTGGCTTAAATATCACACTCAGCGTATATGTGCACGAGGGCCCAAAATCCCAAGGGGAGAATGGAGAAGGGACTGTGGCATAGATATCACCTCTGGCGGTGATTTCTCACTTTCTGTCTGTCTCTGCCTTTCTGCCCATCGCATGGGCTCTATAGCAAAAATCTCTTAAAAAAAAAAAAAAAAATTCCGATTCACAGACCAGCAGGTGGCATAGTGGTTAAAGCTTAGACTCCTGGACCCCATGTGGCCAACCGCGGTTCTGCCGCTTGAAACATCGTTTGTGTGCCCTGCAAAAATCTCAACAGAATGGAGAAGGGTTGCAGCCTGGACATACTCCCCTGGGGGGGTGATTTCTTGCTTTCTGCCTCTCTGGCGACTGCATACGCCATACGGCAAAAATATCAAATAAATAAATAAAATTCAAATTGATGTAATCAAGAGTTGTGTTTCTTTAAAATTTCCGAGACCCTGCAATTCACCAAAGCTCTCAGCCAGTTAGAGTCTAAAGATTAAAGACCTTGCCTAGATTCCTGAACGCGGGCTCAGGTGGTTATATCTAAATGTCCACGGATTTCGACTCATTTTCCTTTCACTTGCCAGTGTTTACTGTCTCGGGTTGGAGTGTACTTCATCAGCGGAAGTGCTCAGGATCGGTATTTGTGGGCCCAGGAGGATGAATGAAGTAAGCACTGCCTCGGCCGTTCTCATTCTCTGCCCCTCACATCATCACATACTAGCACCTCTCTTTCCACACCTTCAGTGCTCACCTCTCACCCTCGCTTCCCAGGCCTCTCTGTCCTCTTGCTCTGCAGCGGGCCCCGCAAAACCATCTCTAGTTTCCTCGTCTCTGACTCACGTACTCACCTAGTCGGATGTCTCTCTCACCATTTTTCCTTTCCGTCCGCGTCAGCATTGCCACCTCCAACGTCCCCCGGCCCCAGCAGCTCACCTGGTACTCGCCCCGCAACCGTGGCCGGTCTCCTGGAAGCCCGTCGCCCTCGTCGCTGGCGGGGTCCCCGGGCCCCTCGTAACCTAGAACGTGAGGGCAGCCGCGGAAGGCGAAGTCTTCGAGCTCGCGCAAGAGGCGCTGCTGCTCCGCCGGCGCCCCGCGCACCACCTGGCGCAAGCGGAACTGCGCCGCCGCCTCTTCCGAAAACGCAGCCGCTCCAGGTCCGGCCTCCGCTACTGCCCCCACCGGAGCCCAGCGCACCGCCTCACACGGTGGCAGCGACTCCTCGTCCTCCTCGTCTTCGTCCTTAGCCTTTGGCCCAACGGCCGACACCCCCGTTACCCGCTCCGCAGCCGCCTCGATAGCCGCCATATTCCCGGAAACGCCGTTGCACGTCAGCCGCGCCCCCTTTGCTGCTATGGCAACGGCGCGTTGGCTGGGAAACTCTGCGGGGCGATGGGCGGGGCTTGCAGTTCCGAGGTTCCCAAGAACCCGCATTCTCCCGAGACTTAACTCCGACCTAGAATTTTTAATTTGGCGCCTATTGTGAATAGGCACTGAGTACCCGCGGTCGGAGGAACAAGGGGATGAGGCCGAGGACAAATTACTCTCTGTGTCCAGCTCTTGCCGTGGTCCCAGCGAGTGGGTTGTCTATTCCTAATCTGTACGTTTCTGGAGAGTGGTCAGGCTGCAGAAAGTAAACTCTCCCAGAGTCTCTCCGGAGTGCTGATCCCTTGGCTGGCTCCCTTCCCTTGGCCATATAAGGAGAGGCAGCTGCTGGGGGCGTCCCCCGGATCTAAAGATAGCTGCCCCAGCCTGGGACTCCAAACGCTGCTTGCAGCGGGAGCCACCATGGCACGGTGAGTGTTTCCGGCCAGGATACTGTTTCCCACCCCTGACCCTTTCCGCTTCTTCTCCTGGGCGCTCCAGGGTCTGCGTGGCCCCATGGGAGCCCCAGATCCCAGGTCTCTATGACTGCAGGGTGAGGGGAGGTGTGACCTGAATGTTCTCCCTAACTCCCTACCTCTCACCACACCCGCCGGCTGCCAACACTCCTTTCCACTTCTTTTTTTTTGTGGTGGTGGGGAGGTTTGCTATAGGGTGCGTGCACTCGCCAGACAGACAGAGAGAGACAGAGAGATAGAAAGCGAGAAATCACCCCCCCCAGGGGAGATGGCCATGCTGCAATCCCTTCTCCTCCTCTCAGGATCTTGGGCATGCACGCACACGTGCCCGTCGTGAGTTTTAAGCCACCAGGTCCGGGACTCCAACCACGGTTGAGTATGTGGGAGTCCAGCGACATAGCCATTATGTTAATTGCTGGTCCCTCCACCCCCTTCTGTATCATTTAATTCCACTTTGACAGGAGTATAGCATCAAACTGTCCATATTGACCTCGACCTCCACATTTCCCAAATGCCCTCAGTCTTCCTTCTCCCACCCCTATGAAGCCCCACCTCAACTCCTCCTCAGGCAGCATGCCCGGACCCTGTGGTACGACAGGCCCAAGTATGTGTTCATGGAGTTTTGTGTTGAGGACAGCACAGATGTCCATGTGCTCATTGAGGATCACCGCATTGTGTTCAGGTAGTAGCACTCCCTTCTGGAGAGCCTGGCTTTCCTTCTGTTAATGCCCCCATCCTCTGCCTCCCACATGTCCTGACACTCCTTGTCTCCTCAGCTGCAAGAATGCCGATGGAGTGGAGTTGTACAATGAGATTGAGTTCTATGCCAAGGTGAACTGCAAGGTAAGTGTGGAGTGGGACAGTAAGGTCTGAATGAAAAGGCTGCCCAAGTTAACTGGAGATCCAGTCTAAAACTCAGACCCTAAGAAAGAGGTTTTCTGTTTGCCAGGACTCTCAGGACAAGCGCTCTGGCCGCTCCATTACTTGCTTTGTGAGGAAATGGAAGGAGAAGGTGGCCTGGCCAAGGCTCACCAAGGAGGATATCAAGGTGAGGGCCCTAGCCTGCTCCTTCTCTGTTCTCTATCCACATACCCAAATGCCCAGGTTAGATCTGGGATGGCCCTTGCTTCCTTTCCAGCCAACAGTCAATAATTCCACCAGCTCCTACCTATTTGACCTCCTGGTTACTCTTGAATCCATTACTTTAGTTCTTCCTTGTTCAGACTACCTCATCAGATTTTTTTGGGAGATTTATTGAATATTTTGGCACCAACCCTGTCCCATCCTCTCCATTGCCCCCAGTATGTTCTTTCTAAAATGCACACTTGACCTTGTCACTCTCCTACTTAAGACTGTCCAGTGGCTTTTTCTCGCCTACAGGTTGAAAACCGGCTGTCTGCTGGATTTGGGTCTCAAATATGTTACAGTAATCTTCACAGTTTTAAAAGTTATTTTGGTTGGTTACTGACATTTAAAAACATGGATATTTCACCCAAAAAATCATATTGTCAGCTTCTCTTGAAAATTGGGAAAGCCAACTGGTGGCATGGTCGTTAAAGAGGCTGGATCCACATGGCAGACTGTATGGCGTGAGTCCCTGTAAACTCCAAACATTTATAGATCTAAAAGAACCTGTACTTTTTCATGCCTGGCATTGTGCTTGGCACTTAGTAACTTCCCAGTAAATCTTGGTGGATGATGATATTGACATAGGCTGGAAGGAGGTTGGTCAAGGGGTGCCGCTGGGTGGACTGTACCCCATTGATCCTCTTTCTTCCAGGCATGCTCCTTTATACACCCACACTCTCCCACTCATT
>NW_006159987.1:339793-352319 GCF_000334495.1 Tupaia belangeri chinensis | reverse complement strand
GCTTCAGTGACTCTCCTTTATCCCTTCTCTTGCAGCCAGTGTGGCTGTCTGTGGACTTTGATAACTGGAGGGACTGGGAAGGGGATGAAGAGGTGGAGCTGGCTCAGGTAGAACATTATGCAGAGGTAAGAGTGAGACCTTTTCCTGCCCATCTTGATAATTTTCTGTGTCTCTCTGCACACATTTCTCCGAAGGATTATCATCAAGGCTAAGCAGAGATGTCCGAGATAAACAAGCTCTCCAGACAGTCTACATTTTTTTTTTAGAGGTTTTTGCTATAGGGCGCATGCACTCGCCAGACAGACAGAAAGAGACAGAGAGATAGAAAGCGAGAAATCACCCCCCAGGGGGTATGGCCATGCCGCAATCCCTTCTCCTCCACTCTCCTCTTGGTATCTTGGGCATGCACGCACACGCGCCCAGCGTGAGTTTTAAGCCACTGGGCCTGGGATGTGAACTGCAGTCGGCTACATGGGAGTCCAGCGACATAGCCGTTACGCTAACTGCTGGTCCCCAGACAGTCTACATATTGGTGTTGATATCTACCATCTATCTTTATAACTTCCAGAGGGTACCTGTGCTCACGAGAGGAATAATGGAGAGGGATAAAGCATTCCCTCAATGGGGCATGGTCAGACCACAATTCTATCTCCTCCAGTTCTCCATCCTATCAAGATTTTGATTTTGGACACATAAGAACATATGCCTGGGATTGGTAGGTGGCATGATGGTTAAGGGCGCTGGACTCCCATGTGGCTGACTGCAGTTTGAGTCCTGGATCTGGCAGCTTGTTTTCTCACTTTCCCTCTCCCTCTCTCTCTCTTTCTCTCTCTGTTCTTCTCTGGTCAAATTAAAATAAATAAAGATAAATTTAAAGAATTATTTTTTCTTTTTTCTTTATTTATTTACAGTCATGCATTGTACATCAGTACAGGGTACGAAATGAGATTTTCCATCCAGTATACATCGTATATTGGCTCAATCAAGGATAGTACCATACATGTTATCATCAACAAATGATTTTCTATTTCTTATTTCTTATGTATTTTGCTTTATTTCCCCACCCTTGATTCCATACCTCTCACCCTCTGCCAACTACCCCCCTTCTCCCACATTGTCTCTGGTAAGTATAGTTGTTTTCCATGCTTTTTTCCCCCCCATTTTACTGATTCACTAAAGATCTTAATTAAAGACTTTCAATAGCAAGCATAGGTGATATATACATATTTATGAACGCACGTCTGACTTTAGGTGTAAACCTCAGTGAGTAAAGTGAACATACTATAAAGTAGCACTTTGCTTGGGCTATATAGCTTACTGCAGTCATTAAATAATGCGTGCCCAAGATTCTGAGAGGAGAATGGAGGAGAAGGGATTACGGTGTGGCCATCCCCCCTGGGGAATGATTTCTCACTTTCTGTCTCTCTGTCTCTCTCTGTCTCTCTGGTAGCAAAAACCTCTCCAAAAAAAAAAAAGAAAGAAAGAAAATCAAAACATCGAAGAAAATCAGTAATGTTTTAGTCTAAAGTAAAAATATTCTATTTCACTAATTCAGACTCACATAATTAATCTCTCTTCTATTGAATTTGCAGTGTTTCTGTAGTCTAATACTTCCATTTAAACTCTGGAAGTTGATACTCAGCTTTGGACTTGTCCCTACCATTAGGCTTGCCATTTTCTTGGTTGTTTCTTTCTTTTTTTTTTTTTTCTTGGTTGTTTCTTGTATGCTTATTTCTGTGTGTCCAACTTTAGTTTTCCTGCTATAGTACTCCCTTCAGCACTTCTTGAAGAGCTGGTCTGGTCTTGGTAAATTCTTTCAGATCTTGTTTATCTGAGAATGTTTTTGTCTTTTTTCTCCATATGAAAGGTAATCTTGCTGCGTATAGTATTCTTGGTTGAAATTGTCTTTCATTTAACACTTTGAATATATTTTCCCATTGTTTCCTTGCTTGCATTGTTTCTGATGAGAGGTCCAACGTTAACCTTATGGGAAATCCTTTGAAAATAAATTGATGTTTCTCTCTTGCCAATTTTAGTTTCTTGTCTCTGTCTGTGGTTTTTGTCAATCTGGCTATGACATGCCTCGGGGAAGATCTTGTGTCGATTCTATGTGGGGTCCTTTGTATTTCTTCGGTCTGGATATTCGAGTGCCTCTCTAGGTTTGGAAAGGTTTCTTCCAGGATTTCATGGAGTAGATTATCAATATCCTTATTAATTTCTTCACCTTCTGGGATACCAATGATCTGAATGTTTGGGTGTTTAATGCTATCTAGTATTACTTGTATGTTATTCTCATTTTGGGGGGTTATTTTCTCAATCTTTTAGTGAATTTTTCTACATCTGATGTGCTATCTTCTACATCTGAGATTCAATCTTCATGATCTAATCTGCTTTTGATACTTTCTTTTTCTTTTTTTAAAGAATTATTTATTTAATTTTATTTATTCATTCATTTATTTTTAATTCGACAGAGAGATACACACAGAGAGAGAGAGAGAGAAGGAAAGTGAGAAAGTAAGCCACCAGGTCTGGGACTTGAACTGTGGTCAGCCATGTGGGAGTGTCCAGCGCCTTAACCACCACATTACCTGCTGGTCCTCACTTTTGATATTTTCAAAGGAATTTATGATTTCCTGTATTACAGCCTTCATCTCTAACAATTCTGTTTGATTCTTTTTTATGATGTGTATGTCCTCTTTCAGATCGTGCAAGAACTTCCTTACCTCCTGGAACTTGGGGTCTCTTTTTTTGTTTCTCTCTCTCTCTCTTTTTTTTTTTTTTTTTGGAGAACTTTTTGCTATAGGGCACGTGCATGCTCCAGAAAGACAGAGAGAGAGACAGAGAGATAGAAAGTGAGAAATCACCCCCACTAGGGGGGATAGCCACACCACAATCCCTTCTCCTCTTGGGCATGCATGCACACATGCCTGATGTGAGTTTAAGCCACTGGGTCTGGGACTCAAACCGTGGTCGACTACCAGCGACATAGCCATTACGCCAATTGCTGGTCCCAATTCTCTCTCTCTCTCTCTCTTTCTTTTGGGGGAAGGGGGAGGTTTATGCTATAGGGCGCGTGTGCTTGCCAGAAAGACAGAGACAGAAAGCAAGAAATCACCCTCCAGAGAATGGCCACCCTGCAATCCCTTCTCCTCAGTTCTCCTCTTGGGATCTTGGGCATGCACACACACATGTCCAGCGTGAGTTTAAGCCACTGGGTCTGGGACTCAAACCGTGGTCGACTACCAGCGACATAGCCATTATGCCAACTGCTGGTCCCCCAATTCTCTTGTATCTCTATTTGCTTTGTCACTGAATATTTAAAATTCTTTATTGGATGTTTCCATGAGTTCTCTTGTATTATTTGTGGAGAAGAGGATATATTCTTTTACCGAGAGATATTTTCTTAGTTTCTCCTATTTCTTATGCCTCTGTGGTGGTTTCTGGCCATATGATGGATTATATATTTTTTCCTACTTTTTTAGAATTAAATCTGAGGGACCAGCAGTTGGAGTAATAGCTATGTCGCTGGACTCCCATGTAGTCGACCGCGGTTTGAGTCCCGGACCCAGCAGCTTAAACTCATGCCAGGTGCATGTGCGTGCGTGCCCAAGATCCCCAGGAGAATTGAGTAGAAGAGATTGCGTCGTGACCATCCCCCCTGGGGGGTGATTTCTCACTTTCTATCTCTGTCTCTCTCTGTCTTTCTGGTGAGCGCACACGCCCTATAGTGAAAACCTCTCTAAAAAACAAACAAAACAATTAAGTCTGAACAATCAGAGGAATTCAGAAGGAAGTGACCTTCATACTGACTCCTGGCTAGACTGGGGAACAGGAGGGTGAAGTGTGAAGTCTGGGAAGAGGGTCTTTGGTGGTTAAAATCCCCAAAAAAATTATTTAGAAAAACAAACGCCCAGTGTTTCTTTGAGCTGCTGCAGCTGGGGTTTGAACTGCTGGCCCCATCCTTTCTACTGTATGTGTGTTTTCCAAGCCAGACATTTTTATAGGAAGCTGAAACTAAGCGTATAAAAATTCACATTGGGTGCTGGCAGGTGGCGTGGTGGTTAAGGGCGCTGGACTCCCACATGGCCAACTGTGGTTCAAGTCCTGGACCTGGTGACTTGTTTTCTTACTTTGCTTCTCTCCCTCTCTCTCTCTCTGATCAAACTGGAAAAAAAATAATAATAAATAAAGTTAAGTAAAAGAATTCTTTTAAAAAACTCACATCATAAAATAAATCATTGGGGTCAACAATGGTATAGTGTGGTTAAGGCAGCTGGGTCTCACTACCATGGCTGACTACTCAGTTCAAGTCCCAGACATGGCAGCTTGAAAACCACACAGGGGCATGTGCGTGCATGCCCAAAATTCTGAGAGAAGGATGGAGGAGAAGGGATTATGGTGTGACTATTCCCCTTGCGGGAATGCTTCTCACTTTCCTTTTTTCTCTCTGTTTCTCTCTGGTGAGTCTATGAACCCTATAGCAAATTAAACCAAAAAGAATAAAATAAATCACTGGTTCCCAGTAAATTGTATCCTGTCATGTTACTTGGCTTCAGAGTTTACCTAGTATTTATTCAAGTTACAAAAACACTAGCAGACCCCAGTCTGGACTGGTAAGGAGGGTGCTCTGTGTGTGTGTCTAAATTTCCATTTAACAAAGGGGTCCATTTACTTTTATCTAATTCCAGTGACGTATGAGGGGGCTTTAAAGATGGGGCTTTAATAGGCCCCTGGCTGGGCCTGTTCTCCGGTGGCTTAGTATGCAGATTGCTCTTCCGTCACCCCGTCTTCCTCACATGATTTATTTTCTTTTCCCACTAGCTTTTGAAGAAAGTCAGCACCAAGAGACCTCCCCCTGCCATGGATGACCTAGATGTAAGTAAAGCCTACTCCTTGATCTTTCAGTTTCTTTTAGCCCTTAACATATCTTTCCCCACAAGCCCACCCACCCCCATTTCTGGTTTCACTTTCCACTGTTTCAGTTACCTGCACTCAACCATGGTCCAAAAACATTAAATGGAAAATTTCAGAAATAAACAACTGTGATCGCCAGGCAGATCTGACTTCTATTGAACTGCATCTTACCATTGCACCACTGAGCAGGCCCCCATGTTAATCATATTTGAATTTAAAATAAGAGGTTGAGTTTCTGGGTTTCTGGGTTTTAGAAAACCCTGCAAGATCTTCCTGTCTTTCATCATCAGTTCTATTTTCCATTCTCAAGTATACCTGACCCTGTTGAGAATCTATAGCTGTAAGGAACCGTAGCATTCATTGAAATTACAAAACTAAATGATGTAAGTTGGTCCTATGGCCTAGTGGTTAATGGAGCCAGATTCCATGTGGCCAACCATGATTTGAATCTTGGTCCCAATGGCTTGAGAAACATGGAGGGTGAGTGTGCACCAAATCCTGGCAGAATGGAGAAATGGAGTGAAAGGAATTGTAGCATGACCACACCTCATCGGGAGGTGTTTTCTCCCTCTTCCTCTCCTTCTCTGTTTCTCCAGCAATGGCATGTGCCTTCTGGCAATTAAAAAATGAAGTGAAATGATGCTTGATAGATGCCTAATCAGTGAGTATCAGTGGCTTATTTTATTATCCAAAGTTAAAATTCTTCCCCTTCAAGAAGTTGTGTGGTTTAGAAAAATCACAAAAAGAGACTTGAAGAGCAGGAGGGAGTGAGCAGATTTTGTGAATATAAGTGTTCATTTTTTGCAAAGTCTACAAGTGTTTTTTCTTTTCTTTTTTTTTTTTTCCTACCTAGGATGATTCTGACAGCGCTGATACCACAAGTAATTAACTTTGTGTGACAGAGCTGGGCTGTGGCTGTATTCCAGTTTTCTGAAGAGTTAAAGCCTGGACCTTTGTCAGCTCTTTGACTGTGTACCAAGGCCCTCTAGGATTTCTGGATCATCTTAGGAGTTCTTTCCTAAGGATCTTCCGCATGCTTTATGTCTTCTTCCTAGGCACTTGACTGGGGTACTGCCTCAGGTGGCAAGACCAGGAGTGGACTGGAGGCTTCTGACTTCCTGCTGCTTGGTTTATAATCTCTCTGTTTGGGCCCCTTGATTGTTGTGTATGTGTGTGAATTTGGCAGAGCAAAAGCCAAAGATCAAACATAAATTATAATAAATATCTAGGAACTGTTTTCTGGGTCTTTCCTTCTTGTCGTTCTTTCTTCTGGTGGCAAGTCTCTTCTCCCTCTAGAATTCCTTTCAAAGAGGGAGAAGAATGTCAAAGATCCTAGCCCTTGCCTTCTTTCAATTTTTTTTTTTAGAGAGAAAGATTTTTTGCTGTAGGGCATGTGTGCTCATTGGAGAGAAAGAGACAGAAAGTGAGAAATCAACCCCCAGCAGGGATGGCCACATCAGCAATCCCTTCTCCTCCGGTCTTCTCTAGGGATTTTGGGCACGCATGCACACATGCGTAGCATGAGTTTCAAGCCGCCAGGTCTGGCCATGTGGGAGCCCAGCAATGTAATTGCTATGTCATCTCCTGGTTCTCCGAGCCCTTGTCTTTGAGGTTGGAAGAAGAATGATATCAGGGACAGGCTTGTAACCAAACTAGGGGACATCCATTTGCCTAGATCTCTTCAGATCTGTGCTCTTAATTTCTCATGTCTAATACTAATACCTAGAACCACCCACTTCAGTTTCTTGCACACTCAAGAAATCTTGTTAGGTGTTTTTTTTTTTTTTTTTTAAACCTCGCCTGACAGTGTGTTTACTGGGGAGAGAGAAACAGTAAAAGAGAAGCCACTCTCATGGGGAATGGTCACACCGCAATCCCTTCTCCATTTCTCCCTCATTTGGGGAATTTTTGACATGCATGCACATGTGCCTGGCATATTTTTCAAGCTGCTGGTTCTAGGACTTAAACCTTGTAGTCGGCCCTGTGGCCGTAACTACCACACCACTGGCTGGGCCTTTTTTACACTTTTTTTTTTTTTTTTAGAGATTTTTGCTATAGGGGATTTTTTTTTTTTGAGAGATTTTTGCTATAGGGTATGTACACTTGCCAGAGAGACAGAAACAAGAAAGTGAGAAATCATCCTCCAGGGGGGATGGCCATGCCTCAGTACCTTCTCCATTCTCCTCTGGGGATTTTGGACACACACATACATGTGGCCGATATGTTTCAAGCTGCCAAGTCTGGGACTCGGATGGTGGTCAAACACGTGGGAGTCCAGCGCCTTAACCACTATGCCAGTTTCTGGGCTCTCTTACGCTTTTTTTTCCCCAAAGAATTATTTTATTTAACCTTATTTATTTATTTTAATTTGACTAGAGAGGGAGAGAGAGAGAGAGAGAGAGAGAAAGCCACCAGGTGTCCAGGACCTGAACTCTAGTCCAGTCAGCCCTGTGGAAGTCCAGTGTCCTTAACCACCATGCCACCTGCCAGCCCCCTTCTCTTACACTTTTAAAACTAATTGTTACTCTATTGTCTTTGTCTGTGTACTCCTTCATTTACTGGACTGGTTACTCTATTCATCCACAATATATTTTGAGTGCCTCATGTATACAAAAGAGTGCTACTTAAAAAAAATTAAATATCCACAGACTTTACTCTTCTAAGTCATGTTACATAATGCATAATGTATGCTCCACATTACCTGCCTAAACTCTGAAAATTCTGAATCCTGGAACATCTGGTATCCAAACTTACTAGTTGAGCTAAAAGAGTGGAGAGTTAATTTTACTTTTTAAATATTTATTTTTATTTATTTATTTTTGCCATAGCATGTGTGCTCCCTGGAAAAAGAGTAGGAAAGTGAGAAATCAGCATCCTGGGAGGATGGCCAAACTGCAATCCCTTCTCCATTTTCTTCTGGAGATTTTGGGTGCTCACACACGTGCCTAATGTGTTTTTCAAGCTGCCAGGCCTAGACTAGAACCATGCAATCAGTCATATGGGATCCAGCATCTTAACCACCACACCACCTGCTGGCCCAAATTTTAACTCTTAATCTGTTTAACATTTAAAAAAAACTTGCTAGAAGGTCCTGCATTTGCTGGAGAGAGACAGGAGGGAAAAAGGCAAGAAAGCACTCCCCCTAGGCATTGCCACCCCACAATCCCTCTCATCCATCTCTCCCTCCTTTTGCGATTTTGAGTGCTCATACATGTGCACCAAGTGTGTTTCTCAGACCCCTGGATCTGGACTCAAATCAGGCGGTCAGCCATGTGGGAATCCAACTGCTTTAACCACCAGGTCACAGGCTGACTCCATTTAACATTTAAAGGCATTAATTGCAGCTTGTTAACTTCTGTTAACCTCCTGTGCTGTCCAGTTCAGCAGCAGTAGGCACGTGTGGTTACTGAATATGTGCGAAGCCTGAAGAAATATTTATCACATGATGAAAATATTCTGGATATGTTGTTTTAAAGAAAAAATATTGGGGGGGGGGACCAGCAGGTGGTGTGGTGACTAAGATGCTGGGCACTCCCACATGGTCGACCATGGTTCTAGTCCTAGACCTGGTGGTTTGCTTTCTCTCTTCCTCTCTCTCTCCCTGGTCAAATTAAAATGAATTAATGAATAAATAAAGTTGAATAAATACTTATTTAAAAAAATATTGGAGCTGGTAAGTGGCATGGTGGTTAAGGGTGCTGGACTCCCACATGGCCAATTACAGTTCAAGTTCCAGACCCAGTGACTTGCTTTCTCACTTTCGCTCTCTCTCTTTCTTTTACTCTGTCCCTCTCTGGTTAAATTAAAATAAATAAATAAATAAATAAATACAGTTCAATACCATAATTCTTTTTAAAAAAAAAATAACTTGAGGAGGTGGGTTGTTGGTTGGGAACGTTGGACTCCCACATGACCAACCACAGTTCGAGTCCTAGACCTAGCGGCTTGCTTTCTCAGTTTCTTTCTCTCTCTCTCTGTCCTTCTCTGGTCAAATTAAAATAAATAAAAATATTTTAAAAAATAAAGTTCAATAAAATAATTTTTAAAAATCACTTGAGGAGCCGGCAGGTGGCATGGTGATTAAGGGCGCTGGGCTCCCACATGACTGACCACGGTTTGAGTTCCAAACGGGCGGCTTGTTTTCTTACTTTCCCTCTCTGGTCAAATTAAAATGAATGAATGAATGAATGAATGAATGGATAAATAAAGTTAAATAAAGTCTTTCTTGGGACTAGGAGTTGGCTAAGTTGCTGGACTCCCAAGTAGTCGACTGCGGTTCAAGTCCCAGACCCGGTGGCTTAAACTCATGCCAGGCGCGTGTGCATGCGTGCCCAAGATCCCAAGAGGGGAATGGGGGAGAAGGGATTGTGGTGTGGACATCCCTCTTGGGGGGGTGATTTCTCTCTTTCTGTCTGTATGTTTCTCTCTGTCTTTCTGGCAAGCATAAGTGCCCTGTAGCAAAAACCTCTCCAAAAATAAAAAATCATTCTTTAAAAAAAAATCACTTGGCCGGCGGGTGGCATGATGGTTAAGGGCACTGGACTTCTACGTGGACGATCGCGGTTCGATTCCTGGAGCTGGTGGCTTGCTCTCTCACTTCTCTCTCTTTATCCTTCCTTGGTCAAATTAAAATGAATATTTTTTAAACAATTATTTTATTAAACTTTATTATTATTATCATTATTATTTTCCAGTTTGATCAGAGAGAGACAGAGAGAGAGAGGAAGTGAGAAAGCAAACCACCAGGTCCGCGACTTGAACCGTGGTGGAACATGTGGGAGCCCAGCGCCTTTAACCACCATGCCACTTGCCAGCCCCAAAATGAATAATTTAATTAAATAAATAAAGTTCAATAAAATAATTCTTTAAAAAAATCACTTTATTAAAAAATATTAACACACATGCCTTGTGTGGTATTTCTATTGGGCAGGGCAGTTCTGTATCCAAACCTGTACCACCCATCTCTACGTGCCTGGGGTTCCGTGGGAATAATGTACCTATATCCCTGCAGTCCAATGGAGCTAAACTATGTGCGTTGACAAATCCGGGCCGCAGTTTTGGTTTTGTCCTGTTTTCTGTTCCTTTTCAAAGTCTTAAAACAGTTGTTAACCAACTCAGAACTGCGATTCGCGTTTTCATTAAGTGTGTCCAAACCATAGCCCGTCGTCTTGCTTCGGCGCAGATACGCGCCCTTAATAAAGTTTGTCCCACGTCGCTCCCCGTCCTTTCCTAGGCTGTTCGGCATGTGAGAGTCCCGGCTTCTTTAGAGACAGCAGCGATGGCGTTCCGGTGTCAGCGGGACAGTTACGCCCGGGAGGTGCGATCTGTCGCGGGAGGGACTCCAAGCTGCCGGGCCAACGGGGCGGTATGGGGACTAGGGCACTGCGTGGAGGGACTAACGGGATGGGATTCAGCCTCTGTGCGGCAACAGCTGGGGTCGGGGCTTATTTATTCTCCCATTCCTCGGTGTCCAGTTCAGCACCACCGTGGTGTCCTGCAGTCCCGCGGAGTTGCAGACCGAAGGGAGTAATGGCAAGAAGGAAGTGCTGAGCGGTTTCAACGTGGTGCTGGAGGACACGCTGCTTTTCCCGGAGGGCGGTGGACAGGTACCAGGCCAGTCCCTCAGCCCGACCCCCTCCCAAGCCCCTGACGCCTTTGTGCTCGAGTGAAAATGCTCTCCTACGCTTCCCAGCCATAAAGAATCCAGATGGATGTTAGTTCACTTCATTATTTATTCAATAAATGGGGAAGGGATTCAAAAAGTTCGTGGAAAACCTGCGTTATGTAAGTTATGTAAACTCTATGTGTGGAGTTCAAATTTTTTTACATGAAAATAAAGTTGTGCCTCAAGAGTTTTTTCCACGAACTTTTCGAAGTTCTCTCTTATTTATCAACAAAACCTTATTTAGACTTTTGCATGCTCGGTATTCTAGATTTAAAGATAAAGAGTAAGGGGCTGGCAGGTGGCGGTGGTTAAGGGTGCTGGACTCCCACGTGGCTGCCTGTGGTTCGAGTCCTGTACCAGGCAGTTTGCTTTCTCACTTTCCTCTGCTCTTTTTCTCTCTCTCTGTCCCTCTCTGGTCAAGTTAAAATAAGTAAATAAATAAAGTTAAATAAAATCATTCTAAAACATGCATAAATAAATAAAGGGTTAACCAGACAAGTGTTTCCACATACTTAGAATGTTTATTGAGAACAACTCTTATGTCTGATATAATAAGTAATATAAATAAAAAATAATGGTGGGTCAGTCCCATAGTACAGACTGCCACACAGAGGAAGCCAGGTCTCGTGTGGTAGCCCAGGGCACTGGAGCCCTCCCAGTGCTTGAGGGACACTCCCAGTCAGACTTGACTCCTGGATTCTGCAGGGATAGGGAATTAGGAGAAAAAGGATTGTGATGTGATCAGGCTCCACAATGCTGTGCTTTCTCTGCCTCTCTTTTATGTACGTATTATCTCTGATATTAAAAAAAGAATAAGATAAAACTGACCAAAAGTAATAAAACTGACCAAAAGATTGAAATAAAACTGAGGACTGATGGGATACTTTGCTAGAGCACGCTATTTTTTTTTTTTAATGAATCTTTTTTTTAAAGAATTTTTAAATTTAACTTTATTTAATTATTTTAGTTTGCGCAGGGAGGTTCAGAGTGAGAAAGAGGGAAAGTAAGAAAGCAAACTGCCAGGTCTGGGACTTGAACCGTGCTTGGCCATGTAGGAGTCCAGTGCCCTTAATCACCACACCACCTGCCAGCCCTCTTCTTTTTAAAAAGAATTATTTATTTTAATTTTTAAAATTTATTTATTTATTTTTGTATCAGAAAATTCTGGCCTCTCAGAATGAATTAGGAAGTCACTTCTCATATCTTTTTTTAAAAGAATTATTTAATTTTTAACTTTATCTACTTATTTTAACTTGACCAGAGAGGGACAGAGAGAGAGAGAGAGAGAGCGAGAGCCAGAGAGAGAGAAAGCAAACCGCCAGGTCTGGGACTCGAATGATGAGTAGCCATGTGGGAGTTCAGCATCCTTAACCATCATGCTACCTCATGGCCCCCATTCATTTATTTTAGTTTGATGAGAGAGAGAGAAAGTGAAAAAGCAAGCCACCAGGTCTGGGACTCAAACTGTGGTCAGTCATATGGGCTGTCCAGTGCCTTAACCACCACACCACTTGCTAGCCCTGAGTAAGTTATTTCAGTAGATTTACAGGAAGTGAAGAAGTGAGTCTTTGCAATTATCTATTGGTGTTAGGGGCACGTGTGGTGTTTTCCAGGCATCTAAAATAGCAAATGCAGGGACCCTGAGGGAGGAGTTAGCTGGGATGTTTGACAGGGACTGAAAAAGATGTCTCTGGGGAACCAGCAGTTAGCGTAATGGCTATGTTGCTGGACTCTCATGTAGTCGACCACGGTTCGCGTCCCGGACCCAGTGGCTTAAAACTCACGCCAGGCACATGTGTATGCGTGCCCAAGATCCCGACAGGGGAATGGAGGAGAAGGGATTGCGGTGTGACCATTCCCCCTGGGGGGTGATTTCTC
Organism: Tupaia belangeri chinensis; assembly: GCF_000334495.1. NCBI lineage: Eukaryota > Metazoa > Chordata > Mammalia > Scandentia > Tupaiidae > Tupaia > Tupaia belangeri. The sequence continues at coordinate 339,862 of NW_006159987.1, read as the reverse complement.
GCTTTCTGTCTCTATCTATGTCTCTCTCTGTCTGTCTGGCGAGCGCACGCGCCCTCCAGTGAAAATCTC
>NW_006159987.1:297643-335949 GCF_000334495.1 Tupaia belangeri chinensis | reverse complement strand
ACTTCCACATAGTTGACTGTGGTTTGAGTCTTGGATCCAGCAGCTTAAAACTAACGTTGGGGGGCTGGCAGGTGGCATGATGGTTAAGGGCACTGGACTTCTACGTGGACGATCGCGGTTCGATTCCTGGAGCTGGTGGCTTGCTCTCTCACTTCTCTCTCTTTATCCTTCCTTGGTCAAATTAAAATGAATATTTTTTAAACAATTATTTTATTAAACTTTATTATTATTATCATTATTATTTTCCAGTTTGATCAGAGAGAGACAGAGAGAGAGAGGAAGTGAGAAAGCAAACCACCAGGTCCGAGACTTGAACCGTGGTGGAACATGTGGGAGCCCAGCGCCTTTAACCACCATGCCACTTGCCAGCCCCAAAATGAATAATTTAATTAAATAAATAAAGTTCAATAAAATAATTCTTTAAAAAAATCACTTTATTAAAAAATATTAACACACATGCCTTGTGTGGTATTTCTATTGGGCAGGGCAGTTCTGTATCCAAACCTGTACCACCCATCTCTACGTGCCTGGGGTTCCGTGGGAATAATGTACCTATATCCCTGCAGTCCAATGGAGCTAAACTATGTGCGTTGACAAATCCGGGCCGCAGTTTTGGTTTTGTCCTGTTTTCTGTTCCTTTTCAAAGTCTTAAAACAGTTGTTAACCAACTCAGAACTGCGATTCGCGTTTTCATTAAGTGTGTCCAAACCATAGCCCGTCGTCTTGCTTCGGCGCAGATACGCGCCCTTAATAAAGTTTGTCCCACGTCGCTCCCCGTCCTTTCCTAGGCTGTTCGGCATGTGAGAGTCCCGGCTTCTTTAGAGACAGCAGCGATGGCGTTCCGGTGTCAGCGGGACAGTTACGCCCGGGAGGTGCGATCTGTCGCGGGAGGGACTCCAAGCTGCCGGGCCAACGGGGCGGTATGGGGACTAGGGCACTGCGTGGAGGGACTAACGGGATGGGATTCAGCCTCTGTGCGGCAACAGCTGGGGTCGGGGCTTATTTATTCTCCCATTCCTCGGTGTCCAGTTCAGCACCACCGTGGTGTCCTGCAGTCCCGCGGAGTTGCAGACCGAAGGGAGTAATGGCAAGAAGGAAGTGCTGAGCGGTTTCAACGTGGTGCTGGAGGACACGCTGCTTTTCCCGGAGGGCGGTGGACAGGTACCAGGCCAGTCCCTCAGCCCGACCCCCTCCCAAGCCCCTGACGCCTTTGTGCTCGAGTGAAAATGCTCTCCTACGCTTCCCAGCCATAAAGAATCCAGATGGATGTTAGTTCACTTCATTATTTATTCAATAAATGGGGAAGGGATTCAAAAAGTTCGTGGAAAACCTGCGTTATGTAAGTTATGTAAACTCTATGTGTGGAGTTCAAATTTTTTTACATGAAAATAAAGTTGTGCCTCAAGAGTTTTTTCCACGAACTTTTCGAAGTTCTCTCTTATTTATCAACAAAACCTTATTTAGACTTTTGCATGCTCGGTATTCTAGATTTAAAGATAAAGAGTAAGGGGCTGGCAGGTGGCGGTGGTTAAGGGTGCTGGACTCCCACGTGGCTGCCTGTGGTTCGAGTCCTGTACCAGGCAGTTTGCTTTCTCACTTTCCTCTGCTCTTTTTCTCTCTCTCTGTCCCTCTCTGGTCAAGTTAAAATAAGTAAATAAATAAAGTTAAATAAAATCATTCTAAAACATGCATAAATAAATAAAGGGTTAACCAGACAAGTGTTTCCACATACTTAGAATGTTTATTGAGAACAACTCTTATGTCTGATATAATAAGTAATATAAATAAAAAATAATGGTGGGTCAGTCCCATAGTACAGACTGCCACACAGAGGAAGCCAGGTCTCGTGTGGTAGCCCAGGGCACTGGAGCCCTCCCAGTGCTTGAGGGACACTCCCAGTCAGACTTGACTCCTGGATTCTGCAGGGATAGGGAATTAGGAGAAAAAGGATTGTGATGTGATCAGGCTCCACAATGCTGTGCTTTCTCTGCCTCTCTTTTATGTACGTATTATCTCTGATATTAAAAAAAGAATAAGATAAAACTGACCAAAAGTAATAAAACTGACCAAAAGATTGAAATAAAACTGAGGACTGATGGGATACTTTGCTAGAGCACGCTATTTTTTTTTTTTAATGAATCTTTTTTTTAAAGAATTTTTAAATTTAACTTTATTTAATTATTTTAGTTTGCGCAGGGAGGTTCAGAGTGAGAAAGAGGGAAAGTAAGAAAGCAAACTGCCAGGTCTGGGACTTGAACCGTGCTTGGCCATGTAGGAGTCCAGTGCCCTTAATCACCACACCACCTGCCAGCCCTCTTCTTTTTAAAAAGAATTATTTATTTTAATTTTTAAAATTTATTTATTTATTTTTGTATCAGAAAATGCTGGCCTCTCAGAATGAATTAGGAAGTCACTTCTCATATCTTTTTTTAAAAGAATTATTTAATTTTTAACTTTATCTACTTATTTTAACTTGACCAGAGAGGGACAGAGAGAGAGAGAGAGAGAGCGAGAGCCAGAGAGAGAGAAAGCAAACCGCCAGGTCTGGGACTCGAATGATGAGTAGCCATGTGGGAGTTCAGCATCCTTAACCATCATGCTACCTCATGGCCCCCATTCATTTATTTTAGTTTGATGAGAGAGAGAGAAAGTGAAAAAGCAAGCCACCAGGTCTGGGACTCAAACTGTGGTCAGTCATATGGGCTGTCCAGTGCCTTAACCACCACACCACTTGCTAGCCCTGAGTAAGTTATTTCAGTAGATTTACAGGAAGTGAAGAAGTGAGTCTTTGCAATTATCTATTGGTGTTAGGGGCACGTGTGGTGTTTTCCAGGCATCTAAAATAGCAAATGCAGGGACCCTGAGGGAGGAGTTAGCTGGGATGTTTGACAGGGACTGAAAAAGATGTCTCTGGGGAACCAGCAGTTAGCGTAATGGCTATGTTGCTGGACTCTCATGTAGTCGACCACGGTTCGCGTCCCGGACCCAGTGGCTTAAAACTCACGCCAGGCACATGTGTATGCGTGCCCAAGATCCCGAAAGGGGAATGGAGGAGAAGGGATTGCGGTGTGACCATTCCCCCTGGGGGGTGATTTCTCGCTTTCTGTCTCTATCTATGTCTCTCTCTGTCTGTCTGGCGAGCGCACGCGCCCTCCAGTGAAAATCTCTCAAAAAAAAAAAAAAAAAAGATGTCTCTGAGGGAGAGCAGATCAAACAGATGGGTTACAGTAGAACACAGAGGGGACTAATCAGTGCTGTGATGGGGTAGAAACTAGGTACAGATGAACCCAAATGAGGTACCTTCTGGAAGCCAGCAGGTGGTGTAGTGTTGGGGTGCTGGATTCCCACATGGCCAATTGCAGTTCACGTCCCAGATCTGGCAGTTTGAAATTCATGCTGTGTGTGTGTGTGTGTGTGTGCACACGTGTGTGCGCACATGTGCCCACAATTCCAAGAGGAGACTGGAGAAGGGATTGAGGTGTGGCTATCCCACTGGAAGGGCATTTCTCACTTTTCCTCTCACTGTATCTCTCTGTCTCTCTGGTGAGTGCACGTGCCCTATAGCAAAAACCTTAAAGAAAAAAAATGAGGTACATTGTGAACATGGAAGAGGAGGAAGTTGGCACTATCAATGAGGAGCACTATGGAAGAGGCTTTTCTAGCAGAGACGTAGCACAAAGGCTTGGAAACAGAATCTGATAAGCTGGTTAACCGTAAAAAGTCCAATGTAGTTGGAGGCCGTGGTGCATGCTGATGACAGGACAGAGATGTCCTTGGGAAGGTAATTGGGGAATAGTTCAGAGAGCCTCGCTCAAAGGTGTGGACTTCATTCTGGAAGCTAGTGAACCATGCAGGTTCTTTAGCAAAGTGGCATGAGTAAATATGTTCAGTAGACTTGATAGTAAAAAAGTTCCAATTTCATATCGGTGTTGTCATTATCACAGTGATTTTTCCAATATGGAGGTTTTCTGTTCTGTTGAAGGAAGAACTGTGGCTGCAGGTGTCTACAGAAGGTCTCATTTTAGATATGACTTCTTTTAGGAAGTCATCTTTTGATTCCGCAAGACTCTTAGGTCTCTTTCCTTTGAGCCTCTCTACCACTTAGCACCATATACTTAATATTTTTAGAGTGACTTTTGCTATAGGACGTGAGCATTCAACAGAGGGACAGAATGAGAAATCACCCCCACGGGGGGATAGCTATGCCACAGTCCTTTCTCCTCCATTCTCCTTTCTTGGGATTTTTGAACATGCATGCACATACGCTCAGCGCGAATTTCAAGCTGCTATGTCTGGGACTTGAATCAAGTTCAGCTATGTGGGAATCCAGCACCTTAGTTACTATGCCATCTGCTGGTCCCACTATACTTATAACTTTTTACATTGTAGATCATATTACAATCGCTCGTTTATATGTCTGTGTTCTTTTCTAGACTCCTAAGTTCTATGAGGCAGTGGTCTCCAACCTTTTTGGTACAGGAGACTGGTTTCATGGAGGACAGTTTTTCCACAGATGAGGCGGGGAGATGGTTTGGGGATGTTTCAAGTGCATTGCATTTATTGTGCACTTTCTTTTTGTTATTATTATATTGTAATATATAATGCAGTAATTATGCAATTCACCATAATGCAGTATTTGCAGCTGTTCCCCAGCACTAGCATCACCATCTCAACTCCAACTCAGATCATAAGCATTAAATTCTCATAAGGAGCACGATGCAACCTAGATCCCTCACATGCATGTTTCACAATAGGGTTCATGCCCCTGTGAGAATTGAATACCACTGCTGATCTGATAGGAGGTAGATCTCAGGCAGTAATGCAAGTGATGGGGAGTGGCTATAAATACAGATGAAGCTTTGCTTGCTTGGTCCCTGCCGTGCAACCCAGATCCTAGAATAAGCCACAGACCAGTAGCAGTCTGTGGCCTGTGGATTGGGGACCCATTCCATAAGGGTCATGTCTTGATACATTGTATTTTGTTGCTGGTAACAGTATTTTGTTAGTAGTTGGCATTTGGTACTTTTTTATATGAATGAATGAATTTTTTTTTTTTTTTTTAAGTTTCTTTTGCCGTAAGGCTTATACTCCCACTGGAGAGACAGAGAGGGAAAGTGAGAAAGCACCCCTGGAGGGATAGTCACACCACAATCTCCTCTCCTTCATTCTCCTCTTGGGATTTTGGGCATGTGTGCACGCGTGCCCTATGTGATTTTCAAGCCAAGTCACCAGTTTTGAAACTTGGACTGCTGTCAGCCATGTTGCAAGCCAGCACCTAACCACCACACTACCTGCTGGCCCTAAATGAATTTTTATTTATGTGCATTCAGAAAGAGATGAGAGAATGAGAGAGAAAGGAAAGCATCCCTCATTGGGGCATGAGCATTGCAATTCTTTCTCTTCCATTTTGCTCTCCTTTTGCGATTTTGGGCACACATGCACTCATGCCTAGTCTGTTTCTTAAGCTGCTATATTTGGAACTCAAACCATGTGGTCATTCATGTGGGATCCAGCCACCTTAACCACCAGGCCTAGGGCTGGCTCAGATGAATATTTTTTCATCTAATTCTAGTATCAGTGCAGAGGATGGGGCAGAATTCAGATCATTTTAGAAACTGTTAAAGATTAGGATCTAAGACAATGAGAGTGAGGATTAAGGTTCCTGAAGTTTTACTAAATTCTTCATTTCTGTTTTAATTCTCTTCTGTTTTGAAGAATATTCAGAGAAAAGAGAGTGAAGAATTTTCTCATGGAACAAAAGCCACCTCACCTGGCATTGCTCCCCCTTCTTTCTTAGGGGCTCTCTGGGTCTTTCAACACTTTTCCTAGAAGGTCTATGTCTAGGACTTAGGGTGAGCCCTGCCCCAGCATCGACTAGCTTTCCTTCTTTCCCCCAGCCTGATGACCGTGGTACAATCAATGACATCTCTGTGCTGAGAGTGACCCGCCGGGGTGCCCAGGCTGATCATTTCACACAGACACCTTTGGTTCCTGGGACTCAGGTCCAGGTCCGGGTGGACTGGGAGCGGAGGTTTGACCACATGCAGCAGCATTCAGGTAAATGGGGTTGGGTGGGGGACGGACAGGGGCGATAGTTGCCGTGGATGGGAATGTCGTGATTGAGTTGTGGTTTGGGCTCTCTATAGTTAACGTTTTGGGAGATGCGGACATGTTCAGCATTAGCTCTGATTCAGGAGGGATGTGGTAAATTAACTAGTAAAGTAAGAGTATTAGAGTGACGGCTAGATTGAGTTGTTATCAACTCCCCACTTGATTGCCTCCATTTAGATGGGTCACAGGCTTTTTTTTTTTTTTTGAGAGATTTTCACTGTAGGGCGCGTGCGCTCGCCAGACAGACAGAGAGAGACATAGAGACAGAAAGCGAGAAATCACCCCCCAGGGGGGATGGTCACGCCGCAATCCCTTCTCCTCCATTCTCCTCTCGGGATCTTGGGCACGCACGCACACGCGCCCGGCGTGAGTTTTAAGCCACCGGGTCCGGGACATGAACTGCGGTCAACTATGTGGGAGTCCAACGACATAGCCATTACGCCAACTGCTGGTTCCCAGGCTTTTCACACTCAAGATGTCCCAGGTGACATGAAGAAACCTCCTCTCCTACCTGGTCTTCCGTTAGCGTCCTCTGTGTTCAGCGCAGGACATCAGCATCTTCCTGGTTGCTCCAATCCTAGCAGTCATTCTAGATACCTTTTTGGGGATAGCCACACAGTCACTAAGTCCTGTTGGTTTATCTTATATCTCTCCACTTCCTTCCACTGTCACCCAGTCATCCTAGCCCCTGCTGTCACTGTCTTTCTCATGTACTTCTAATAGCTTCTGGCTGGTGGCCCCACATTCAGTCTTGGTCCTCTCTCTCTAGGACATTTTTTTTTTTTTTACTTTTTTTTTTTTTTTTTTACTTTTTGGAGAGATTTTCACTGTAGGGCGCGTGCACTCGCCAGACAGAGAGAGACATAGAGACAGAAAGCGAGAAATCACCCGCCAGGGGGGATGGTCACGCCGCAATCCCTTCTCCTCCATTCTCCTCTCGGGATCTTGGGCATGCACGCACACGCGCCCGGCGTGAGTTTTAAGCCACCGGGTCCGGGACACGAGCCGCGGTCGACTACGTGGGAATCCAGCGACATAGCCATTACGCTAACTGCTGGTTCCCTCTAGGACATTTTTCACACAGCATCGGAACTATCTTTTTTTTCTTTTCTTTCTTTCTTTTTCTTTTCTTTTCTTTCTTTCTTTCTTTCTTTTTTTTTTTGCTAGAGGGTGAGTGTGCTGGATAGAGGTAAAGTAACAAAGTGTTTCCCTCACCTGCTCATGGGGAATGATCATGCTGCAATCCCTTCTCCTCCATTTCTCCCTTTTGGATTTTTGCCTAACGTGCTTGTGCTTTTCAAGCCGCGGGGCCTGGGACTTGAATGGTGCAGTTGGCCAGTTGAAATCCAGTCGCCTTAACCACCACGCCACTGGCTGGCCCCAGAAAAATGTTTCAAAAAGGAAAATCTGATCAAGTGACATGCCTCTGCCTGAAGCTTTGGATAAGGCTTCCTGCAGTTCTTTGGATAAAGTCAAACACCTGGGCTGGCTCTGGCTACTGCTCCAGCCTTATTTGGGGCCCCTCCTCCTGAAACTCTGCATCCTGATCATGCTGGCCTTCGTTTCCTCCTCAAGGCCTTTGGCTCTTTTCCCCTGTGCCTTTACAGTTAATTCTTCCTTCTTCTCTTTTTCCTCCTCTTCCACTTTTTTCTCTTCCTCCCCATAATCACCATTATTAATCAGGGGTGCTGTTGTGATCCCTTATGCCAACCCATTGCAGGGTGTGTGGTAGGTAATAAATACTGGCTGATTGAATGAAGCGTTAGAACTTCAGTTCAGATTCTGCCTCTGATAAGCTACATTGCCTGGCAAACTGTTTCCTTTCTCTAGCGTCAGTTTCCTCATGTATGAGATGGCATCATAAAGCACCCCCCCTTTTTTTCCCTATAAGGCACATGTGATCAGTGGAGACAGAGAGAGTGAGAGAGATGGAAAATGAGAAAACACCACAACACAGTCTCCTCTTTTCCATTCTCTTTGTGGGATGTTGGGCATATGCATACCTAAGACTGGTGTGTTTTTCAAGCTGCCAGGTCTGGGACATGAACCGTGAAGTTGGTTATGTGGGATCCAGCCGCCTTAACTTCCACACCATTTGCTGGCCCCATAAAACCTTTTAAAGAATTCTTGTGATAATTTTCAGTAAAGTGTCCAAAGTATATTATCCAGTGCCTAGAGGGTCTTTCTCAAGGAGAATTTCTGGGATTTTGTCATGGTGGGAGTGGATGGCTGTCTGGGCTTCTCACTTTTCTCCTGTCTCTTGCTCTTTTTGTTCAGGGCAGCATCTTATCACAGCAGTTGCCGACCATCTGTTTGGGCTGAAGACAACATCATGGTGAGCAGGAGGCATAAGACTATAGGGTGTGGATCCCTGACCAGCTCCCTCCCCAGTAAAGGCTTGGGGAGTGGAAGAAAGAAAAGGTAGTGTTCAAAACTGGTTGGGAACCAGCAGTTAGCGTAATGGCTATGTCGCTGGCTCCCACGTAGTCGACCGTGGTTCGTGTCCCGGACCCAGTGGCTTAAAACTCACGCTGGGCGCGTGTGCGTGCGTGCCCAAGATCCCGAGAGGAGAATGGAGGAGAAGGGATTGCAGCGTGACCATCCCCCCTGGCGGGTGATTTCTCGCTTTCTGTCTCTATGTCTCTCTCTGTCTGTCTGGCGAGCGCATGCGCCCTACAGTGAAAATCTCTCAAAAAAAAAAAAAACAAAACAAAACAAAAAAAAACTGGCTGTGAATTCTGTTTCCCTTGAAGACTAGGTGGTGAGATGACCTTGTGTTTCTTAGGAGAAACACAAAGAAGAGAGAGAAGGCACCTGCCTCTGCTTAGGCAAAAGCATGGAATTTGGAGTCCACATATCTAGGGAGTGAATTTTGGGTCCACTGCTCACTGGCTGCTTGACCTGGATCAGGTCCCTCAATATCTCCTACCTATAAAATGGGACTGACAGTCCCTATCATTCCAGGATTTTTGTGAGGATTAAACAAGATGATTTGTATGGACATTTCTTACTGTTGTCATCATCCTGTGACCACTCTGTTTCTTCTGGTAGGGAGTTGGGGAGACTCCGGAGTGTGATTGAGCTGGACAGCCCTTCTGTGACTGCAGAGCAGGTAGCCACCATTGAGCAAAATGTCAATGAAAAAATCAGAGATCGGCTGCCTGTGGATGTGCGAGAACTGAGCCTGGATGATCCTGAGGTGGAGCAGGTGAGGGAGGAGCCAGTGGGTGTCTTCTGTAAAATGACTCCCCTAGGGCTTCTCATCAAAATTCAGACAGCACTTCTCCCTCCCCTCTATTCTAGGTGAGGGCCCGGGGTTTACCAGATGATCATGCTGGGCCCATTCGAGTTATTACTATCAAGGGTGTTGATTCCAACATGTGCTGTGGGACCCATGTGAGCAATCTCAGTGACCTTCAGGTAGGTGAAGAAGGGTTTTCTGAGTGATTGAGAAAAAGGGCGTCATGGGAGTGGTGATCACACAGGGCTGGGAATGGTAGAGGGGGGCAATTGAGTCTCGAATGAAATATCTCCTTTGTTACTTCAGAGCTGAGAAGGAGGTCCAGTCTCTTGCCCTTAGGTTCCAGGACCCACCAAGATCATACATGTCTATGTCTGTGTGTGTCCCCTTTGCCTTTGTAGGTCATTAAGATTCTGGGCACTGAGAAGGGGAAAAAGAACAAAACTAACCTGGTATTTCTGGCTGGGAACCGAGTCCTGAAGTGGATGGAGAGAAGTCATGGAACTGAAAAGGCACTGACCGCTCTGCTTAAGTAAGCCCCCTTCAGCTGGCTCCTGTTTCTCAGTTCCCAGACACCCTGGAGCTTAGCTCTCCTACCCCTGAAATAGACAGAATAATCTCTTAGCTCTTGGGGGTAAGATGACCTCAAAAAGAATGAAGTGTTGGGGGCCATCAGGTGGCATGGTGTTTAAGGTGCTAGACTCCCACATCATGGCTGACCATGGTTTGAGTCCTGGACTTGGTGGCTTACCTTCTCACTCTTCCTTCTCTCTCTCTGGTCAAAGTAAAGAATAATAATGAAATAAAATAATTCTAAAAAAAAAAAAAAAAGAATAAAGTGCTTTGGATAGAAAATCAGACCCAAACATAATGGTTTATTCCTTTAGGTCTTCTTCCCAGTCACCTAAGTGGCCTCCCTAGAATATCCCCAGGTCCATCTGAAGGGAGGCACCCTAGTAGGAGGATAACATTGATTTATGTCCTCAATGCCAGAAGCAGCTGGGACGCTGGACAGGGCTTCACTGACCTTTCTTTCATAGATGTGGAGCAGAGGATCACGTGGAGGCAGTGAAAAAGCTCCAGAACTCCTCCAAGCTCCTGCAGAAGGTGATGTTTCCTATGGAGGGTAGAGAGAGTGTGCACGCTGCACAGAACAGGCTGTTCAGACTCTGCCCCCCACTTGAGCAGAGGTGTAGTTTATTGAAGGGGGAAATGGGAGAATGAGGTGGAAGGAAGATGGTGTTCTCTTGTGTGGTCGCCCTTCCGCCTGTCACTGAGTTACCGCATCTATTGCAGAACAACCTGAACCTGCTCAGAGACCTGGCTGTGCACACTGCCCACAGCCTCAGGAACAGCTCAGACTGGGGAGGTGTGGTCGTATTACACAGGTGAGAAATCAGGACCTGGAGATGAGGCGGAGCGGCTGTGGTGGGCCTTGGGCTTGGCTTTCCCTCCATGTGTAGTGCGCATCGGGAAGTGGGTTGCTCACTGGCATTCTCAAGGCTGAGTAGGCCCTCAGAAGTGTGTTACCAGCCAGGTTTCCTGGGTTTGATTTAACATCTTCGCTGTAACTTTCGTAGCACTGTCCCTTGCCTCCATCACCATTTAACAGATCTCTACCTACGCTGGTGAGTCCTAATTACGGAAGACAGAAATAAACCTTTCTCATTGCCAAGGAGTCTGGACCTGTACCCACAGATAGCTCTTGGCAGGTTTCCTGGCAGCAAGGCCAGCCTCATGAGGAGGGGTCAGGCTTCTGGCAGTTTCCAGCTACCACTCTAACCTGGATCTCATGTCTGTGTTCTTTGTCTTAGGAAGGAGGGTGATTCTGAGTTTATGAATATCATTGCCAATGAAATTGGATCAGAGGTAAGAGGGGCATGAGCAACTCTAACTGCCCTGGGTAGAGACCGTAGGATAAAGAGATAAGTGAGGGGCATTTGTTTAGCTGAAATTTCTTCATGTTAAGACATGAAGAGGAGGGAGTAGAAATTTCTTTTCTTTTTTGAGTGATTTTTGCTAGAGGGCATGTGCACTCGCTGGAGAGACAGAGAGACAGAAAGTGAGGAATCACCCCCAGGGGAATGGCCACATCGCAATCCCTTCTCCATTCTCCTTTTGGGATTTTGGGCATGCATGCACATGTGCCCGGTGTGAGTTTTAAGCTGCTGGGTCTGGGACTTGAACTGCAGTTGACTACGTGGGAGTCTAGCAACGTAACCATTATACAATCTGCTGGTCCCAGGGAGTAGAAATTTCTCCAGTACTATTTCTAGCTGTGAGCCAAGCTGTGTTTTAGGTGTTGAGATAGATCCATGCTATTGCTCTTTCTGGGCCATGACGTTTCTCAGCTTCCAAGTTTCTTTTATCTGAGCTTTAGCTCCTCAAGGCCATCTGGATTTGACCTGGTACTGGAAACAGAGGCTGGCAAGGCCCTTTAAAGGCTGTCTTGTGCATTTTCTCTGCCTCTGGCTTCATTTGCCCTTCCCCATCCTGACAACTTGTAGCTTAGATAGTTCCATGTCTCTCTTTTGTATTTACTCCAAAATCCTTTCTTAGAATGCCTAGGGTAGGCCAAATATGTTCTCCCAGGTCTTCTCTGGAGGCACTACTGGTTCACAAGTATCAGAGGGCCTGGCCTTGGAGACAAGTGTGTGTCAGTGTTTATGATTTAGGGTGATAGTGCTGGAGGTGGAGGAGTACATTACCTGAAAGGGAAGCCAGGCTTCAGGGGAGGGGGCCTGGAAGGTTGCTTATGGGTCATTAGACAGACAAGGGGACAGAGATGACTAGGCAGAGGGAAACTTGTTTAGGGACTGGCAGGCACACTGTGCATGGTGGGGGAAGGTGGCAGGAGTCAGACCATAAAGTGCGTTTTATGCTATGCTTAGCCATGTCCACGGCCTTCTGCCTCCCTCAAATGTTTAACCTCTGTTCCTATAATCACTTTCAAGTTTCTCAGCCTTTGGGGACAAGAGTGGAAGGGCTGCTCCTAATTCATCAGGAACATCACTCTGATTTAGGGGGAACTTTCTTTTCTTGAGACTGAAGAGGGTACAGGGTTTTGGGGGGTTGACCCACATCTTGTTTTACCCCCAGGAAACACTCCTGTTCTTAACTGTTGGTGATGAGAAAGGTGCTGGGCTCTTCTTACTGGCAGGGCCAGCTGAGGCCGTGGAGACCCTGGGGCCCAGGTAATCCTTCTTTGACTCTCTTATGTGGGTGGGAGAGCCTGTAAGCCTAACCTGTTGATAAGCCCTTACCAGTTGCAGGGGCCATCACGTCTGTGATCTCATTGAGTCACATTGCAGGCATGTGAGGTGGGCCCAGCAGAGATCATTATCACCACCATCATTTCTGCTCCGACAGATGCAGGGCCCCACATCTGGTGTGAATTTCATGCCACCAGGTCTGGAACTCGAACTGCAGTTGACCATGTGAGAATCCAGTGACTGCTACTACATCTCCTGACCCTAAATTGCTACAATTTAAAATGAGGTTTTTGGGTCCAGCAGTTGGCATAATGGCTATGTCACTGGATTCCCATGTAGACAACTGCAAGTCAAGTCCCAGACCTGGTGGCTTAAACTCACGCTGGGCACGTGTGCGTGTGTGCCCAAGATCCCGAGAGGAGAATGGAGAGAAGGGATTGTGGTGTGGCTCTCTCCCCCCCGGTGGTGGTGATTTCTCACTTTCTGTCTCTCTGTCTTTCTGGTGAGCGCACATGCCCTATAGCAAAAACAAAAACAAAAAACAAAAAATACCCCTCCCCCCAAAAATAAGATAAAATAAAATGAGATTTTTGGCACAGCAGTAATACAATACTCTACAATGCCAGGGTTGCTTGGGAAGGTCGTGGGTTTGTGTCCTGATGTCTCCCTACATACACCAGTCATGTGTGCATGCCTGTAATACAGGCTGACTTGGGGTAGGACCATGACACGAGGACTCTGTTGTGAGTGCTTTTCTCTCGCTCTTTCGCCCTCTCCTGGAAGAAGTAAAAATAAACTTTAGGGTTGATCCAGATCCCACATTATCAACTGTGGTGCAAATCCAGCTTCAGCAGATTTAAAAACACATCAGGCATGTGTACATACGTGCCCTAAATCCCAACAAGATGGAGAAATGGACCATGCCCTATTGGGGAGTATTTCCTCCTGCTCTCTTCTCTTCTCTTTGTCTCTGAAGAGTATACATGCACAGTGGCCATTAAAAAATATTTCTTTAATTTAAAAATTTCTTTTAAAAAATTAGGGGGAGGGCCAGATGGTGGCATAGCAGTAAAATGTCACACTATGCAAGACACCCTACCCACATGGGTAAGTTCCTGGTGGGAGACCAACTTCTCAGTATGGCTGGCGTGGGTGTGCCCACGATTTGGGCTGGCGGAGCGAGGGGTGGATTGTGGCATCAGGACCTGCATCCCTACATGGCAGTAGTTATGAGGAATTGAGCAATGGCCAGCCACTGCCCTTCTCAGCTAGGACAGGCCTCTGCCATTCGCCACTGTCCCCGTCTTCCTCACTCACAACCAGCTGGCCTCACTGATGCTCCCCACGTCTGCAGCCCCTTATCCCTACAGTATGCTTCCCTGCCCCCCAAAGGCTACCGTAATTTGTCTAGCCTCCATTGACAGGCTTTACACCGTCTCCAGCTATGCACTTTTGTAGTGAATATGGTACATATGTCTTTGTGCACATGTATATATACACGTATATATGTGTATGTGTGTGTGTATATATATATATATATATATTTTTTTTTTTTTTGGTAACAGAGATTTTTCCTATAGGGTGCATGTGTATGCTGGAGAGAGAGAGAAAGGAAGTGAGAAATCACTCCTTGGGGGGTGGTCAGGCTACAGTCTCTTCTCTTCCATTTTCCTCTTGGAATTTTGGGCATGCACACACATGTGCTCAGCACGAGTTTCAAACTGCCAGGTCTGGTACTTGAACATTGGTTGGCTTTGTGGGGGTCCAGTGTCTTAACCACTACACCACCTGCTAACCCCTGTGTGCAACTATTTTTAAGGATTTTTAGAAGTGGTCTATTCTTCTTCTTCCCCTAGGCTCTAGAGAAAGACTCAAGGTTATTCCTTTTTTTTTTTTTTTTTTAATCTTTTTCCTGACTTTGTCTCTGTCCTTCAGGGTGGCTGAGGTCCTGGAAGGCAAAGGAGCTGGGAAGAAAGGCCGCTTTCAGGGCAAGGCTACCAAGATGAGCCGGCGGACAGAGGTGCAGGCACTTCTTCAGGACTACGTCAGCACACAGAGTGCCGAGGAGTGAACGCCAAGAGTGCCTGTCTCCTGTAAACACAGGAGTCTCTTGGACAATAAAATAGTTTGACTCAAAATGGCTGACACCACTTACAATATGACCAATACGTACAAAGTACTTGTGCAATTAGTATTTGTGAATAAACAATTCTAATTTGGCCTGTTATTAGGCATAACCTACGTGAGTGGGTATTATGTTGATGAAATGTACTGACTTACCTAAACCCAGCTGAAATCTTTTTTCATGGAGAAAATTAGTTGCCTAAAAAGGGGTGCAAGTCAACCTGGAGGTTTGGCCCAGGGCTCAGTCTCATCCAAAGTTCCTTGTTTTTCTTTTTTTAAAAAAGAATTATTTCGGACTAGCAGTTAGCATAATGGCTATGTCACTGAACTCCCATGTAGTCGACTGTGATTCAAGTCCTGGACCTGGTGGTTTAAACTCATGCCGGGCGCGTGTGTGTGTGCCCAAGATCCTGAGAGGAGAATGGAGGAGAAGGGATTGCAGTGTGGCCATCCCCGTCGGGGGATGATTTCTCGCTTTCTGTCTCTCTGTCTCTCTCTGTCATTTTTTATTTTTTTTATTTTTGGAGAGATTTTTGCCATAGGGCACGTGCGCTTGCCAGACAAACAGAGAGAGACAGAAAGCGAGAAATCATCCCCCAGGAGAGATGGCCACACCGCAATCCCTTCTCCTCCATTCGCCTCTCGGGATCTTAGGCATACACACACGCACGCACACCTGGCATGAGTTTAAGCTACTGGGCCCGGGACTCAATCCGCAGTCAACTATGTGGGAGTCTAGCAACATAGCCATTACGCCATCTGCTGGGCCCAATTCATTATTTTAACTTGACCAGAGAGAGAGACAGAGAGAGGGGAAGCAAGAAAACAAGTCACCAGATCTGGGACTTGAACCATGTGGGAACGTCCAGCACTTTAACCACCATGCTACCTGCTGGTCCCCTTTTCTTTATTTCTTCTCTCAGTCTTATGTTTTAGAACTAAAAAGTATCAATGATTTAGCAAATAGGCTAAGAAGCTACAAAAGTTTATAGGAGAAAGATGCCCCAGGTCTGTGATTGAGGTGGTAAAAGGATGGAAAATGTGTGCTATGCTGGGGACCAGCAGATGGCATAATGGTTATGTTGCTGGAGTCCCACATGGCTGACCATGGTTTGAGTCCCGGACTTGGAGGCTTGAAACTCATGCCAGATGCATGTGCATGTGTACCCAAGATCACAAGAGGAGAATGGAGAAGGGATTGCTTGCTTTCTGTCTCTCTGGTGAGTGCACACACCCTGTAGCAAAAATCTCTAAAAAAAAACATGCTGTGCAAGACTAATCCAAAGCAAGCTGGTGTGGCAATATTTATATAGGACAAATTGGATCTTTTTTTTTTTTTTTTTTGAAAGATTTCTGCTGCAGGGTGTATGCACTTGCTGGAGAGAAAGAAAGAATAAAAAAGAAAGAGAAATCACCCCCAGGGGTCATGGCCATACCATGATTCCTCCTCCATTCTCCTCTTGGGACTTTTTGCACATGCACCCAGCATGATTTTTTTTTTTAAGCATCATTTAATTTAATTTAATTTAATTTAATTTTAATTGACCAGAGTGGGGAGAAAGAGAGAGCTAGCTGCCAGGTCTGGAACTTGAACCATGGTCAGCCATGTGGGAGTTCAGCATCCTTAATCACGATGCCACCTGCTGGCCCCACGTGTGAGTTTTAAGCTGCCAGGCCTAGGACTTGAACTGTGGTTGACTGCATGGGAGTCCAGTGACATGATCATTATACCATCTGCTGGTCCTGACAAATTGGATCTTAAGGCAAGACTCATTCTTAGAGATCAAGAGAGACGTAATGATATAAAAGAAATAAATACTTGCTTTATCACTTTCTCTCTCTCTCGTTCTATCCCTCTCTGGTCAAGTTAAATAAATAAAGTTAAGTAAAATAATTATAAAATTAAATTAAGAAAGGGCCAGCAGGTGGCGTGGTGGCTAAGGGTGCTGGACTCCTACATGGCTGACCGTGGTTTGAGTCCCGGACCTGGTGGCTTGCTTTCTCACTTTCTCTCTCTCTCTCGCTCTATCCCTCTCTGATCAAGTTAAAGTAAATAAATAAAGTTAAATAAAATAATCATAAAAAAAGAAAGAACAGTTCCAAATTTGTATGCCCTACTAGCAGCCTGAAAATACATAAAGCAGACTTTGACAGATACCAAAGAAGAAACTGACAAATCCACAATCAGTGGAAGACTTAACGTCATCTTTTAATAACTGATAGAACAAGCAGAAGTTTAATAATCATGGTTAAGAGAATAGGCTTTGGGACCAGCAGTTGGTGTAATGGCTATGTTGCTGGACTCCCATGTAGTCGACTGCAGTTTGAGTCCTGAACCTGGTGGCTTAAACTCACGCTGAGTGTGCATGCGTGCCCAAGATCCTGACAGGAGAATGGAGGAGAAGAGATTGCGGTGTGGCCATCCCTCCTGGGGAGAGGTGATAATTCTTGCTTTCTGTCTCTCTGTCTTTCTGGCGAGCACTTGCGCCCTATAGCAAAAAACAAAAAACAAACAAACAAAAAAACCTCTCAAAAAAAAAAAAAAAAAAAAAAAAACCCCCCAAAAAAAAAAAAAAAAAAAAAAGAGAATAGGCTTTGGATTTCCACAGCACTGGGTAGAAATATTGGCTTTGTGCATGAATAGGTGGTAAACTATAGATCCAGTCACAATTTTAGCCGGAACGAAGATGGTTAAAACATAGGCCATGAGGATGAAATAATACAATGAAAGCTGACACCCAGGCAGATAACGGGTAGGTGTGGTTGTGGTGGGCTAGCTGTAAGTTCTTCCAACCCTAGAAATTTCATTACACGAGCTTCTGGCCACAAACATAGCTTAGAGGGAGGTGAAGTTGCACAGATGGCCTCTGGTAGGGAATCTTCTTCATGTGTCAAGATTCCAAAAGGAGGGTGAGAGGGTCCATGTTAGTCCAGCGACATCTTCCAAAAGAAGATAACTGAAAAGCTTCAGGACCAGCAGATGTCAGTTATGTTGCTGGACTCCCATGTGGCTGACTGCGAGTTGAGTCCCAGACCTGATGACTTGAAACTCACTGGGGCACATGTGCGTGCATGCCCAAAATCCTGGGAAGAGGAGGGATTGTGGCATAGCCATCCCCCTGAGGAGGGGGGATGATTTCTCGCTTTTTGTCTCTGTCTCTCCAGTGAGTGCACATGCCCTATAGCAAAAAGCTCTCTTAAAAAAGAAACTGGGGACCAGCAGATGGTGTAATGGTGATGTCACTGGACTCCCACATAGTTGACAGCAGTTCAAGTCCTAGACCTGGTGGCTTAAAAACTAATGCTGGGCATATGTGTGTGCATGCCCAAAATCCTGAGAGGAGATTGGAGGAGAAGGGATTGCAGTGTGGCCATCCCCTGGCGGGGGGAGGGGGTGATTTCTTGCTTTCTGCCTCTCTTGTCTCTGGTGAGTGCATGCGCCTTATAGCAAAAATCTCTCTCAAGAAAAAAAAAAAGCTGAAAAACTTGTCCCCTTTCCTCCACTTTTGAAGATTCATGGACACACACACACACACGCCTGGCATAGTTTTCAAGTAGCAGGGGCTGGAATTTGAACCATGACTGGTCACGCGGGATCTGCTTTCTATGTATGGCTGCACTACTGAGTTGGATGCCCCTCCCCATCTTAATACCATCACCTTCGGGGTTAGTATTTCAACATGAATTTTCAGGGGACACAAATAATCAGACCATCACAGGTATAACACAAAGAGCAGAGAGGGGCCAGAGGAGGAGTGGCTGTAACACAATTGGCCCCACATGGGAAGGTTTCGGGCTTGTGGCCTGGAGCCTCACTGTATACACGGGCATGTGTGTACCCGTAAGCCAGGCTGGCTAAGGCTAGGGGTGGATTGCACCTCTCTCATTCTGTTGGGAGTGCCTCTCTCTTTCTCAGGGAAGAATTAAACTTAAAAGTGGGGCAGTGGACTGAGAGGCCATTGTGGTTCACCATTATTCAGCTGGGTTCTGGTCACTTAGAGTGACCATATGTTGGTGTCTGCCAGAGAGCTTAAGAGTATCATCTCTCTGGGTGGTAATCTGTCAGCATTCACCCTGGGGCTTGGTCCTGTAAAAAAGAAAGTTAGAAAAAAGAGAGACGCAGAAGCAAGGATGAGGTGAACACAGATATGGCCGCACACCCTCACAACCGTATAATTCATTATGCAAACCCAGGCACTTGTGAGAGTGAAAAGAGTGACCTCATGCCAGAACAGCAGTCATAAAGCCAGACTGTGTGAGGCAAACCTGGGTGTTTGGTCTTCTGGGGAAATACCCCCAGAACTTCAGTGTCATGACCCGAAAATGAGGACATGAACAAGATGTCCTAAGAAAGAAGGAACTTTCTAAAATAACTCAGTTAGAAAAAGATATAAACACTTGAGCAAATTAGGTGAAATGGTAATTGGTTACATAAAGAAAAGGGAAATAAAGCAGCAGTTTTCAAACTGGGAATATAATTTGTGACCCTCACAGGAACCCTAATCCAAATCCCCCAGGCAAGGTGGAAAGGAACAGTTTGTGTTCAGGAGAAGGGGTGGTTTGTTTTTTATGAGCTTTGCCAGAAAACAAAGCTGAATGAGTTTAGTTATTTACGAGAGTAACAGTAACATGTACGCACACACAGGGATGTATCCTGGAACATTGCTATGGTCCACTCACATATAGAGATAATGAAGGGGGGCCTCCTTCTTGGCATCTAAGAAAGTTCTATAAGGGCCAGCAGGTGGCATGGTGGTTAAGGCAATGGATTTCCCCATGGCTGACTCTATCATTTGAATCCTGGACCTGGCGTCTTGAAATCACGTCAGGTGCATGTGCATGCATGCCTAAAATCCCAAGAGAAGAGAGGAGGTGAAGGGATTGCTGTGTGGCCATATCCCTAGAGGGTGCTTTCACACTTTCCCCCTCTCTCTGTCTCTCTTCAGTGAGAGCATGCACCCTATGATAATCTAAAAAAAAAAAAAGTTCTGTAACTTATGTACCCATAAATTGCTGAAGATACAGCTTATATGGTGCCCACTAAGATGAGGCAGACCTGGGGACATCAAACATTTCAAGAAAAAATGGAATTAAAGTATGAGTTTACTTTGGTACAAAAATTTTTCAAAATCCATGCATAGTGTATATTATAATACACATTATCCACCAACTTTGTGAAGACCCTGCATATATGTGCCCAGGTAGGGACTGGAGCAGATGTTAATATGAAAGACGAACACTGTCAGGTGAAAGAGGGACCCAGAGCCGGAGACAGACCAAATTCAGGAAGGCGTTGTGCCAAAATGCTCCGTGGCCTCACTTCACCCT
Organism: Tupaia belangeri chinensis; assembly: GCF_000334495.1. NCBI lineage: Eukaryota > Metazoa > Chordata > Mammalia > Scandentia > Tupaiidae > Tupaia > Tupaia belangeri. The sequence continues at coordinate 315,933 of NW_006159987.1, read as the reverse complement.
TGAGTCCCAACTGGAAACCAGTGAGTCTGCCAAGCCAGGCTAGAACGCCAGGTCTCTCCCTTAATAAGAACTAAAATAAACTCCAGGGCCCTGCCTGGTACCGATGGGAAAACACACAGCTCAACATGCCCTAATGAAAAACTCCCTTGCAGAAAGCTTCTGTGTCTCCCATTTCTTTCTTGAATTTGATCCAAACTATGACTAAAGCCTTCAATAGATGGCAACCAGGGTTGTCTGGGAAAAAATGATAGAGGGATTTCCTGCCTTTTCCAGTAAGTTCTGCACCTTCTGTGCAGACTATGGTTGCCAAACCCAAAGAAACAAGAGTGGCCCTTAGTTAACTGGCCTGGGGGTTGTGTTCAGAGCAGCAGAATCTCTCAGAGCGACAGGCTTCTCTCTCTTTTCCTGAGCCTTTTCTCAAACTCCCTGCAGAAGTAACCTGCAGCTGAGGCCTTTTGTAAATGTCCTTGTTCCTCATCTTAAAACACAACCTCTGGAGCCGGCAGATGGCATGGTGGTTAAGCTGCTGGGCTCTCAGATGGACCTGGCAGCTTGCTCACTCCCTCTTTCTTTCTCTATGTCTCTCTCTGGTCAAACTGAATAATAATAATAATAAATACATAAAATTAAATAAATCTAAAAAAAAAAAAGAACCACAACCTTGGGGCCATCAGGTGGCATGGTGGTTAAGGTACTGTACTCTCACACAACAAACTGCAATTTGAGTCCTGGACCTGGCAACTGGCTTTCTCACTTTCCCTTTCCCATTCTCTGTCTCTCTGATCAAATTAAAAACTGATGGGACCAGCAGTTGGCGTAATGGCTATGTCGCTGGACTCCCACATAGTCGACCGCAGTTTGAGTCCCGGACCCGGTGGCTTAAACTCACGCCGGGCGCGTGTGCGTGCGTGCCCAAAATCCCAAGAGGAGAATGGAGGAGAAGGGATTGCGGCGTGGCCATCCCCCCTGGGGGGTGATTTCCTGCTTTCTGTCTCTCTGTCTCTCTCTGTCTGGCGAGCGCACGTGCCCTATAGCAAAAACCTCTCCAAAAACAAACAAACAAACAAACTAATAATAACATGGGGCACGCAGGTGGCATGGTGGTTAAGGTGCTGGTCTTCCATATGGTCAACCATAGTTCAAATCCTGGACCTAGCAGCTTGCTATCTTGCCTTCCATTTCTCTGTCTCTCTCTGGTCAAATTAAAAAGTAATAATAACTAATAATATTAAATAAATAATTATTTAAAAATAATAACATATAAAAATAAACAAATTATTCAAAAGACAAACAAACAAAAACAACCTCAAAGCCAAGTGTTTTGGGTGGGCATTGAAAAGATGTTGGTCAAAGGATACAAAATTTTAGTTAGAAGGAAATGTAAGTTTAGAGATGATGGTGACAATGAAGAATGCTACATTGTATTCTTGCTAAGAGAGTAGATTTTTGTGTTTTCAGCACAAAAAATTGATCAGTATGTGAAGTAGTGTATATGATTGAGCTCGGTTTAGCAATTTCACAATATACACATATTTCAAAACATTTTGTATGTAATAAATAATATGCAAAAAAACTTTGCAGGGCCAGGAGAGGGTGCCATAGTTAGGTTGCTGGACTCCCAGATAGTCAACTCTGGTTGGAGTCCAGGACCCCAGTGGCTTAAACTCATGCTGGCTGCATGGGTACGTGTGCTCAAATTCCCAAAGAAGAATGGAGGAGAAGGGGTGGTGTGGTCATCCCTTCTGGGGGGTGATTTCTTGCTTTCTCTCTCTCTGTTTTTCTGGGTGAATGAATGTGTCTTATAGCAAAAAAATCTCTCTTAAAAAACAAACAAACAAACTCCAGAGGGCATGTGAACTTGCTGAAGAGAGACAGAGATAAAGTGAAAGTGAAAAAGCACCCTTATGGGGCATGGGCATACTGCAATTCCTTCTCTTCCATTTCTCCCTTCTTTCAGGATTTTGGGCATGCATGCTTATGTATCCGGCAAGTTTTTTTTTTTTTTAATTATTATTACATTTAATCACATATACCTTTACAGTGTATTACATTTCTTTTTCCAACACAATTACCATGCATATCAGTTAAGACAAAGAATTACTATCCACATCATCATCAAATAGCTTTTCATCTTTTTCAAAAAAATTTTTTGAGAGGTTTTTGCTATAGGGCGTGTGCACTCGCCAGCCAGACAGAGAGAGATAGAGAGACAGAAAGCGAGAAATCACCACCCAGGGGGGATGGCCACGCCACAATCCCTCCTCCTCCGTTCTCCTCTTGGGATCTTGGGACACGAACCACAGTTGACTACATGGGAGTCCAGCGACATAGCCATTACGCTAACTGCTGGTCCCTTCATCTTTTTTCTTGGATTATTATTATTTACTCTCATTATTTTTTTTAACATTCAATCACTATATATCGTTTGACTTGTAAAGAGTATTTACCCAACTTGAAATACTTCTCAGGCAAGTCCAGCTGAGAATACTATACATGTTATCATCAACAGGTGATAAACCATTTTTGGGTCCAACTAATGTCATGCCTCTCTATTTGTTCTCTTGCTATCTGTCTCTATACTCTTCCCTTCTCCCCTACTCATGTTCCACACTGTCTTCAGTATCCATAACTATTTACACTGCTTTTATGCCCCTATAATATTTTAATCTCTACAATAAAGTGTGGATAGTTGGTATATATTAAGTGGATACATATAATAGCTTTCTTTCATATCCTGACATGCTTCACTCAGCAATAGATCTTCTGTATTTGACCACTTTCTATCAAATGCCAGGTCTTGTTATTTTTTATGGTTGAATAGTATTCCATAGAGTATATGTGCCACACTTTTTCCATCCATTCATCTGTTCATGGACATTTGGGTTGGTTCCATGTCTTAGCAATTGTGAATGCCACAATAAACATTGGTTTGCAAATGCTTTTTTGACTGAATATTCTCCTGCCCTTTGGGTAGATACTGAGAAGGGGATTACTGGATCCAATGGTAGTTCTATTTGTAGATCTTTGAGGAGCCTCTATATTGTTTCCCACAGTGGCTGAACCAGTTTACATTCCCACCAACAGTGTAGGAGTGTTCCCTTTTTACCACAATCACACCAATACATCACTTTTTGTATTTTTAATCTTCACCATTCTGACAGGGGTTAGGTGGTATCTCATTGTGGTTTTAATCTGCATCTCCCTGCTGATAATGGATGTTGAGTATTTCTTCATATACTTTTTGGCTGTTTGTATGTCTTCCTTCTGGCAAGGTTTTTCAAGCCACTTGGTCTGTAACTCAGACTGCACAGTCGACCAAGTGGGATTCAGCTGCCTTAACCACCACACCACTGGCTGGCCCTATGTGTATTTTTTTTTTTTTTTTAGTCGTTTTTTTTTTTTTTTTTAAGTCATTGCTATAGGGCACAAGTGCTTGCTAGAGAGAAACAGAGAGAGAGAGAGGGAAAGCGAGAAACACTCCCAGGGAGGATGGCCACACTGCAATTCCTTCTGCTTCATTCTCTTACTGGGAATTTGAGCACACATATACTCGTACTTCATGAATTTTCAAGTCACCGGGTCCAGTACTCGACTGCACAGTTGCCTATGTGTGATCCAGGTTCCTTAATCTCCATGCCACCTGTTGGCCCCCTATATGCAATTTTTAAAGCTTTTCTTTCAATGATTTTTTTGTTATAGGATACATGCGCTTGCTGTGGAGACAGAGACAGACAGACAGAAAGCAAGAAATCCACCTGGAGGATGACCATGCTGCAATCCCTTCTCCTCTATTCTCCTCTTGGGATTTAGGGCACTCACACACACGTGCTTGATGTGAGTTTCAAGCCTCATGGTCCAGAACTTGAACCATGGTCGACCATGTGGGAGTACAGCATCCCCACCACTGTGCCACCTGCTGGCCCCTAAACTTTCCTTTGTAATTGCCAGAGGCTGCATGTCCTGGCCAGAGAGAGACAGAGAAACAGAGAAAGTGAGAGAGAAAACACCCCCTCAGGGGATGTGGTCATGCTACAGTCCTTTCTTCTTCATTTTTCCATCCCGTTAGGGTTTAAGGCAGCATATACGCATATTGGTGTGTTTTTCAAGCGTTCAGGGCTAGTATTTGGAACACAGTTGGCCATGTGGGATCTGTTTCCTTTAACCACTAGGCTATGGGTCAGCCCTTCGCAATTTTTATTTGTCAATTAAAATAAATAAATTCAGGTTCCGGTAAGTGGCATAGTGGTTAAAGGCGCTGGATCACCACAGGGCTGACCGCAGTTTCAGTCCCAGACCCAGTGGCTTGCTTTCTCACCTTTCCTTTCTCTCTCTCTCTGGTCAAATTTAATAATAATAATAATAACAAATGGTATTAAATAATAAATCATTATTCTAAAAAATTAATCAATTCTTCCCCACAAAACCCAAGCATTTCAGAAAGAAGAGAGGAATCATTTTCTTTTGTAAATATGAAAGTCCCTCTTCCTTTCATATCACCTAATTTATGTTTTTATTGTTGTTAACTTGTGCACGTAATCAACAGTCAGAGCCAGCTCCACAGCACGGTGGTCAGGTGCTATGTAAAGGAAAATGGATCCCATATGGTCAATTAGCATTGGAGTCCTGGAGGCCGGCAGGTGGCATGGCAATTAAGGCATTGAACTCCCCATGGCCGACCAGGGTTTGAGTCCCAGACCGCGCAGCTTGCGTTTTCACTTTCCCTCTTTCTCTGATCAAATTGAAAAAAAAAATTAAATTAAATAAGTAATTCTTTAAAAAAAAAAAGATGAACTGGAATCTTGGCCTTACTGGCATAAATAAACAAACAAACAAATGTCCAGTGTGTATACCCAGGATCCTGGTGGGATGGAAAATCAAAGGAAACTGTGGGTCCCACAAGGGGGGTGCTTTCTCTCTCTCTCTTCCTTTCTCATGTACGCACATGTGCATGTCCCTTCTGGCAAAAATAAAAATAAAGTAAAATCACAGAATTAATTTGTTTACTTATTCAACAGGTATTTGCTGAGACAGCCGTGTATTCCAGGGTCTGTTCAAGCACTGGGGCCACACTGGTAATGAATACAACCATGATCTCTGTTCATCTTTCTTCTTCTTTTTTTTTTTTTTTTTGAGAGGTTTTCGCTATAGGGCGTGTGTGCTCGCCAGACAGACAGAGAGAGACATAGAGACAGAAAGCAAGAAATCACCCCCCAGGGGGGATGGTCACGCCGCAATCCCTTCTCCTCCATCCTCCTCTCGGGATCTTGGGAACGCACGCACACGCGCCCGGCGTGAGTTTTCTAAGCCACCGGGTCCGGGATGTGAACCACGGTTGACTACGTGGAAATCCAGCGACATAGCCATTACGCTAACTGCTGATTCCCTCTGTTCATCTTTCTTCTCTCTTTTTAAAAAATATTATTAATTTAATTTGTTATTGTTATTTATTTTTCAATTTTACCAGAGACAAAGAAAGGGGAAGTAAGAAAGTAGGCTGCCAAGTCTGGGACTTGAACCACAGTTGGCCATGTGGGAGTCCAGTGCCTTAACCACCTTGCCACCTACTGGCCCCTTTAATTCTATTGATTTATTATTATTTTTAAAGAATTATTTATTATTTAATTTTATTTATTAATTCATTTATTTTAATTTGATCAGAGAGAGACACAGAGAGAGAGAGAGACAGAAAGTGAGAAAGCAAGCCACCAGGTCCGGGACTCGAACTATGGTTGGCCATGTGGGAGAGCACCTTAATCACCACACCACTTGCTGATGCCCTTTTTATTATTTTTTAATTTAGCCAGAGAGACATGAGAGAGAGAGAGAGAGAGAGAGAGAGAGAGAGAGGGAAAGTGAGAAAGCAAGCCACCAAGCCACATCAAGCAAGGTCTGGACTCGAACTGTGGTCCGCCTGTGGGAGCCCAGCACCTTAACCACCCTGTCACCTGCTGGTCCCCTGGTCCCTGTTCTTATGGCATTTACAGATGTAGAGAAGAAAGACAAGAAAGAAACAAGCAAATAAGTGTTAAATGATAAATTCTATTGAGTCAAAAAGGAGGTGAACAGGATGAACTAACAGAGAATGATGGAGGAGGAGAGCAGGGAAGAGTGTGGCAGTGTCAAGGCAAGCTTTGGGGGCCAGTCCATGGCCTATTAGGGAGCTGGATCCCACACTGCTGACTGTGGTTTGAGTCTTGGCCCTACAAACTTGACAAGCACACTGAGAATGTGTGTGTGTGTGTGTGTGTGTGTGTGTGTGTGTGCGTGTGACCAAATTTGACAGGATGGAAAAATGGAGAGGAGATTATGGTGTGGCTGCACCCTATTGGGGGTACTTTCTCTTTTGACTTCTCTGTCTGTCTGTCTATGATAAATGCATGTACCTTCTGGCAATGAAAAATAAATAAATAAACAAACAAACAAATAAGCTTTGGAAGAATTTACCTCCCTCACAATCTCTAGCATCCAGGCCATCTCAAATGAAGCCATGTGCTTAATATACAAACAGAATTTAAAATATTTTTAATTTATTATCCGCACCCACACCTTCTGGCATGTGAGGATTGTGGGCATGGTTTAGATTGACCCAGGATCCAAACCATGGTCTTCCATGAGGCTCTAGCATTGTTGACTCTACCCTACCACCTGTGCCACATGGCTGCACCTGCAGTTTGCTTTAAGGTAAGTCTGCTAGTTTCTCTCCCAACCAGATGATCATTCTCTAAACCCCCTCTTTAAAATAAAAAAAAAAAAAAAGAATTATTTTATTTAACTTTATTTATTTATTTATTTAAATTTGACCAGAGAGAGAGAGAAAGTGAGAAAGCAAGCCACCCAGTCCAGGACGCAAACTGCAGTTGACCATGTGGGAGTCCAGCACCCTTAACCACCACACTACCTGCTGGCCCAAGCCTCCTCTTTTTAGGAATTCTGGAGCTGTGAATTGTCACCAGCCCCAGGTAGAGACCAGGGTCTTGAATAGGTTGCTGGATTCATCAGCGAATGATACCTGTAGTGGACACCTTTTATGTGGCAGGTGCAAGGAGGCAAAGAGGGCCCGATGTGGAGCTTGTTTACTGTGCTGCTGTTTTTCCACATAAGCCTCTTCTACCCTGCTAGGTCATTGCTTCTGACCCCATGAGGATGGCCTCCCTGTCAGCAGATGATAAAACCTGTATTACAACCTCAGCAGAAAGAGAGTAACAAAGACGAAACAGTCTAAAAGAGAACTCGTGAACACCTGCAGAAAGGTATCATTAATAAAAATCCTCTGTTGGGCCAGCCTTGTGGCCTAGTGGCTGAGCTGGATTCCATACGGCCAACTATGGTTTGAATCCCAGCCCCATGCTTGAGAAGTACACTGGGAGCATGTATGTGCATGCCCCAAATCCCAACAGGATGGAGACATGGAGAAGGAGGAATTGAGACATGGCCATAACCCACAGGGGGCGCTTTCTTCCTGGCAGAGGCCTTTCTGCTCTCCTCTGTCTCTCTCACTCATGGAATAAATAAACTTTTAAAAATAGTAAAAAGCAGACATCAGAATCTGTGCCATTTTTATTTTACAATATTTACTGTAGTATTGTTTGACTATTGGTAGTGCTAAGCCAATGCTTACACAGGTCTCCCAGACATTGCTCCAGGCAGTTTGTAAAAATGACCTGAATTAATCCTCATGACAACCCCACGAGACAGGTCCTTTTGTATCCCCATTTTACAGATGAGGATACTGAGACACACAGAGAAAAGGAGTTCCCCTGAGGTCACTTAACTCGTACATGGTGGGGCACATCTTTGAATCAGCAGCCTGGCTCCAAAGTCATCCACTAAACCACTGTGCTGCGGTGGCTTCTGGGTAGCAAGTCTGCTAATGTGCTCAAAAAACAGTGCCTGCGGGAACCAGCAGTTAGCGTAATGGCTATGTTGCTGGACTCCCACGTAGTTGACCATGGTTTGCGTCCCGGACCCGGTGGCTTAAAACTCACGCCGGGCGCGTGTGCGTGCATGCCCAAGATCCCAAGAGGAGAATGGAGGAGAAGGGATTGAGGCATGACCATCCCCCCTGGGGAGTGATTTCTCGCTTTCTGTCTCTCTGTCTCTCTCTGTCTGTTTGGCGAGCGCACGCGCCCTATAGTGAAAAATCTCTCAAAAAAAAAAAAAAAAAAAAAAAAACCTAAAAAAACAGTGCCTGCGTCCAGCCTCCGTGGTGCAGTCCACAGTGTTTCAAACTGTGGAACTGGAAGCCACATTCTGATCATGGTTCGAGTCGTCAGCCTGGCCAGCTTGAAAGCAGGCAGGCCTGTGGGCTGGAGGACTGAAAAAAGGGCATTGCAGCATGGCTCAGCACTGTGGAGGGTGCCTTTCCCGGTTTCTCTCTTTTTCTCTTATGCATATGCACGTGCGCTATAAAAATAATAATGATAATAATCTTTTCTATTTTGTAAACTGGCATCTCCCTCTCTCAGGTTTATAAGTGATTTTTAGGACCTGAGCCATTTAAGAATCTTGAAGCTGTCTGGATCTCTTGGCAGGAAACAATATCCAAACAAGCAAGTTATAATTAGAAGTGAAAACCTTCCCTTGTAACTTCACCATGGAGCCTCTAATTTTACCTCTGTTAGGGCAGGTACACATATAATAATGCTGGAACTGAAAAGCTAGGGCCTTATTCTTCATGGGAGCAGAGAGATAACCCCCTGATTCCCGACATTTCATTCTAAATCTGCTTGTTTCCCTTTTTCTGTTACTTTATGGCAGATCTCTATGGAGACAGTATTACATGAATGCCACGAATGGTCCTAGAAAAAAGTTTATTTTTCCTGTTTTTGGAATCTGGGTGTGGGTGAACAGGAGATTTCCACTCGGCCTGGAAAAGGCTTAAAAACTGCCTTAGTGAAAAAGTTGACCATTCCAGTTTTTCTTTGCTTTCTTATTGCTGCGTGTTACCAGCAAGATGAACTCATCCTCAAGTTTTATATGAAAATAATTTAGGATTTCTTCTATTCTTGTCATTTGCTTCTTTCCCAGACCAGAATCCTTTAATAGCTTCAGTTCCTGGCACCGTCCCTTGCGATTTAACAGCAGAGGGTGCTCTGAGCCTGTGCTGCCAAGGCCTCTGTCAGGGAGCGGATGAGAAGGCCCCTGCTAGTTCAGCCAGCCTGAAAGGAGGCTTCGAATTGTCCCAAAGCCAACGTCCTTGTGGCTTCTGAAGACCTTGTCTGTGGCATGTGGAGTATGCAGGCATTTTCCTAAATGCTAGCAGCAAATCGAGGGACAAGCTCTGTCCTGGAAATCATTTATCATACCTGTTTTTGAGGCGTTTCAATCCTTTTCCAGTGAAACCGATGCTTGTTATTTTATTCAACTCCACCATCCTAACAAAACCGGAGATTCAAATCGTGCTGGGTCCTAACTTAATTCAGAAAACAGCTCTCATTATTCCTGTTTCCAAGGCTCCCTCTGAACTCCTTTGTACTGATTGTATCGAGAGGTACAAGATAACACTTTTTTTCCCCGTTTTCTCTTTTAAGCTAAGGTTTGAAGGAGAATGTTGCCTTCAGGTTCTCAACTTTTTTTCATCTTCCTGAAATTTTGGATCTTAAACTCATTTTTTCCCCGGCTTATCTTTTTACAGTCCTTTTCACCTTTTGGTTGTTGACAGAAAGTAATAACAAAGTTCTATATTTTGGGCTAGTTCAGTTATCTTTTTCTCTAAGCAAATTTGCTTTATAACAATCTAGATGTTCTCCAGTGATAAATCAAAGAGTAATTTATTGTTATAAAACCCTTTACAGGAGGCTTTCATAGTATGACACACCAAGTTCATAATATAATGTGATGGACCTTACATTTAATTTGTTCACTATTTCTTGCAAGCATAGAGTGTATCTATTTAAGAGTTGGCAGGTGCCATGGTGGTTAGGAACACGGGACTCCCATGTGGCTAACTGTGGTTTAAGTTCCAGACCTGGAGGCTTGCTTTCTCACTTTCTCTCTCTCTCTCTCTCTCTCGCTCTGTCCCTCTCTGGTCCAATTAATAAATAAATAAAGTTAAATAAAATAAAATAATTATTTAAAAAAAGAGAGAGAGTTGGCTTCAACTTTTTCTATGTGGTTTTCTAGCCACTGTGGAAGAACACGGGGATGTGGGTATGGAGAGGATACTTGAACAATATCTGAGGGAAATTGTGTCTGTAAAGACTGGCCTCTGATGGTGTCGGCAGGCACCTGGGCTCCACATATTGATAAGATTCAAAACATGAGCAAAATAAAGATACCTGGTATGGGCTGGACCTGTAGCCTAGTGATTAAGGGAGCTGACACCCATATGGGTGACAGGTTCGAATCCCAACTCTGATGGCTTAAAAAACATGCCAGGCACATATGTATATGTGCATGTGTGTTTGTATATGTGTGCCCCAAATCCCAATAGGATGGAAAAATGGAGAGAAGGGGTTGTGGCTTGACCAGGCTCTAATGGGGGGGTGTTTTTTCCCTCTCTCTATTACAAGCGCATGTGCCCTCTGGTACAAAGATACTGGTAGACAAACAACAAACTATATTTGATTTGATTTTTTTAAGAATTATTTTTAAAAGTTTTTTTCATTGTAGTTTTTTTTAAGAATTATTTTATTTAACTTTATTTATATGTTTATATTAAATTTTGACCAGAGAAGGACAGAGTGAGAGGGAGAGAGAAAGAGGAAAAGAGGGAAAGTGAGAAAGCAAGCCCCCGGGTCTGGGACTCAACCCATGGTTGGCCATATGGGAGTCCAAAGCCTTTAACACCACACTAACTGCTGACTCCCATTGTTGTTATTTTATTTTATTTTATTTTTGTTGACATTGACCAGAGAGAGACAGAGAGAAAGAAGGAAAGTGAGAGAGCAAGCTGCCAGGTCGGGGACTTGAACCACGGTCAGCCATGTGGGAGTCCAGCCACCTTAACCACCACTCCACTTGCCAGGCCCTATATTTGATTTGATTTAATTCATTAAATAGTCACATAAGACCCATTCGAAAAAGAAGAAAGTGTAGGGTTTAAGAAACAGTGAAACTGACCAGGGACTGTGGGTAAAGGAAATTGTGAAATAACCCCTGTTACAGTGAGCATTGGAGTCCTTGGTGAGCTGAAGGCATGTGTCGTATTAGAAGCTTCTGCAAAAGCAAAAAGAAGACGCATTGCTCAAGAGCACTGTGCATTAGTTAAAGGTAAAGCATAGGCCATGGGGTGCCCCTGGGAGATATTGGAGCTGTATGGGGGTGCCTGCGATGCAGCCTGACTGGAAGGCTTAGGGAAGGAGGACTCTGGTATTCTCACCTTGTTGAGGATACCTCTCTCAAGAGAAAGAAAGAAAAAAAGAAGCTTTTTGTTTTAAAGAATTATTTCAGTCAGGGAACCAGCAGTTAGCGTAATGGCTATGTTGCTGGACTTCCACGTAGTCGACCGCGGTTCGCGTCCCGGACCCAGTGGCTTAAAACTCACGCCGGGTGCGTGTGCGTGCGTGCCCAAGATCCCGAGAGGAGAATGGAGGAGAAGGGATTGCGGCGTGACCATCCCCCTTGGGGGGTGATTTCTCGCTTTCTGTCTCTATGTCTCTCTCTGTCTGGTGAGCGCACGCGCCCTATAGCGAAAACCTCTCCAAAAAAAAAAAGAATTATTTCATTTAACTTTATTTATTTGACCAGAGAGAGGTACAGAGAAAGAGATAAAGGGAGAAAGGAAGCCACCAGGTCCAGGACTCAAACCACAGTTTGAGTTCAGCCATGTGGGAGCCCAGTGGCCCTAACCACCATACCACCTGTTGGCCCCAAACGCAATAAACTTTTAAAAAAATGCTATAAAACAAAAACAAATACAAAATAAAGCAAAGCGTCGATATAAGAAACTAGATTTCCAAGATGAAGAATTACCTAATGCCCTAACAAAGCCTCTAAACCTCACTGTTAATCATGAGATATAATAATTTTTAATAATTTTTACAGACCTGATCAATACTCCATGTCATAGTGATAAGACTTTGGAACTTGACCAAGCAAGACTTACAGAATGTCCTGTTTGGGTGAGAGACACCAGGTTCCAGAGATGAATTCTATTTTTTTTTTTGCCAGCGGGTACATATGTAAGACAGAAAGAGAAAGAAAGAGGAAGCACCGCCTCACCCCCCGCCCCCATGGGACCTGATCGCACTACAATCCTTTCTCCATTTCGCCATCATCTTGGGACTTTGGGCATGAGTGCACATGTGCTTGGCATGTTTTTCAAGCTACTGGGGCCAGGACTCAAACTGCAGTAGGTTATGTGGGACCTGGCTCCCTTGACCATGAGGTCATTGGACTGGCTCCCAAGGGATAGGTTTTAAAAATCTTCTTGGGGCCAGCAGATGGCATAATGGTTAAATGGGCTGACTTTCATGACTCTCATGTAGTTGACTGCAGTTCGAGTGCCAGACCTGGCAACTTAAAATCTCACGCTGAGTGCATGTGCATGTGTACCCAAAATCCCTAGAGAAGATTGGAGAAGAAGGGATTGTGGCATGACCACCCTCTCTGAGCGGGTCAATTTCTCACTTTCTGTCTCTCTGGTGAGTGCACATGCCCTATGGTACAAATCTTTCTCTAAAAAAAAAAGTGATGTAGTAAGTTTAGCTCCAGTAGAAAATGGGAGCTCAGGTTGTAAAGTGTATGTAAGTCCATCTCCTAATCCAGATCCAGGCGGCTGATGATGCAGAACTAAACCCTGGCAGCTCAGAGATGTTCTCTCTCTTTTCAGGTCTGAACATGACTGTAACTCTACAAAGGTGTAGGAATACAATCATTGTAAACCTAGGAGAATGTCAAATAACCCTAGAAAATGAGCCCAAGAAAGTAAAAAAAAAAAAAAAAAAAAAAAAAAAGAAAGAAAGAAAGAAAGGAAGGAAGAAAGAAAAAGCAATGATAAAGATGAGTCTTGAGGGCCAGCAGGTGGTGTAGTGGTTAAGGCGCTGGATCCCACATGGCGAACTCTGGGTTTGGGCCTGAAAATCAGACCAGACGCTTGTGTATGCACACCCAGAATCCCAAAAGAAGACTGGAGGAGAGACTGCACCGTTCTCATTCAAAATTTGTGTTGGCCCCTTCTATGACAACCATCCACCCCCATCTAATGCATGAATCCCCAGTCTCCAGGGCCAGCAGGTGGCATGGAGGTTAAGGCACTGGATCCCACATGGTTGACTCTATCATGGTGTATTAGATAGAACTTGTTGGAGGTAGATGGCCTGGGTTTGAACCTGGTTCAGGCAGACTCTGTGATGTTCAGTAAGTGGCCTAGCTTTCCGATCCTTAGTTTTCTCCTCTGTAACATGAGGGATGACATGATTCTATATGGAAAACTCTGAGAAAAGTGACAGGCACATATTAAATACCTGGTGCCTGTTGATAATCATCGTCATTTGCTTGATGCCCAATTTCCTTCTGGAGGAATCAGATGCTAAGTTTAAAAAAAGAAAGGCCTTGGTTTGAAACAGGAGACCAAGGCCTGCAAGCATCCATAATTCTCAGAAGTCACCTACTGATGACTCCTACTGATAATCTGAGTCTCAGTGGCTAGAAGCAGTTACTCTGTGCTGATGACATCATCCCGGAGGCAACAATGACAGGAGAGCACATCCTTTCTTAACATTGTCCACCTCCTCCCTCCCCCTGCATAAGGAGCCTTCCAGATCTCTTGTCACCTGCAGGCTTAGTTCTCCATTAAACTTGTTTCAGCCTCAGATCTCATTGGCTGACATTACAATTGAGTTAGCCTAAAAGATCTTATCTCTGGCTGCAGAAAGAGTGCTTTCTGTATTTTTATTTCATTTCAAAAGTTTGAAATCTCCTCCCCTACTGAAGATTATGGAAGAAGAAAAAAGGATGGAAGTTGGGGCCAGCTGATGGCATGGTAGTCAAGGAGGCTGGATCTCATATGGCTGAAAGCATGGTTCAAGTTCTGGATCTGGTGGCTTCAAAAACTCACCGAGAATGTGTGTGCATGAGTGTTTAAAATCCTGAAGGTGGGGTTGAGGCCCACAGGTGGCATGGTGGTTAACGCACTGGACTCTCATATGGCCAACCATGGTTTGAGTCCCAGACCTGGTGGCTTAAAAATCATGCTGAGTACATGTGTGTGTGTGTGCCCAAAATTCCAGGAAGAAAGTGGAGGAGAAGGGATTGTGGCATGGTCATCCCCACTGGGAGTGATTTCTCACTTTCCAAAGTGAGGAATCAAGCATATACACCCTATGACAAAAACCCTAAAAAAAAAAAATCCCAAAGGAGGGAAAAATGGAAGAGAAGGGATCCCTCATGGCAGGCACTTTCTTAATCCCTTCCCACCCCCATCTCTCTTGGGCAAGTGCATGTACCCTTGCCCAAGGTGAAGGCTAATATAGAATCTGAGTCTCAGTGGCTAGAAGCAGTTACTCTGTGCTGATGACATCATCCCGGAGGCAACAATGACAGGAGAGCACATCCTTTCTTAACATTGTCCACCTCCTCCCTCCCCCTGCATAAGGAGCCTTCCAGATCTCTTGTCACCTGCAGGCTTAGTTCTCCATTAAACTTGTTTCAGCCTCAGATCTCATTGGCTGACATTACAATTGAGTTAGCCTAAAAGATCTTATCTCTGGCTGCAGAAAGAGTGCTTTCTGTATTTTTATTTCATTTCAAAAGTTTGAAATCTCCTCCCCTACTGAAGATTATGGAAGAAGAAAAAAGGATGGAAGTTGGGGCCAGCTGATGGCATGGTAGTCAAGGAGGCTGGATCTCATATGGCTGAAAGCATGGTTCAAGTTCTGGATCTGGTGGCTTCAAAAACTCACCGAGAATGTGTGTGCATGAGTGTTTAAAATCCTGAAGGTGGGGTTGAGGCCCACAGGTGGCATGGTGGTTAACGCACTGGACTCTCATATGGCCAACCATGGTTTGAGTCCCAGACCTGGTGGCTTAAAAATCATGCTGAGTACATGTGTGTGTGTGTGCCCAAAATTCCAGGAAGAAAGTGGAGGAGAAGGGATTGTGGCATGGTCATCCCCACTGGGAGTGATTTCTCACTTTCCAAAGTGAGGAATCAAGCATATACACCCTATGACAAAAACCCTAAAAAAAAAAAATCCCAAAGGAGGGAAAAATGGAAGAGAAGGGATCCCTCATGGCAGGCACTTTCTTAATCCCTTCCCACCCCCATCTCTCTTGGGCAAGTGCATGTACCCTTGCCCAAGGTGAAGGCTAATATTTTAATATGGGAAACCTGGTCAAACATTTGAAATGTTCAAATATACCACATTCTAGAAAACAGCTTTGGCAGTGGGTAACAAGAACTATGAAACTTTTCAAACCTTTGACTTAGTAATACCAGTTTTGGGAATATACCCCAAGGAAATAACCCAAAAGGGAAAAAATGTAACTTGTACAAAGATACCCATGTGCTACTATTTATGAAAGTGAAGAACTGGAAAGAACCCAAATGCCAAATAAGGGAATGCTCGGCAAGTTATGGTATAGTGCCGTAAGGGAACACTAGGACATGGTTATCAGTGACAAGAATGTAGCCTCTGCTGGCTGACTCTAGGGAATGTGTGGGTTAGACCATTTTAACTGGGGGAAAAAACACCAAAACATGCCAAATGGGAAAGTTGCGACTAAGTAAAATCTTTGTTGTGCAAAAAGTTTGGAAGTGAATCCTTATTTATTTATTTATTTATTTATTTAAATATTTACCAGAGGGCATGTGCACTTGTTAGAAAGAGACAGGGACAAGGAAAGGGAAAAAGAACCGCCCAACAGGGCATGGTTGCTCTGCCACCCAATCTCCTCCATTTCTGCATCTTGTTGGGATTTTTGGTCACGCACATACACTTACCTGGTATGTTTGCCAAGCCACTCGGGCTGGGATTTGAACCATGTGATTGACCATCTGGGACTCAGCTCTCTTAACTACCAGGCTGTGGGTTGGTTCTGGAAGTGAATCTTGAAGAAAGAAAAATGTAGTTTGGAATTGGGTTTCTATAGCTCTTCTGTAAAGTTGCTTATGAATAGTAGTACCTCCGAAGTCTGACCATTTCAAGCCTAAAACAGTCACTGGAGGGGCCAGGCAGTGGAACAGTGGTAAAACACGATGTTCTGTGAGGCAGACACACATGGGAAGTTACCAGTTCTCGTCCAGAGACCTCCTTGAGTACACTGGGCACACACATGTCCACGATCCAGGCTTACTGAGGCTGGAGGTGGATTATGGCATAGGGACCTTGACAAGGAGGCTATATCACTCTCTCTTTATCATAGAAGGAATTAAAAAAAACCACTTGGGTATATAATGGAGACATCAATTATTATTTTATTTAAAAATTTTTAAAATTTATTATTATTTTTTCAATTGGACCAGAGAAAGACAAGAGAGAGAGACTGAGAAAGAGAGAGAGAGAAACTACGAAAGCAAGTCACCAGGTCTGGGACTCAAACTGTGATGGGCCATGTGGGAGTCCAGCATCTTAACCACTACGCCACCTGCTGTGCCTGGAGACAACAATTATAACATGAGCTAACAAAGGGTTTTTGTTTTGCAGCAAAAGTCTTCCTAATTATGGTACAGGGCACGGAAAATGGGACCTCTACCACCAGAACTGTCTGCTCTAGAATCTAGAGACACCAAGGAAAAACCAGAGAGCTGCAGAAAAGACAGGCTAGGTATAAAAACCTGCTTTAATCCACCCACTGTCTCCTGGCAGAGCAATCTGACCAACAACCAGCTGAGTGGCAAGGAAAAGAGGAGGAAATTAGATTTCAGAAGCCCAACTAAATCAGAGTTGCCAAAGAAATATTTACAAAAATGTAACACCAACTCTTTAATTACTGTAACAGTCAAGCCCATAGCAGCTTCACAATTCTTTTTCTTTTTCTTTTTTTTTTTTTAATAATTAGGAACACATGAGTTAAGAATAGAAAACTGGGGAACCAGCAGTTAGTGTAATAGCTATGTCGCTGGACTCCCATGTAATTGACCGCGGTTCGCGTCCCGGACCCTGTGGCTTAAACTCACGCCAGGCGCGTGTGCGTGCGTGCCCAAGATCCCGAGAGGAAAATGGAGGAGAAGGGATTGCGGCGTGACCATCCCCTCTGGGGGGTGATTTCTTGCTTTCTGTCTCTATGTCTCTCTCTGTCTGGCGAGCGCACGCGCCCTATAGCGAAAACCTCTCAAAAAAAAAAAATAATAGAAAACTGAATAGTGAGATCAATAAATGAAGAGGATTTCAAGTCAAGAAACTGTAAAAAAAAAAAAAAAAGCAGCAGCAGCAGCTGGGTGCAGTGTGCTGGGTGCCTGGGATGTGTGTGCCCCAGATCCTGACAGGATGAAGACGTGCAGGGAAACGGATTACAGCTACGTTCCATTCTGCGGTACTTTCTCCCTCCCTCCCTCCCTTTCTCTTTTTCTGTCTCTTTGGTGAGTACACACACTCTTGGGCAATTAAAAAAAAAAAAAGAAACAGGAAGGTGAAAGATAGTTTGGCAAGCTTTGGGGAGGGGGGGTGGCTATGTGGAGTCTGTTTTAAAAAATAGCATACCTTTAGTATGAGTTAATATTTATTTTGGCTGGCTTTTTCCCCCCTTTTTTTTTTTTTTTTTTTTTTTTTGCTATAGGGTGTGTGCACTTGCCTGAGAAAGGCAGAGAGGAATTGGCAAAATAAAGTTCAGTTGCAATTTCGAGTGTCTAAAAAATACAGATGATATTTATAACAATAACTTACAGATACAAATTAATGCTAAGCTAGAGTTTCACAAAAGATTGTAAACGTTTTGCACACTGGTCAGTCCTTTCTTTTAGGCAAAGTGCCCTTTTGATGAGGGATAAATCAACATATACACACTATTGTGAACTATTTCAGACAATACAAAAAAAAGTTTTGATTGTTTTTCTCTTTTTTCGATATTTATAACAATAACTTACAGATACAAATTAATGCTAAGCTAGAGTTTCACAAAAGATTGTAAACGTTTTGCACACTGGTCAGTCCTTTCTTTTAGGCAAAGTGCCCTTTTGATGAGGGATAAATCAACATATACACACTATTGTGAACTATTTCAGACAATACAAAAAAAAGTTTTGATTGTTTTTCTCTTTTTTCTTTTGGAGAAGTTTTTGCCGTAGGGTACGTGTGCTCACCAGAAAGACAGAGAGACAGAAAGTGAGAAATCAACCCCCCAGGGGGGATGGCCACACCGCAATCCCTTCTCCTCCATTCTCTTCTTGGGATCTTGGACACACACACACA
>NW_006159987.1:292818-297615 GCF_000334495.1 Tupaia belangeri chinensis | reverse complement strand
GTCCAGGACTCGAACCGCGGTCAGCTACATGGGAGTTCAGTGACAAAGCCATTACGTTAACTGCTGGTCCCTGTTTTTCTCTTGTAAACGAAAATTTATAATTTGTATTTTTTCTTTCTTTTTCCACACCCACCATCTACCACCCACTCTCTACCAACCACTTTCCCCTCTTACCATCACTAGTACCCACACGGATCCTCTCCACCAACACATCTTCAGATCTCTCAACCTCTGCCATAAGGTACAAACATCATTCAGTACAAAATGAGTGCGGATATACGATTAGTATCTTTTTTTTTCTTTCTATAGGGCACATATGCTTGCCAGAAAGACACAGAGAGACAGAGAGACAGAAAGCAAGAAATCACTCCCCAGGGGGATGGCTATGCCACAATCCCTTCTCCTCCATCCTCCTCTTGGGATCTTGAGCACATGCACATGCACTTGGAGTGAGTTTAAGCCACCGGATCCGGGACTTGAACTGCAGTTGACCACATGGGAGTCCAGCAACACAGCCATTACGCCACTGCTGATTCCCCACAATGTGTATCTTTTAAAGTCTAGCTCACTTCACTCAACATCAAATCTATATTCATCCATTTTGAGTTGAAAGATAAAATCTCATTGTTTCTTATAGTTGTATAATATTTCATAGTATATATACACCACAGTTTTTGAGTGCCCTTAACCACCATGCCACCTGCCAACTCTGAGATCCAGTCATCTTAACCTTCACACGACCTGCTGGCCCCTTGGCTTTATAATTTACATTTAAAAAATTAGGGAACCAGCAGATGGCATATTGGTTATGTCACTGGACTCCCACATAGTCAACTATGGTTCAAGTCCTGTACCTCGAGGTTTAAAACTCGCGCCAGGTGCATGTGCATGCATGCCCAAAATCTCAAGAGGAGAATAGAGAAGGGATTGTGGTGTGGCCATCCCCCACAAGGGGTGATTTCTCACTTTCTGTCTCTCTGTCTCTCTGGTGAGCACATGTGCCCTATTGCAAAAGTCTCTCTCAAAAAATTAAATAAAAAATAAAATTACTAGAAAGCACATGTGCTTATCAGAGAGAGAAAGCAATCCCAGCGGGGATGTGGACATGCCACATCTTTTCTCTTTAATTTCTCCATCCTGTCAGCATTTTGGGCCCGCATGCACATATACATCTTCCAAGCTGACGAGACTGGGACGCAAACCTTATTGCCACAGGGGATTTGGCTTTCTATACATAGTGTAGGGGCCAGTCCATGAGTTAATGTTTAACAAATAGAAAGAAAGGAAACATTCACTTGGATGAATTATTATTACTTAAAATTTACATATCACTTAATATCCACTTTTCTGGGCCAGCCCACAGTCTGGTCTGGTGGCTAAGTTAACTGAATCCCACATGGCTAACTGTGTGGTTTGAGTCTTGGATCAAGTGGCTTGAAAAGCATGCTTTGTGTGTGTGTGTATGTATGTGTGTGTGTCCAAAATTCAGAAAGGAGGGGAAAATGGAGATGAGATTGCAGAGTGACCATATGCCATGGAAGGTGCTTTCTTGTTTTCCTTCTCTTTCTCCAGGTAGCACATGTGTCTCCAGCAAATTAAAAAAGAAAAAAACTACGTTTTCAGTAAATTTTGTGTGTGTGTTTAAAATAACTATTTATTTTATTTATTATTATTTTTTAATTTGCTACAGGGCACATGCACTCACCAGAGAGCAACAGAGAGAGTGAGAAAGCAAGCTGCCAGGCTCGCTACTCAAACATTGGTCAGCCACGTGGGAGTCTAGCGCCCTAACCACCACACCACCTGTCAGCCCCTATGTGTGGTGTTTTTTAGATGGTATCTTGTTATGTCATGATCTTCCTGCCTCAGTCCCCTGAGTAGCTGGGACCGTAGGCAGACACTACCATACTTGCCTTATAGGGTAGGCTGGGAGTTGAGTATGGGCCTCCCATGTTTTCTCAGTCAGCCAAGCAGCAGTGTGCAGCCAGTGCTTCTAGTGAATTCTTTTTCTGTTTTGTTTACATTTCAGTTAGTAGGTTTTAAAGTTTATTCCTTCCGTGAGTGAGAGAGACAGAAAGAGCAAGACAGAACCCTCAATATAGTTTTTTTTTTTAGAGAAGTTTTTGCTATAGGGCA
Source organism: Tupaia belangeri chinensis (assembly GCF_000334495.1). NCBI lineage: Eukaryota > Metazoa > Chordata > Mammalia > Scandentia > Tupaiidae > Tupaia > Tupaia belangeri. The sequence continues at coordinate 295,479 of NW_006159987.1, read as the reverse complement.
TGTGTGCTCGCCAGAAAGACAGAGAAAGACAGAGAGATAGAAAGCGAGAAATCACCTCCCAGGGAGGGATGGCCACGCCACAATCCCTTCTCCTCCATTCTCCTCTCAAGATCTTGGCCATGCACGCACATGCGTGAGTTTAAGCCACTGGGTCCAGGACTCGAACCATAGTCGGCTATGTGGGAGTTCAGCGACATAGCCATTACGCTAACTGCTGGTCCCTCAATAGGGTTTTGATGCTGTGATCTGCCACCAGCCTTGGCCAACCCTAGATCATGGGTAAACGTATGCATGGTGTACTCAGGGAGGTCTCTGATGCAAACTCAGAGACTTCCACATGAGATTCCTTCCAGAGCTTTGTGTTTTACACCTGAACCACCATCTCCCTCCTTCTAATGAGCTCTTTTTTTAAAAAAAAGAACTATTTATTTAATTTTATTTATTCATTCATTTATTTTAATTTGACCAGATAAAGACAGACACACAGAGAGAAGGAAAGTGAGAAAGCAAGCCACCAGGTCTGGGATTTGAACTGTGATTGGCCATATGGGAATGTCCAGTGACTTAACCACCACACCACCTGCTCGCCCTCTAGTGAATTCTTAACTGAACAAGCTCATCAGAAGGCTGTTTGACCTGGGATTTATTTTTCCTTTTTCAACCTTAACTTTGGAAACAAATTAAATTAGAATTTTTGTTTTTTTTTTTATCAATTACTAGCAGGAATTGAAACAGAAGTTTGTATCTACAGTATTGGATACTGAGTTTTGTAGCAATGAGACTTTAAAGAAGTATTTCATCTCTTCTGCCTTCTCTAGAGAAGTCAAACCCAGATTCTGTCAGCATTAAGCACCAGGGTTCTTCAGAGTTCATCTTAACGACGTCCTTTGTTTGTTTATCTAAGGATGTGTTTTGTTTTACTCATTCCTCTCCCTAGTGATTTAACAACAATGTTAAATATATTCAGAGCCTTTTCTTGGCGGGTGGAGCGAGCAGTTTATCTACCCAACTCGGACAACAGGCGACTCTCTGACAGACCCTCCCCATCTCCCCTTGACTCTGGCTGAGCTCCTCCACACATTTTACCCTGTGTTTAATTATGTCCACATCTGTGGCAATGTAGTAACACATTCAGCTCCAGGGCCTCTACGGAAGGCTGGCGCCAAGAGCAGTTTTACTTATACGAACCCAGATGCAAGACTTTGTTTGCTTTAAAGCCTGGTTAGAGGAAAAGTCTTTGGAATTGAGAGCAATAAATCTCCCACTTGAAACAGAACTGGAAGAGGGCTGCTTGAGAACTGTATTTTGGTGCTATGCTGAAAAACAGTCTCTGGGGACCAGCAGATGGTGAAATGATTGCATTGCTGGACTCCCACGTAGTTGACTGTGCTTCAAGTCCCAGACCTGGTAGCTTAAAATTCATGTTGGGAGTGTGTGTGCGTGTCCAAAATCCTGAAAGAAGACTGGAGAAGAAGGGATTGCAGCATGGCCATTTCCCCTGGAAGGTGATTTCTCGCTTTCTGTCCCTGTCTCTTCAGCAAGTACACGAACCCTATAGCAAAAATCTCTCTCTCTCTAAAAAAAAAAAAAAAAAAGACAGACGATCTCTGGATGAAAAATATTTCAGGAAGCTGCGACTGAGTCTCTTCTCCTCATTGATTTTAGAAGGGTTTCTCAGCCCCTGGCACTAGGATGTTTGGGTCTGGATGACTCTGCTGTGGCGGGGCTGAGCTTTGTTGGACGTTAAGCAGCAACCCTGGCCTCTACCTACCAGATGCTAGTGACATCCCTCCAGTCGTGACAATTAAAAATATCTCCAGACATTGCTAAATGCCACCGAGAAACAAACGTCACCTAAGAACCACTGATTAGACATTACATGTGGAAATAATGGTGGTTGAATGTGGCAAGAGACGGTCCCCTATCTATGAGAGAATGGAATATTCTTTGTCTTCTCTGCTCTAGGCCTCCTGGAGGGCTCAGCCCAATACAACTCGAGGGAGAAACTATTTCTATTCAGGACTCTTCCCAGTCCTCACCAATCTCTTCTCCAACACTGTCTTACCCTTCCTCCTCACTGTCTCTTCCCAAAGATTGAGCATTGCAGACATTCCCAGAGGAAACCTATAACTAAGATGAAATCTTGAAATCTTGGGGCTGGCAGGTGGCATGGTGGTTGAGAGCGCCGGACTCCCACATGGCCCACTACAGTTTGAGTCCCAGATCTGGCGGCTTGCTTTCTCTCTCTCTCTCTCTCATCAAATTAAATTATGAACAAATAAATAAAGTTAAATAAAATAAATAATTCTTAAAAAAAAAGAAATCTTGAAATCTTTCAGGTAAAAAGAGCCCAAAAGGAGTAAAAACAACCCTAAGTTCTTTTCTTTTTCCTTAATTGGCATATATACATAAAAATATATAATATAAAATACATAACATAAACTATATAAAGCATATATAATATGTAACTGTTAATATTATTTATTTCTTCTATGAGTGAGAGAGAAAGAACCCAAGAGGGTTTCAATTTTTAGTTAATGTTTTATCTATTCATTAATTTATTTAAATTTGACCAGAGAGAAACAGATAAAGAGAGAGGGAAAGTGGGAAAACAAGCCACCAGGTCTGGGACGTGAATTGTGGTTGGCCATGTTGGAGGGT
>NW_006159987.1:279787-292796 GCF_000334495.1 Tupaia belangeri chinensis | reverse complement strand
TCCTGCTGGCCTCAAGGATTTTTTTTTTTTTTTTTTTTTTTCTTTTTTTGGAGAGGTTTTTGCTATAGGGCGCATGCGTTCCCCAGACAGACAGAGAGAGACATAGAGACAGAAAGCAGGAAATCACCCCCCAGGGGGATGGCCATGCCGCAGTCCCTTCTCCTCCATTCTCCTCTCGGGATCTTGGGCACGCACGCACGCGCTCTTGGCGTGAGTTTAAGCTACCGGGTCCAGGACTCGAACCTCGGTGGACTACGTGGGAGTCCAGCGACATAGCCATTACGCTAACTGCTGGTCCCCCAAGGGTTTATTTTTTAAAAAGAATTATTTATTTAATTTCATTTATTATTATTACTTAATTTTTTATATGTGTCTTTTTTATGTATCCAATATTTTGTCTTTTTTTCTTTATTTATGATAGAGCACATGCATGTTTATGTGAGAGAGAATGAGAGAGAGAAGCACCCTCGCTAGGGTCTGGTTATGCCTCTGTCCTCCTCCAGTCCTTTGGATCCTGGGCACTCACTTGTGTGCCTGACGTGTTTCAGGATGACCTGGCCTGAGATTTGAACTATAATTGCCATATGGGATCAGGTTTCTCTTGAGCAGTGCGTCACTCCTGTGCCACAGAGCCAGCCCCCTAATAGGATGACATTGTGATCCACCCCCATCCTCAGCCAGCCCCGATCATGGTCACACACAGGCCTGGCATACTCAGGGAGGTCTCCAGACACAGGCTAGGCCATGTCCATGTGGGTCAGCCTTGCAGAGCTATGTGCTTTACTGCTGTACTCCCATTTGGCCCCAGGCCTTTTCTTTACATGATTTAGTTCAGCCACTCCCAAACTAGAGGAGGAATTAACTCACCAGTCCGATGAAGACATTATGTTAGGGGTCATTTGCTCTTTGGAAGTTTCTAGAAGCATATCCATAGCACTTTCGGTGGAAACAGAAAGGGCATAGTTCTGGAGATAACAGTCTGGCGGCCACTGTAACTAATGAGCCTGCTGACAACGCTGAGAGAGCCAGATGAAAGGCTGCGGCTGCTGCCTCAGCTTTTCATGGTTGACTCTGATCCCTGCCAGGAGCCAGGAGCCCCCTGGAGGCTTTGCTGCAGGGTCATCCAGGGTGGTTCCACAACAGTCTGAAGAGAGAGATAAAGCCATTGTAGTTCCATAGTGGTCACTTGGGGCAGGGTAGGGGCATGGGCTGGTGAGGCAGATCTGGGCAATTTAAAGACATGATCCAAATGAAGAAAAACGATTCCTGCCACTTGGAGCCAAATCACATTGCTTAGAAGGCTCACTTGGGTTCATGACTAGGGTGGGGCAAGTAGAGATGAGTGTCAGCGTCATCCACAGGGTGGGGGTGAAGGAGGAGACAGAGTGGAAGACAGAAATGAACATAAAAAAAATTATACCCTCAGAAGAGGGCATGCCGCAGTCAAGGAGTCCAAAACAGTTTACAATGTAGGGGGAAAATTCAATATTTTTTTCTAGAATTATTTTATTTTATTTTATTTGACCAGAGAGGGACAGAGCGAGAGAGAGAGAGAAAGTGAGAAAGCAAGCCGCCAGGTCTGGGACTCAAACTGCGGTCAGCCATGTAGGAGTCCACTGCCCTTAACCATCAAGCCACCTGCTGGCCTCAAGAATTCAATTTTCATGCTTTTCCCTCTGGAGAGTAAGACGTGTGGATAATAAAGGGCTGGAATCCCTAGTTTTGTAGTGAAGCAGGATGAAGTGAGTCCTAGCAGCTGAAACTGAGGTGAGCCGATCTGAAGGAACGTCTGTGGAATAAGAGCTGAGGGAGAACGCGAGGCCCGTGGTGGCGGGTTCGCAGTAAAGCGATGCTCTGTGAAGCTGAGCCCAGATGGGGGTCCTGGGCGTGTGAGCCGAGGTCTTCCAGTGCACGCTACAGACACGTGCGCCCGTGATCCTGGCTGGCTGAGCTAGGAGACATGAAAACTCTGTTGGATTTACCTGTCTTTCTCTCACCCTCTGTCTCCCTTTCTCATAAAAGAAAGAAATGAATGGGCTCGGAAAAGGAAAGAAAAGGGGAATGTGAGATGGCATAAAGGAAAGTATTGAAAATCTGCTGCCTGGAAAACTAGCCTCAAGTTAAAAAAAGCTAACTCCCCCTAAATCCCATAACAATGACCAAGCTGTTCCTTGCTGTAGTTAGTAACTTTTCTGCCTTGGAGGGATGTGAAAGCAAAGGAAGAGAGAAGCCCATGGCATAACTACAAGAAGCCACTTTGAGCACAGTTATTCTAGCTGTGGCTTTATTTGGCTAACAAACCCAGGTTCTGCTTCAAATAAGCTGGCTCTGCTGTTTACAGATGTCTTTTACTTCTGGTTCAATAGCTGCTTGTTGACACAGCGGCTCTAATGTATGCAGGAGACTGGCAGGAGGGAGACTGCTCTCTGCGAAGGATCAGGAGACCTGGGCACAGCTTCCTCGTGTCACTGAGATGAGCCATTTTGCTTCTCTTGGCCTTAATTTCTGTGTTTATGAAATAGAAGAAAAAATTTTAAATAGAATTAGTAGTGCGCAACTTAAGAAAAGGCTAAAGAAAAATAAAAATAATTTAAAATTTCTTTTCTTTTTATTGAGAAGAGCAACTCAGATACAGCTTTTTTCTTTTCTTTTTTAATAGAGATTTTTGCTACAGGTTGTGTGCACTCACTGGTGAGACAGAGAGTGACAGAAAGCAAGAAATCAGGAGGGCTGGCCTAGCTACAATCTCTTCTCCAGAATGCACATGTGCCCGGCGTGAGTTTTAAACTGCCAGGTCCAGGATTTGAACCGTGGTTGAGTATAGTCGAGTTGTTGTAGTCAAACCAGCAACGTAACCATTATGTCTTCTGCTAATCCCAGATGCAGCTTTTTAATCTTTTTAAAAAGAATTATTTATTTAATTTTTAAATTATTATTATTACATATTTTTAAAAGTTTGCTATAGGTCATGTGCGCTCACCAGAGAGAGACAAAGAGAGAGAAAGGGAGAGAGAAAGTGAGAAAGCAAGCCTTCAGGTCCAGGACTAGAATCGCAGTCAGTCATGTGGGAGTCTGGAGCCTAACTATCATGCCACCTGCTGGCCCCCTGCTTTTTAATCTTTTACCCTGAAATTCGATTTTTGATCTTGAGTTGCCAAGACTGGACTAGTCACTAGATTTTCCTTCAGATGGATTAAGTTCTTTTTTCTTTTTTGGAAGTGGCTTTTGTTAACTGCTTTTTGTCTTTTAATGGTTTATTTTACTTATTATTTATTATTCAATTTGATCAGAGACAGAGGGAGAGTGAGAAAGCAAGCCACTAGGTCTGGGATTCAAACCATGGTTGGTCATGTGGGAGTCCAGCACCTTAACCACCACGCCACCTGATAGCCCATTTACCGCTTCTTTATGCTGTTTCTAGTTTATTCTTTTCTTAACAACATCAGCAGAAGGTCATTTGGCCAGAATGTTTTCTGTTTTCAAAAGCTCTTAAAAAACTCTTGGGGGAACCAGCAGATAGTGTAATGGCTATGTCGCTGGACTCCCACGTAGTCGACCGTGGTTCGCGTCCCGGACCCGGTGGCTTAAAACTCACGCTGGGTGCGTGTGCGTGCGTGCTCAAGATCCCAAGAGGAGAATGGAGGAGAAGGGTTTGCGGTGTGACCATCCCCCCTGGGGGGTGATTTCTCGCTTTCTGTCTCTATGTCTCTCTCTGTCTGTCTGGCGAGCGCACGCATCCTATAACGAAAAAAACCTCTCCAAAAAAAAAAAAAAAAGAACTCTTGGATACAAATTATATTGTTCTATTTTATTTTCACATACAAGCTTTAAAGATTAGTACAACAATTACCACAGAGAAAAATCAATAGATATGAATAATTCAGCAGCTACAGTAGTGATTTTTCAGAAAACAAGTCAGCACATTTTGACAGGTTACAAACAACCAGTCAGTTGATTAGAGCTGGGATTTCAAATATCTAGATATGTCATCAAATGAAATGTTCTTGGAGCCTTTATTGGAACAAAGCCATTGCCAACAGAGGTAGAAGGAGTTCACTGGCATTTCATCATGTAAAATCTGATCACCTGGGGTCAATAGGTGGCATAGTGATTAAGGCACTGGATTCCCACATGGCTGACCACGGTTCGAGTCCTGGAACTTGAAAAACATGCCATGTGAGGCGGAAGGTGGTGTGGTGGTTAAGGCGCTGGACTCCCACATGGTCGACTGTGGTTCAGGTTCTGGACCCAGTGGCTTCCCCCTCTCACTTTCTCTTTCTCTCTGTCTCTCTCTGGTCAAATTAAGAAAAAATTATATCAACAAATGGAATTAAATAAGTAAATAACACTTTAAAAAGAAAGAAAGAAAGAAAGAAAGAAAAACGTTCTGTGTACGTGTGAACGTGTGTCCAAAATCTCAGGAGGAGAATGGAGGAGAAGGGATTGGAACATGGCCACACCCACTGGGGTGATTTCTCATTTTCTCTCTCGCTCTGTCTCTCTTCAGTGAGGGCACGCACCTATGACAAAAACAAAAACATTCTAGGACCAGCAGATGGTGTAATGGTTACATCGCTGGACTCCCATGTACTCCACTACAGTTTGAGTCCTGGATCTGGCAACTTAAAAAGACATACAATTGTACATGTGCATGCGTGCCCAGGTTCCTAAGAGGAGAATGTAGGAGAAGGAATTGCAGCATGGTCATCCCTGCTGTAGGGTGATTTCTCACTTTCTGTCTCTCTTTGCTATAGAACGCACACACCCTATAGCAAAATCTCTCTCTTAAAAAAAATCCGATCACTTGACTAATTTTACTTTAAAACTCTTCCAAAGCAAAGTAGTAGAAAAAGCTATGGTAGGGCCCCAGCAGGTGGTGTGGTGGTTAGGGTGCTGAACACTCTCACATGCCAGACCGCAGTTCAAGTCCTGGATCTGGTGGCTTGCTTTCCCACTTTCCCTCTGCTCTCTCTGGTCAAATTTTAAAAAATGAATGAGCAAATAAAATTGAATAAATTCTTTAAAAAAACTCATGTAAAAATAAATAAATAATTCTTTAAAAAAATAAAAGCTATGATATGGGGTATGATCCTAGGGAACTGAGAGATGGCAAAACAAAAAATACTGTAAAACTTTTGCTTACTAAGTTTTTAGGACAACAGTCTGGCAGGTTAAATATAGCCACATGGGACCCGGAAACTCCACTCCTAGGTATGTACCCTACGGAGATGAAACTAAGCACCTATGTAAAAACTGGACACAAACATTTATAGCAGTGTTATTCATAATAACCTAAAAGTGGAAACAACCCAAATATCCATCGACTGATGAGGAGGTCATCAAAATGGGGTATATCCGTATAGGGCAATATTATTTGTCCATAAAAATAGATGAAGTACTGATACATGTCACACATGGATGCACTTTGAAAACATTTTGCTTAGTGAAGGAAACCAGACACAGAAGATCACATAATTGTATGGCCACATTCATATGAAATGTCCAGAACAGGCAAATTCACGAGACAGATTTGTGGTTGCCTAGGGCCGGGGGGTTGAGTTGAAATGGGGTGGTTTCTAAAAGATACAGGATTTCTTTTCATTTCTTCTCTCTCTTTTTTTTTTTTTTTTCAAGAGAGATTTTTGCTATTGGGCATGTGCGCTGGAAAGACAGAGACAGACAGAAAGTGAGAAATCACCACCCAGGGAGGATGGCCACGCCACAATCCCTTTTCCTCCATTCTCCTCTCTGGATGCTGGGCATGCACACACACGCGCCTGGTGTGAGTTTCAAGCCTCTGAGTCTGGGACTCAAACTGTGGTCAGCCATATGGGAGTCCAGTGACGTAACCATTATGCCATCTGCTGGTCCTAGTACAGAGTTTCTTTATGGAATGACAAAAAACATTTTGAGAGGTTTTTTGCTATAGGGCATGTGCGCTTGCCAGAAAGACAGAGAGACAGAGACAGAAAGTGAGAAATCACCCCCCAGGGAGAGATGGCCAGGCCACAATCCCTTCTCCTCCATTCTCCTCTCTGGACCATGGGCACCCACGCACATGTGCCCGGCGTGAGTTTAAGCCACCGGGTCCGGGACTTGAACCAGGGGCAACTACAAGGGAGTCCAGCGACATAGCCATTACGCTAAGTGCTGGTCCCTGGAATGACAAAAATATTTTAAAATGTATTTATGGTGATGGTTGCCTGAAAATCATCATACACTTTGAGTGTATTGTTTGTTATTGAATTGTATCGCGATAAAGTGGTTTTACATTTTTTAAAAGCAGTTATCATTTTGTTAAAAAACAGAAAATAAACTTTTTGTCTACCTCTGGTATGGCAGCATAGGCCCAGGCAGCAGAAGTGGCCCTTTCTTACTTGGTCTGTTTTCCCGGGCAATAATATATTTGCATTTTGTGTGTATACATATGTGTGTGTAAGAGAGAGAGAGAGAGAGAGAGATCCTACTACCGTAAACTGATAGACACTCTATCAAATTATGCAATAGCATAATATGGACCTTGGCTTAAAACTGTCATTGGTCAGTTAAACTTGCTGCTAGCTTAAGGATTCACAAGCCTTATTTATTTATTTATTTATATTTTTGCTATAAGATGTGTGTACACGCTGGAGAGACAGAGTGACAGAAAGTGAGAAATCACCCCTCAGGGAGGATGGCCATGCTGTAATCCCTTCTCTTCCACTCTCCTCTCAGGATTTTGGTCACGCACACACAGGTGCCTGGGGTCAGTTTCAAGCCACGGGATCTGGGACTTGAATCATGGCTGGCCATGTGAGAGTCTTGCAACATAACCATTACACCATCTGATAGTCCCATTTTAATTTTTTTATTTGGTTGTCAGAGTGCATGTGTGCTTACCAGAGAGAGATGGAGAGAGAGACAGAGACAGAGATAGAGGGAGAGGGAGAAATCACCCCCGCAATGGCGCATGGTCACAGCCCAATCCCTTCTCCACCTCTCCATTCTGTCAGGATTTTGGGAAGGCATACCCAAAAGCCTAGTGTGTTTTCGAAGTCACTATGTCTGATTTAAACCATGCAGTAGGCCATGTGGGTTCCAGTTCTCTTAACCACTAGGTCACTGGCCAGCCCGAGACTGCCTGATTCTTAAAATCGCTCCACCCTTCTGGACAAGATCTCTGATCTCTCTGTGCCTATCCATACATAATATGATGACCAAAGATAGGAATCACAGCACAGGGATATTGGAGGAATTAAATGAGTTAAGTGTATCACGAATAAAGTGAACAAAATATGGCATGTAGTAAGTGCCCAACAAATTTTATCTGTTGTTATGTGTCTTTATCAACTCCCTTTGGAGAGCAGGGGAATAATTTACTCCCCGCCAGACTCTTCTTGCTGGGAACTTGGACTTGGTGCTTGTGAGCAAGTGGATCATCAAGGATGGGGCCATGCTAAAGAAATGGGGTTCAGTTTAGATAGATCAAGATAATTTCTTGGGAACCAGCAGTTAGCATAATGGCTATGTCGCTGGACTCCCACGTAGTCGACTGCAGTTCGCGTCCCGGACCTGGTGGCTTAAAACTCACACCGGGCGCGTGTGCGTGCGTGCCCAAGATCCCGAGAGGAGAATGAAGGAGAAGGGATTGTGGCGTGACCATCCCTCCTGGGGGGTGATTTCTCGCTTTCTGTCTGTCTCTCTCTCTATGTCTGGCGAGCGCACGCACCCTATAGTGGAAAAAAAAAAAAAAGATAACTTCTTTTCCCCCTGACCCAAGAATCCAGTAAGAGTATCCAACTTTCCCTAAGCATTCAAGTTCTGGAGTGAATCAGCAGATCTGACCCTCAGGAGATCCAAGGTTATGGTGACGAATCAAGGCCTTTGGAGGTGAGACCATGGGCCCAGGATTTGAAAAAAATAATCACTTAGCAGAGTAACCTGCGATAGTTTTCTTGAGCATTGCTTGCGTGAGTTGTGCTTTTTAGATTTTCTCTAACGATAGCCGAAAACGTTGTTAACTGGGTTTTTTACTGGATTCCAGAGTCTGTCCAGTCTTCTTGTGCTGCTACAACTTGCATGCCCTGATTGCTTAGTTTGGTAGATACCCGTCTGAGTTGCAATTTGATCTCATACAGAAACTCTTGCTGACCTGTGATCTGGTAACTAAAATTCAGCCTTGGTAAGTGCCTGGAACAGAGCATGGCATGTAGCACGGTGCCGATATTGTGCCTATGGTGATGTGCTCGACCCCATCCATGCCCTTGTCAGTGCCTTATAAATCTTCCAATCCCTACCAGGATTCATGGTCAACTCAAAACAGAGCACCTTCTCCAAAGGAAAAATGTAGGCACAGGGAAACCAAATTATTTGTTCAGGGAAACAGACAAAGCTAGAAATTTAGCTGGGCCAGAATTAGAACCTTCAGATCACATTGCATCTGAAACATAGTACTTGACAATACTTTATTTTTAAATAAAATGTTTTAATAAAATACTGCACACAAATATTTTTCTTTTCAAAGATGCTATCAGCAGGATGGTCGGTGTGAATGCTAATACATAGTATTCTATATAACTAGTAGCAAAAATGAGGATTTTCAAATAAATAGGCTTCTACTTTTTTTCCTTTTTTTTTTTTTTTTTTTTGAGGACATATTCTGCAAATCAGCTAAGATTGGCGAACAGACAAGGAGCAGTTGGCTTTTCCTTTAAGCGTGTGCTCTTGGTTGGCTTGGGTTACAGAAAGGAGTCATATTTATCCTCCAGGAATCAACAGTAACATTGGAGTGACCTTCCGGAGAGGAATCCTGGCCCTCTCCTTGCCATTTTGCCCAGAATTCAGAATTTAACTAAAACACAAAAGCACCACCTAAGAGCTGCACTTTAGGCATCTAAGGATCTAGCAGGAAAGATGTGGAGCTAATGGAAAATTCTGGGGAAGACAGAGCTGATCAGGAGGAAGCTGTAAAGTGGTAAGAGGAGAAGTTGAATACGCCTGAGTATTCTGACCTAGTACAGTATCTAGGTCATTCAGAAATCCAAGTAAATACAATGACCATATATGTGTAGGAGGAAAATACCAGAAGGAGAATTACCCCTACTAATTCCTATTAGTTATCCTTTAAATTGGTCCCCTATGATTTAGAGTGCCTTATGTAAAGATTCAGATATAATTGAAGCCATTTAGACAGTGCTTGGCATATACTGGGTCATCGGAAAAGTCACAACAAATTTTTTTGGGTTTTTTTATGCATCATGAGTTTCCTGATGATCCAATAGTTTGCACAATATGCAACATACTAAAAAATCCTCCTTAATCCATCCTTCTTTCCTTATCAAATTCACTGCTTCTTTCCTCTTTTAAGGATGAGTACGGGTAGAAAATTCTCAGTTGGGACCTCCAGTCTGGGCTTCTGAGTTGACTCTACCTGGAAGTCTTGCATTTTTGTAAATCTGATAGAAGAACCAGTAAGTCTTCAAGGAAATATCCAGAACAATCCAACTTAACAACAGTTAAGGCTTTCTCAAGTAGCCTCATGAGCTTTTTGAAAATATCACCCAATACCAGTAGAAATGTGAAAGGGGGAAGGGATCACCTGCACTGACTTTAGCACCTCTGGTTTCAAAACCGGCTGGCAGGAGACCCTGCTCCCTTTCAATCTCTGGCGCAGTCATTGCCTTTAGATACTGAAGATTTCACATCCCTTACAAAGACTTCTTGTGCGGCTGGCCCAGGACCCGGGCGAGGCAATAGGGAATTAGACTGACGGATGCCAGGGGCACTGCTGCACTCTTGCAGAAGGACAGGACATAGAAGATCAGCTCAACTTGGGATGGGGGTTTCAAAGAGTCAAAGAGGTGCAGGAGGACCAGGGAGACCACGATGCAGCTGAGGCGGAATGGGAGCCACTTGCTTAGCCTGCCCTTGCAGCTCTCCCTGTACATGTTGGAGTTGAGAGCCAGTCCCAGGCCAAAGAGTGTCCCCAGGTTCTTGAGGAGGCTGGCAAAGGGTGTGGTGTCAATGTGGACCCATTCTGGTCGCTCACACCATCTCTTGGCTTTTTCCAGTGTCCACAGGAGGTCTACACCCAGCCCCTTCAGCAGCAGGTAAAATCCAATGGCAAAGCTGAACAGGAAGAAGGTAATGAAGAAATATTTCTTGAGGCTGGCATTGTAGATGCTCTGGATGTGGTGGAAAGTTTCAGCAACAGCAATGCCTGAGTGGATGAAAGGATGACGTGAGAAATAGGGAAGACTCTGGATCTTCTCTAGAAGTGGATTTGCTATAATGTGTGACATGCCCTCTGTCCTGCCATTGTGGAATTAAATCACAGACATCAGATCAAAGAGTTGCCTGGCTTATTCCCATGTGTGACTGCAGCTTGTCCTCAGCTATGGATTCTTCTGGTTTTTTGTTTGTTTGTTTGTTTTTTGGTTTCTTTTGGAGAGGTTTTCGCTATAGGGTGCGTGCACTCTCCAGAAATACAGAGAGAGACAGAAAGCAAGAAATCACCCCCCCAGGGGGGATGGCCACACCGCAATCCCTTCTCCTCCATTCTCCTCTCGGGATCTTGGGCACGCACGCACACGCGCCAGGCATGAGTTTAAGCCGCCAGGTCCGTGACTCGAACTGCGGCCGATTACGTAGGAGTCCAGCGACATAGCCATTACGCTAACTGCTGGCCCCAGCTATGGATTCTTAAAAATGGAAGAGTTCGGGCTGGCAGGTGGCGTGGTGGTTAAGGCTCTGGACTCCCACATGCTTGACTGCAGTTTGAGTACCATACCTAGCTACTTGCTCTCTCTCTCTCTCTAGTGAAACTGAATGATAATAATAATAAATTAAATTAAATTAATAATTCTTTTTAAAAATGTAAAAAACAGCTTTAAAAAGATGAAAATTATATCACATATGCCCTCATGCTACATACTAGATTCCTGTCAAGGGGTCCTCCTGTCTCTACTTGGATACCCTGGGGGATGGAGATTCACACGGGAATAGTCTGTTTCATTGTCAAATGGATTTGATTACTAGATAGTTTTTTTTTTTTCTTTTTTCGGAAAGGTTTTTGCTATAGGGTGCGTGCGCTCGCCAGATAGACAGAGAGAGACAGAGAGATAGAAAGCGAGAAATCACCCCCCAGGGGGGATGGCCACGCCGCAATCCCTTCTCCTCCATTCTCCTCTCAGGATCTTGGGCACACACGCACACGTGCCGGGTGTGAGTTTAAGCCACCGGGTCCGGGACTCAAACCATGGTTGACTACGTGGGAGTCCAGTGACATAGCCATTACGCTAACTGCTGGTCCCCAACTAGATAGTTTTTTCTTGTGCTGAGTTGAAATCTGTCCCCCTCTAATGCCATCTATGGATCTCAGTTCTTTCAGTAGAAATGAGTAAATAGTGAATCTACTCCTCTGTCACACATTCGCAGACAGTCTCCTCTGTAATCTAAACCTTTCCAGGTTTTTCATGTGACCTGCGTTCCATGCTCTTCCTGAAATATGAAATCCAGTACCAAAAGCTGGGCCTTTTTCTTTTTTAAAGAATTATTTAATTTTATTTATTATTATTATTTTAATTTGACTAGGGAGAGAGAGCGAGAGAGAAAGCAAGCCACTAGGTCCAGGACTCAAACCGTGGTTTGCCACATGGGAGTCCAGTGACTTAACCACCTGCTGGCCCCAAAGCTGGGTTACTTTTGTGGTTACCATGGGAGTATTATCTCCCTTTTTTTTCCCCCTTGGGCCATAGGGTATGTCCTCTCTTCAGAAAGAGACAGAGAGAGGGAAAGTGACAAATCACCTCCCAGGGGAGATGGCCACACCATAATCCCTTCCCCATTTTCCTGTCAAGATTTTGGGCATGCACGCACATATGCCTGGAGCTGTTTTCTGGCTGTCAGGTCTGAGATTTGAACTGCTTGGCTGGCCATGTGGGAATACAACACCTTAACTACCACTCCACCTGCTGGTCCTCTCTCTGTTCTTAACAGTCTTATTTGGATCCTACTGTGTTCTGCTGTTACAGATCACTAGGGGGAAATTCCACAATTTCCTTAACACCTTATGTTTCATCACCTCCCGCAAAATCAAAAAATTCTGTCCTACACCTTATCTGTATCTTTTCTTTTTCAAAAATGTTATTTATTTTTATTAAATTATTTTAAAATTTGTTATAGGACACATGCACTCATGAGAAAGAGAGAGAGAAAGTGAGAAATCAAGCTGCCAGGTCCAAGACTTGAACCATGTTTGGCCATGTGAGAGTCCAGAGTCTTAATCACCATGTCACTTGCTGTTCTCAATCTATATCTTTTCTATGTCTTATAAACTGGATCTAAGAGGGACGAGCAGATGGCGTAACAGTTACGTTGCTGGACTTCCACATAGTCGACTGAAGTTTGAGTCCTGGAACCAGCAGCTTAAAACTCACTCCAGGTGCATATAAATGCATGCCCAAGATCCCAAGAAGAGAATGGAGGAGAAGGGATTGCAGCACGGAAATCCCCCCAGGGGGTGATTTCTTGCTTTCTGTCTCTCTGTCTCTCCAGGAGTACACATGCCCTATAGTAAAAATCTCTCTTAAAGAAAAAACAAAACAAACAAACAAAAAAAGCACACACCTGGATCTAAGAAACCATACAGCTTCAAAGCCCTGAACCTATATAATAGGTTAGCTGCAGATATCTATTCGGTTTGCATGTAAGTATATTTAACTAAAGACCTTTCCAGGATTAATTTGTCAAATTTCATAGATTTCCTTAAAACTAAATTAGGGCCCATTTCTAATTGAAGATGCATAAGAAATAAAGAACGTAAAAAGGTCAGTGACTTCAAGTTCATGCAACTGAATGAGTTAATTTCATGGAACTTTTGCCAAATTGATTACACACAGAACCTGGCTGGAATGCTGGGATTTGTCCTGATTAGGGAATAATGGCAGTGGGGGCTGGGAAGGGGTTCCTGGGGGAGGAAGCCAGAGTTGATACCTGATAAAACCCCAGCCACAACTTGGGGGGGACAATT